>NC_061509.1:97337726-97425173 GCF_022539505.1 Lolium rigidum | reverse complement strand
GTGTGGGCTACCCACAAACTATTTGCAAACACGGGCTATGCATCCACCATGCCATGCTATCTATAGTTCTATTCCTGTTGCTTAGTTTTTCCCGGTTTATGAGTTGAAGCTGATATACCGTTCCTACGAATTAGCCAAACTAGATCCAGAGGCATAATGTTCAGATTGTGGGCTTCATAAGTATACCATTTGGGTCCATTTTTGTTGTTGCATTGTTCAGGCAACAAGATCAAGCTTGTAGAGAGCTCATCTTCGAAAAAAAGGGAGCTGCCACGATGATCAGGCCACCAAACGCCAGTGAGCGGACCCGCCACGGCAGCTTACGCAAGTTCTTGGATGGGCTCATCCCCGGTGCTTTTAAGCCCTGGTTTGAAGGTTTGTGGCAAGAGACCATCAAGCTAAAGATCTCCACCGATTGCATCTGGGAGGTCGGCTCGAAGGAGGAAGATGGCAAGATTGTTATGGACGCACGCTGGTCAGCGTTTGTCAAAGCACATGACTTGAAGATAGGATACTTCACGGTATTCAAGAGGATTGACACCAGATCCTTGAAGGTGCTCGTATTTGATCACGACAACTGCGAGAAGGTCATCAAGTGTAAAGGCAATCATGCACCACTGGGGGAACAATATGGATCACAGCTCAAATAAGGTGGTGCATGTTCGGTTCTAATTACCACTTTTTTGTAGAGAGGTGGTCAATAAGTATATTTACCACTCTCTTCGATGATGCATTTGTGGTCAACATGATGGTACTCTTATATATGTGCGTGGCTCCTCCACACACAATGTTATGTTAAACATGAAGGCTCAATCTGTACTCAATGTCTCTAGTTACATTAGTTAATGCTTGTGTTGGTCTGTATTGTGAAGAACACATGCTTTGTTCGGTTGTACGAGTGAAGTCAAAATGCTTGCATTTGGTTCCTCGCAAACGTATGCATGCACCAACAAACTCCCCTTCCATAGTTTTCCAACAAATAGCAAACCTCCTGCTGACAAGCATATTAGGCGCAAATGTGCAACCTTCAGTAATGATCAGGCTTCCAGCACTGCCCCATGTAACCAGACATTTTTTGTGTGTGAGGCTAACCTTACCAATAGAAAAAAAAGTACAACTTCCCCGCTTGGGCCAAAATTTCCCCTTTTGGGTTGCCGTCTACATGGTAATTGATGTGGGCCTACTTACTCGGACTATAATGCCCAATAACTACAAACGGGCAACTCAAACACTTTCGGCCCCTTTTCTAATGCAACACGGATCCTATGATTCACCAGAAAAAAACAGGGACATTCTACGTACAAGTTGTTTTTAAAGTATTTCTTTTGTATTATTGGGGGTTGCAATTTTTGAAACCATACCCTGTGTGAAAAATCTTGATCACTCCATACCTCGCATGGATCATCGTATTTTGGAAAAAAATATCAAAAAGTAGATTTTGAAATTTTAAAATTCTGAAAAGTTTTATGATTTATTCTATCAACTTGAAGATCTTAGAGCGATAGAGATTGTATTGAAGTACGCAAAATAAAGATAAACCCGTTGTGAACCGAGTGCAACGTTTTGAACCATATAGTATATCCGAGATATGACACATTTCGTCTACATGGAGGCTGACATATGGGACCCAAAGAAAAATCCAAGTAGCCAAGTAGCCGGAAATCGAGAGTCAACAAAATCCAAGAAAGGAAAATTTTATAGTTCGGAGAGGATGACATATGGGACCCAATTTGCGGCATCGGCCTCAAAGTTTCGAAGACGGCGGGGATCCAAAGAAAAAGCCAAGTAGGCAGAAATTAGGGGGCCAAAAATAATCAAAGAAAGGAAACGTTTGTCGTTCAAAGAGTATGACATATGGGACCCATTTGCCGGCGGCGTCCTCGACTTTTCAAAGGCTGCGGGGGATCCAAAGAAAAAGCCAATTAGCCATAAACCGGGGGCCAAAAATAATTCAATAAAGGAAACGTTCATTGTACATTGAGGCTGACATATGGGACCCATTTGCAGCAGCATCCTCAACGTTAACAAGACGGCGGGGGATCCGAGAGAAAAAGTCAATTTTCTAGAAATCACGAGTAAAAAAATCCAAGAAAGGGAACATTAATCGTTCCGAGAGGATGACATACGGGACCCATTTTACGACGGCGTCCTCATTGTTTCTATGGCGACGAGGGATCGAAAAAAAGGCAAATAGCCGAGATATTAGGGGACAAAAATAAATCCAACAAAGGAAAGGTTTATTGTTCACGAGAGGCTGACATGTGGGTCCCATGAGCCGGCGGGGTCCTTAACGTTTCAAAGGCGGCATGAGATCGAAAGAAAAAGGAAAGTGACAAAATATCGGGAGCCAAAAATAATCCAAGAAAAGAACCTTGATAGTACATAGAGGATGACATGCGGGTCCCATTTAGCGACGGCGGTATCACCGTTTGAGAGGCTGCACGGGATCGAAAGAAAAAGGCAAGTGACCAAATATCGAGGTGCCAAAAATAATCCAAGAAAAGAAACTTGATAGTACATAGAGGATGACATGCGGGTCCCATTTAGCGACGGCGGTCTCAACGTTTCCAAGGCGGCAAGGGATCAAAAGAAAAAAGGAAGTAGCCAGAAATCAGGGGGTCAAAAAAATCCAAGAATAGAAAGAATTTTGGTTCATAGAGGATGACATGTGGGACCCATGAGTGCCAAAAATAATCCAAGAAAAGAAATTTTATTGTACATAGAGGATGACATGTGGGTCCCATTTTGCAGCAGCGGTCTCAACGTTTCCAAGGTGGCACAGGACCAAAAGAAAAATGAAGTAGCCAGAAATCAGGGGGTGAAAAAAAATCGAAGAAAAGAAAGATTTCAATTGGGCTGCATCTGGCCGTCTGGGCCTTCGAACTATCCTGCTGGGCCTTTTGACTCGTACAATTTCAGTCCACTCCAAAACAGGAAAGTTCGGATTTTTCTAAAAAAAACCAGGAAAGTCCTATGCTTCGCAAAAACAAAAAACAAGGAGATTCAACATATAAGTTTGTTTATGTAAAAATAAATATTTAATTTATCCGTTTGAAATAGCTCGGGAGCGAAATACACTGTTTATGTCTGCAAAATAGTCAAGATATCACATGTTTCTTGTACGGGGAGGCTGACATCGGGGACCCATGAGCCAGCGGCGTCGTCAACATTTTAAAGACGGCAGAGGATCGAAAGAAAACAATAAACCAAAAATCAGTTGAAATTTTTTCCAAAAAAGAAATATTTATCGTTCTGAGAGGATGACATGCGTGACCGATGAGGCAGCAGCATCCTCAACGTTTCCAAGGCGACACATGATTTAAAAAAAGGCAAAATAGCCAGAAATTAGAGGTCAAAATAACTCCAAGAAAGGAAAGGTTTATTGTTCATAGAGGCTGACATGTTGGACCCATGAGCCAGCAGAATCCTCATTGTTTCAATGGCGGCAGGGGATCAAAAGAAAAAGAAGTAGCCGGAAATTAGGGGTAAAAAATAACTCCAAGAAAGGAAACTTTTATTGTTCGTAGAGGATGACATGCGGGACCCATGAGCCGGCGGCTTACTCAACGTTTCAAAGGCGGCATGAGATCGAAAGAAAAAGGCAAGTGACAAAATATCGGGAGCCAAAGATAATCCAAGAAAAGAAACTTTATTGTACATAGAGGATGACATGCGGGTCCCATTTAGCGACGGCGGTCTCAACGTTTCATATGCGGCTTGAGATCAAAAGAAAAAGAAAGTTGATTGTACATAGAGGATGACATGCGGGTCCCATGAGTCGAGCAGCTTACTCAACGTTTCCAAGGCGGCGGGGGATCAAAAGAAAAAGGAAATAGCCAAAAATTAGAGGGTGAAAAAAATCCAAGAAAATAAACTTTTATAGCACATAGAGGATGACATGCGGGTCCCATGAGCCGGCGAGGTTCCTCAACGTTTTCAAAGGCGGCATGAGATCGAAAGAAATAGGCAAGTGACCAAAAATCAGAGGGTGAAACATAATCCAAGAAAAGAAACTTTTATTGTACATACAGGATGACATGCGGGTCCCATTTTGCAGCTGTCCCAACGTTTCAAAAGAAAAAGAAAGTAGCCAGAAATTAGGGGTAAAAAAAAACTCCAAGAAAGGAAAGCTTTATCGTTCATACAGGCTGACATGTGGGACCGACCTGCCAACAGCGTCCTCATCGTTTCGAGAGGGGCTGGAGATCAAAAGAAAAAGGCAAATAGCCAGAAATTAGGGGTCAAAAATAACTCCAAGAAAGAAAACTTTTATTGTCGTAGAGGATGACATGCGGGACCCATGAGCCGGCGAGCTTAGTCAACGTTTCAAAGGCGGCATGAGATCGAAAGAAAAAGGCAAGTGACCAAATATCGGGTGCCAAAAAAATCCAAGAAAAGAAAGTTTTATTGTACATAGAGGATGACATGCGGGTCCCATGAGCCGGCGGGTTCCTCAACGTTTCAAACGTGGCATGAGATCGATAGAAAAAGGCAAGTGACGAAATATCAGGATCCAAAAATAATTCAAGAAAAGAAACTTGATTGTACATAGAGGCTGACATGTGGGACCTATGAGCCAGTAGAGTCCTCAACGTTTCAAAGGCGGCAGGGGATAAAAAGAAAAAAGAAATAGCCAAAAATCAGAGGGTGAAAAAAACCAAGAAGATGAACTTTTATAGTACATAGAGGATGACATGCGGGTCCCATGACCCTGCAGGTTCCTCAACGTTCCAAACGTGGCATGAGATCGAAAGAAAAAGGCAAGTGACGAAATATCAGGATCCAAAAATAATTCAAGAAAAGAAAGTTTTATAGTACATAGAGGATGACATGCGGGTCCCATGAGTCAGCAGCTTACTCAACGTTTTCAAGGCGGCAGGGGATCAAAAGAAAAAGGAAATAGCCAAAAATCGAGGGTGAAAAAAAATCCAAGAAAATAAACTTTTATAGTACATAGAGGATGACATGCGGGTCCCATGAGCCTGCAGGTTCCTAAACGTTTCAAACGTGGCATGAGATCGAAAGAAAAAGGCAAGTGACCGAATATCAGGATCCAAAAATAATTCAAGAAAACAAAGTTTTATAGTACATAGAGGATGACATGTGGGTCCCATGAGTCAGCAGCTTACTCAACGCTTCCAAGGCGGCAGGGGATCAAAAGAAAAAGGAAAAAGCCAAAAATCAGAGGGTGAAAAAAAATCAAAGAAAATAAACTTTTATAGCACATAGAGGATGACATGCGGGTCCCATGAGCCAGCAGGTTCCTCAACGTTTCAAACGTGGCATGGGATCGAAAGAAAAAGGCAAGTGACCAAATATCAGGATCCAAAAATAATTCCAGAAAAGAAAGTTTTATAGTACATAGAGGATGACATGCGGGTCCCATGAGTCAGCAGCTTACTCAACGTTTCCAAGGCAGCAGAGGATCAAAAAAAAAGGAAATAGCCAAAAATGAGAGGGTGAAAAAAAATCCAAGAAAATAAACTTTTATAGCACATAGAGGATGACATGCGGGTCCCATGAGCCAGCAGGTTCCTCAACGTTTCAAACGTGGCATGAGATCGAAAGGAAAAGGCAAGTGACCAAATATGAGGAGCCAAAAATAATTCAAGAAAAGAAAGTTTTATAGTACATAGAGGATGACATGCGGGTCCCATTTAGCAGCAGCGGTATCACCGCTTGAGAGGCTGCACGGGATCGAAAGAAAAAGGCAAGTGACCAAATATGAGGTGCCAAAAAAAATTCCAAGAAAAGAAAGTTGATTTCACATAGAGGATGACATGCGGGTCCCATTTAGCGGCGGCTCTCAACGTTTCCAAGGCGGCAAGGGATCAAAGAAAAGGAAGTAGCCCGAAATCAGGGGGTAAAAAAATCCAAGAATAGAAAGAATTTTGGTTCATAGAGGATGACATGCGGGACCCATGAGTGCCAAAAATAATCCAAGAAAAGAAATTTTATTGTACATAGAGGATGACATGCGGGTCCCATTTTGCGGCAGCGGTCTCAACGTTTCCAAGGCGGCATAGGACCAAAAGAAAAATGAAGTAGCCAGAAATCAGGGGGTGAAAAAAATCCAAGAAGAAAGATTTCAATTGGGCTGCATCTGAACATCTTGGCCTTCGAACTATCCTGCTTGGCCTTTTGACTCTTACAATTTCAGCCCACTCCAAAATAGGAAAGTTCGGAATTTTCTAAAAAAACAGGAAAGTCCTATGCTTCGCAAAAACAAAAAAACAAGGAGATTCAACATATAAGTTTGTTTATGTAAAAATAAAGATTTATTTTATCCGTTTGAAATAGCTCAGAGCGCAATACACCATTTATTGTCTGCAAAATAATCAAGATATCACATGTTTCTTGTACGGGGAGGCTGACATCGGGGACCCATGAGCCAACAGCGTCGTCAACGTTTTAAAGGCGGCAGGGGATGGAAAGAAAAAATAAACCAAAAATCTATTGGTAAAAAATCCAAGAAAAGAAACATTTTCGTTCTAAGAGGATGACATGCGGGACCCATGAGGCAGCAGCATCCTCAGCGTTTATTGTTCATAGAGGCTGACATGTTTATTGTTCATGCATAGGATACTAATAGTGCCCGCACCTTGTCCTAATTAGCTTGGACTACCGGATCTTTGCAATGCACATGTTTTAACCAAGTGTCACAATGGGGTACCTCCATGCCGCCTGTACAAAGGTCTAAGGAGAAAGCTCGCATTTTGGATTTCTCGCTTTTGATTATTCTCAACTTAGACATCCATACCGGGACAACATGGACAACGGATAATGGACTCCTCTTTAATGCATAAGCATGTGGCAACAATTATTATTCTCATATGAGATTGAGGATATATGTCCAAAACTGAAACTTCCACCATGATTCATGGCTTTAGTTAGCGGCCCAATGTTCTTCTCTAACAATATGCATGCTCCAACCATAAAGGTGGTAGATCTCTCTTACTTTAGACAAGACGGACATGCATAGCAACTCACATGATATTCAACAAAGAATAGTTGATGGCGTCCCCAGAAGCATGGTTATCGCACAACAAGCAACTTAATAAGAGATAAAGTGCATAAGTACATATTCAATACCACAATAGTTTTTAAGCTATTTGTCCCATGAGCTATATATTGCAAAGGTGAATGATGGAATTTTAAAGGTAGCACTCAAGCAATTTACTTTGGAATGGCGGAGAAATACCATGTAGTAGGTAGGTATGGTGGACACAAATGGCATAGTGGTTGGCTCAAGGATTTTGGATGCATGAGAAGTATTCCCTCTCGATACAAGGTTTAGGCTAGCAAGGTTATTTGAAACAAACACAAGGATGAACGGTGCAGCAAAACTCACATAAAAGACATATTGTAAACATTATAAGACTCTACACCGTCTTCCTTGTTGTTCAAAACTCAATACTAGATGTTATCTAGACTCTAGAGAAACCAAATATGCAAACCAAATTAGCAAGCTCTAAGTATTTCTTCATTAATGGGTGCAAAGTATATGATGCAAGAGCTTAAACATGAGCACAACAATTGCCAAGTATCAAATTATCCAAGACATTTTAGAGTTACTACATGTAGCATTTTCCAATTCCAACCATATAACAATTTAACGAAGAAGAAACTTCGCCATGAATACTATGAGTAGAGCCTAAGGACATACTTGTCCATATGCTACAGACGGAGCGTGTCTCTCTCCCACAAAGTGAATGCTAGGATCCATTTTATTCAAACAAAACAAAAACAAAAACAAACCGACGCTCCAAGCAAAGTGCATAAGATGTGACGGAATAAAAATATAGTTTCGTGGGAGGAACTCGATAATGTTGTCGATGAAGAAGGGGATGCCTTGGGCATCCCCAAGCTTAGACGCTTGAGTCTTCTTAAAATATGCAGGGGTGAACCACCGGGGCATCCCCAAGCTTAGAGCTTTCACTCTCCTTGATCATATTGCATCATACTCCTCTCTTGATCCTTGAAAACTTCCTCCACACCAAACTCGAAACAACTCATTAGAGGGTTAGTGCACAATAAAAATTCACATGTTCAGAGGTGACACAATCATTCTTAACACTTCTGGACATTGCATAAAGCTACTGGACATTAATGGATCAAAGAAATTCATCCAACATAGCAAAAGAGGCAATGCGAAATAAAAGGCAGAATCTGTCAAAACAGAACAGTCCGTAAAGATGGATTTTATTAGGCCACCAGACTTGCTCAAATGAAAATGCCCAAATTGAATGAAAGTTGCGTACATATCTGAGGATCATGCACGTAAATTGGCTTAATTTTCTGAGCTACCTACAGGGAGGTAGACCCATATTCGTGACAGCAAAGAAATCTGGAACTGCGCAGTAATCCAAATCTAGTACTTACTTTACTATCAAAGACTTTACTTGGCACAACAAAAAATAAAACTAAGATAAGAAGAGGTTGCTACAGTAGTAAACAACTTCCAAGACTCAAATATAAAACCAAGTACTGTAGCAAAATAACACATGGGTTATCTCCCAAGAAGTTCTTTCTTTATAGCCATTAAGATGGGCTCAAGCAGTTTTAATGATGCACTCGCAAGAAATAGTATTTGAAACAAAAGAGAGCATCAAGAGGCAAATTCAAAACACATTTAAGTCTAAAATGCTTCCTATGCATAGGAATCTTGTAAATAAACAAGTTCATGAAGAGCAAAGTAACAAGCATAGGAAGATAAAACAAGTGTAGCTTCAAAAATTTCAGCACATAGAGAGGTGTTTTAGTAACATGAAAATTTCTACAACCATATTTTCCTCTCTCATAATAATTTTCAGTAGCATCATGAGCAAACTCAACAATGTAACTATCACATAAAGCATTCTTATCATGAGTCTCATGCATAAAATTATTACTCTCCACGTAAGCATAATCAATTTTATTAGTTGTAGTGGGAGCAAATTCAACAAAGTGGCTATCATCATATATAGGAGGCATATTGTAATCATAAAAGGAAATTTTCTCCTCAATGCTTGGGGTACTAAAAAGATCATGCTCATCAGAGCCAGCTTCCCCAAGCTTAGAATTTTCCATAGCATTAGCAACAACGGTGTTCAAAGCATCCATAGTAATAACATTCCCATTAGCATGCATATAAAGTTCCATGGGTTTTTTAATTCTCTCTTCAAACACATCATGTCCTAATTCAAGATAAAGTTCATAAAGATCTCTCATGTTTTTGTTGTTTTCCATTATGCTTAACTAGTGAAATAAAAACATGCATGATATTAAGTAAAGTAAAACAAGTAACTAATTTTTTTGTGTTTTTGATATAAAGTGCAAGACAGTAAATAAAGTAAAGCTAGCAACTAATTTTTTTTTGTGTTTTGATATGATGCAGCAAACAAAGTAGTAAATAAAATAAAGCAAGACAAAAACAAAGTAAAGAGGTTGGGAAGTGGAGACTCCCCTTGCAGCGTGTCTTGATCTCCCCGGCAACGGCGCCGTAAAATATGCTTGATGGCGTGTATTTCACACGTTCGTTGGGAACCCCAAGAGGAAGGTATGATGCGCACAGCAGCAAGTTTTCCCTCAGAAAGAAACCAAGGTTTATCGAACCAGGAGGAGCCAAGAAGCACGTTGAAGGTTGATGGCGGCGGGATGTAGTGCGGCGCAACACCATAGATTCCGGCGCCAACGTGGAACCCGCACAACACAACCAAAGTACTTTGCCCCAACGAAACAAGTGAGGTTGTCAATCTCACCGGCTTGCTGTAACAAAGGATTAACCGAATTGTGTGGAAGATGATTGTTTGCAGAGAAAACAGTAAAAACAAGTATTGCAAGCAGATTTGTATTTCAAGTATAAAAGAATGGACCGGGGTCCACAGTTCACTAGAGGTGTCTCTCCCATAAGATAAAAGCATGTTGGGTGAACAAATTACAGTCGGGCAATTGACAAATAGAGAGGGCATAACAATGCACATACATGTCATGATAAGTATAGTGAGATTTAATTGGGCATTACGACAAAGTACATAGACCGCCATCCAACCGCATCTATGCCTAAAAAGTCCACCTTCAGGTTATCGTCCGAACCCCTTCCAAGTATTAAGTTGCAAAGCAACGGACAATTGCATTAAGTATGGTGCGTAATGTAATCAACAACTACATCCTCGGACATAGCGCCAATGTTTTATCCCTAGTGGCAACAGCACAACACAACCTTAGAACTTTCTGTCACTGTCCCAGTGTCAATGCAGGCATGAACCCACTATCGAGCATAAATACTCCCTCTTGGAGTTAAGAGCAAAAACTTGGCCAGAGCCTCTACTAATAACGGAGAGCATGCAAGATCATAAACAACACATATGTAATAACTTGATAATTAACATAACATGGTATTCTCTATCCATCGGATCCCGACAAACACAACATAGAGTATTACGGATAGATGATCTTGATCATGTTAGGCAGCTCACAAGATCCAACAATGAAGCACAATGAGGAGAAGACAACCATCTAGCTACTGCTATGGACCCATAGTCCAGGGGTGAACTACTCACTCATCACTCCGGAGGCGACCATGGCGGTGTAGAGTCCTCCGGGAGATGAATCCCCTCTCCGGCAGTGGTGCCGGAGGAGATCTCCGTAATCCCCCGAGATGGGATTGGCGGCGGCGGCGTCTCCGGAAGGTTTTCCGTATCGTGGTTTTTCGCATCGGGGGTTTCGCGACGGAGGCTTTAAGTAGGCGGAAGGGCAGAGTCGGAGGGCTGACGAGGGGCCCACACCATAGGGCGGCGCGGGCCCCCCTTGGCCGCGCCGCCTTGTGGTGTCGCCACCTCGTGGCCCCACTTCGTATGCTCTTTGGTCTTCTGGAAGGTTCGTGGCAAAATAGGACCCTGGGTCTTGATTTCGTCCAATTCCGAGAATATTTCGTTACTAGGATTTCTGAAACCAAAAACAGCAGAAAACAACAACTGGCACTTCGGCATCTTGTTAATAGGTTAGTTCCAGAAAATGCACGAATATGACATAAAGTGTGCATAAAACATGTAGGTATCATCAATAATATGGCATGGAACATAAGAAATTATCGATACGTCGGAGACGTATCACCAAATATCAGGATCCAAAAATAATTCAAGAAAAGAAAATTTTATAGTACATAGAGGATGACAAGCGGGTCCCATGAGTCAGCAGCTTACTCAACGTTTCCGAGGTGGCAGGGGATCAAAAGAAAAAGGAAATAGCCAAAAATTAGAGGGTGAAAAAAAATCCAAGAAAATAAACTTTTATAGCACATAGAGGATGACATGCGGGTCCCATGAGCCAGCAGGTTCCTCAACGTTTCAAACGTGGCATGAGATCGAAAGAAAAAGGCAAGTGACCAAATATGAGGAGCCAAAAATAACTCAAGAAAAGAAAGTTTTATAGTACATAGAGGATGACATGCGGGTCCCATTTAGCAGCAGCGGTATCACCGTTTGAGAGGCGGCAGGGGATCGAAAGAAAAAGGCAAGTGACCAAATTTGAGGTGCCAAAAAAACTCCAAGAAAAGAAAGTTGATTGCTCATAGAGGATGACATGCGGGTCCCAATTAGCGGCAGCGGTCTCAACGTTTCCAAGGCGGCAAGGGATCAAAAGAAAAACGAAGTAGCCGTAAATCGTGGTGTCAAAAAAATCCAAGAATAGAAAGAATTTTGGTTCATAGAGGATGACATGCGGGACCCATGATCCTGCATCGTAAACGGCTCGATCGGAGAGCGTTGAACGAGATAGCGCGATCGAGAAAAAAAACAATGCCAGAGAGGCTGCCATCTGGGCCCTACATCCCTCGGCGGTGCGGATTTGCGTTGACTCGGCCGGCGAATCCGAGATTTCGAGATGCACCACATCCCGGGACACCATACGCCACGTTTTGGCCGTTTTCGTCGGGCTAGGTGGCCTCAAAAACGAGAAAAAAAAACGTTTTGACATGCACAACGGAGAGACCAAAAATCGTCGGCCATGGTCACCAGCAACCACGGCGCGACTTCAACTTCGTCGGCCATGGCAACTTTTCTTGTAGTGTCACACACCGGCAACAGTGCTAGGAAATAGCTTAGTAGTTGGAGGATGTGAATACCTTTTACCTTACCTCCCCGACAACGGCGCCAGAAAATAGCTTGATGTCTACGCACGCTTCTATTCCTGTAGACAGTGTTGTGCCTCCAAGAGCAGAGGTTTGTAGAAAAGCAGCAAGTTTCCCTTAAGTGAATCACCCAAGGTTTATCGAACTCAGGGAGGTAGAGGTCAGAGATATCCCTCTCAAGCAACCCTACAATTAAGATACAAGAAGTCTCTTGTGTCCCCAACACACCTAATACACTTGTCAGATGTATAGGTGCACTAGTTCGGCGAAGAGATAGTGAATACAAGTAATATGGATGAATATGAGTGGTAATAGCAATCTGAAATAAATATGGCAGCAAGTAAACATGTAGCAGAACTTGTTGGAAACGGTGCCAGAAAATAGCTTGCTGGCGTGGGAGGCAATTCTCTGTGGTGTAACTTTTCTATTCGGGAACAAGGCCTAGGGATCCTACTTTCACTAGTGGACACTCTCAACAATGATCACATAAATAAATAACTTCTCTTCACTTGTGCTACATACACTCTTTTATTGGATAACAAACACCATTCATTGTGTAGGGCTACAAGAGCTCCCTCAAGCCGGAGTTAACAAGCTCCACAACATTCGGTGTTCATATTTAAGTAACCTCTAGAACATAATAGACCGTTGCAATTTAGACCGAGTACTAACATAGCATACACACTGTCACCTTTAAGCTATGAAATGGGGAATAGATCACATCAATACTATCATAGTAATAGTTAACTCCATAATCTACAAGAGATTACAATCATAACCTACGCCAAGTACTACATGATGCACACACCGTCACCTTTACATCATGAAGGAGGAATATACTACTTTAATAACATCACTAGAGTAGCACATAGATTAATAGTGATACAAAGCTCATCATATGGATCTCAATCATGTAAGGCAGCTCATGAGATCATTGTATTGAGGTACATGAGAGAGAGATTAACCACATAGCTACCGGTAGAGCCCTTAACCTCGATGGAGAACTACTCCCTCCTCATTATAGGAGACAGCAGCGGCGATGAAGATGGCGATGGTGTCGATGGAGATGCCTTCCGGGGGCACTTCCCCGTCCCGGCGGCGTGCCGGAACAGAGACTTCTGTCCCCCGAACTTGGCTTCGCGATGGCGGCGGCTGCGTAACTTTTCTCGTCCCGTGGCTTATTCCCTTAGGGTTTTCGCGACAGAGGCTTTATATAGGCGGAAGGGCAGCCTCGGAGGAGTCCTGGTGGAGCCAGACCATAGGGGGCGCCCCCTTGGCCGCGCCGCCTTGTGGGGTGGGGCCCCCCTGGCTCCCCTCTGGCCCCTCTTCGGTGCTCTGGAAGCTTCCGGGAAAAATAAGATACTGGGCGTTGATTTCGTCCAATTCCGAGAATATTTCCTTTGTAGGATTTCTGAAACCAAAAACAGCAGAAAACGAGAACTGGCACTTCGGCATCTTGTTAATAGGTTAGTTCCGGAAAATGCATCAAAAAGATATAAAGTGTGAACAAAACATGTAGGTATTGTCATAAAACTAGCATGGAACATAAGAAATTATAGATACGTTGGAGACGTATCAAGGTGGCCGCCGTATCGGGCGAATCTCGCGGTTCCAGCTTGGCGCACCCAAATCCAACTGATGTGGCCTAACCAAGTACAACTCGACCAGATTGTTCCACTTACGTTTTCGTGATGTATATAGCTGGACAACGCCAGCTAGCCTGAGTTTGGCGTCTTGGTTGATCTCGTCGGTAGCATTATTGGGCCTAGGCGATATTTCAAATCATATCGGAGGCTAAGCAGCGGCTCTCGTTCAATATTTACCGGTTCTTTGTTGACGATCTCCTGATTATTCCAGGCATCATGCCGCGCCGGCAGCGTCTCATCACCTTCATGGGGACATATCTTGGTTCACGATCTCTATTTATTCCGGGCAACCCACGGCACCAACGTGTTATCATCTTCGCTGGGAACCAGCTAGCTAGAGGACGGGCCGTTCACCCTGGCCAAACTCAACATCTAGAAGGCCTCGACGCTGCACCTTGGGCTACGCACCTCCGCCTGTGCAGCAACACCAGGGACGGTTGCATATTATGAGGAGCGCAGCATGCTGTAGCTCGCAATCAAGTATAGAGAAAAAAGATGGTCTGCCGCATCGTACTATATAGTACATAGAAGAAGATAGTCGGGGCAAAATATACGGAGAAGAAGATCGTCTGGGCAAAACCCGCGATTTATAATTCGTACACGCAAAGGCTGCGGATTTACGAGCATAAGAAATTGACTGCTCGAGTTAGTAAACCTAATTAGGGAGTAGAGCAACATATTGTTTTTTCAGTGGTTGAGCGATCTGATCTAACTGCTACGGTTTTTGGTGTTTATTCAGTACATACAAATTTTCCGTCGTATACGTCTACGTCTACGCCGACGGTGGCCAGGACGCAGCCCTCAGAAGAAATTGTGACGGCACGAGGTTCAGAGGAAGATGCCCTGCTCATATTGCACTTGTGAGAGGTCGCTTGGGCCTCCCTAGCCCCACCGCTATCGTCTCACCCTTGAACCACCGCCCCAAGCCGGTGGCAGATCGAGCCGAGCATACAGCCAGCTGCGCCGGGCGAAGGATGTGCTACAGTGGCGAACAGAAGGCAGGGCGAGCCAATCCGTTTATCCATGTGAAGTAGAAGCCATCCCTAGCAGATACGGTCGTCCATGTGGAATCGTTGTCCTCTCCCTTCTGTTCCGTTCGGCAGGGATGGGGGCAACGCCGGTTCTTTCTCTTCTGGTGGTTCTTCTTGTGGCAGCGGCGGTGGACAGAAAGCGGACGCGGCCAAGGCGGCGGCAGGCAAGCAAGGGGAAGTAACCGCGCACTCTTCAACTTCAGGTTCAGGGGCTCGCTAGCGAGTTTCAGTTTTGAGAGAGGAGCCGTCGACATGCCATGGCAGCACGAGTCCTGCCGCAGCCTATGCAGTATGATGTCCACGACCATGTTATCTGTTGTTGCTAACCTATAATCGTGTAGGAATGATGGCCTAACTACTAACAATCTCTGACGGGGAATAACGGGAGAAAGACAATGCTGCCATTTGGCAAGGCCAAGCTCCTAGAGGGAGAAACACAACTATTGATTTGTATGTACTGAATTTGCTATTGCCATTGATTGATTCGTTTGCATCTACTGATTTTGTACTAATTGTAAATGAGGGACTTGATTTATTAATTTGCATATGAACTGACGAGAGAAAAATGATTGACAGATAGAGAAACTTGCGAAAACTGTCTTTGGCTCATGGGCACCAGTGCTCCTACTGTTTAAAAAAATTCAAAAATCATACATATTTGTTATAAAAAATGTGAAAATAAATATAGACCTAATAAATGACGTAACCTACAAGCGTGTAAAATTTAAATATAAAATTCTTTATATTGTAGACAACATAAAAAGACGAAATCTGTTAAATTTTGGAGATTTGAAATATGCATACCCAGATCCACAAGTTTGTTATTTTTGTGTAGTCCAGAATTTTTTTGAATTTCAAATTGAAATTTTGCACGTTTGTGGAACAATTCATTGGCTACACCATAATTTTTTTTCTATTTTTTTTGAAACACATAAATATGATTTTTATTTTTTCTAAAATAGCAGGAGCACCAAATCTCTGTCCAGAAAATTGCTGCTAATATTTTGAAACTGTCTGTTAAGTTTTTGTGTTGATTATTTGATATGGATTGTTGTGTGTTTGAGTTGTTTATATTTAGATGGATGGAGATGAAATTAAAACTTATTTCCAGTATAAAAAAACTTTACCGACCAAAAAAATCAAAATATTATCAAAATCTATGTGTACCTACAATTAATCAGACTACGGAGCATAGATTTAAACATTGGATGAATTTAGAGTACATGTACAATACAAACTTTGTTACACTAACCTATAATAAAAAGACAACCACTACCACTCCATCTATCCATCATCAAGACTTGTGCCACACAGAGCCAAAAGAAAAATTAGCTTCATGACGCACACTACGAGTCACCGAGCCGTAGCTCACTTCCCTTACCATGTGCGGCCATGCGGTGGCGTTGGCACCGCTGTTGTGTAGATGTAGTAGATCAAGCACGAGATGGAGAGATAAAAGAGCTTAGACGACTATGATGTCATGACCATGAAGGGGAGACCTAGGAGCTGGGAGATTATTTTGATGCCCGCTATGCAGCAAGTTTGCAAGAAAAACGCACGGGCAGTTGTCCTAGTATAAATATTAATATAAATATAAATAATAATA
Source organism: Lolium rigidum (assembly GCF_022539505.1). Lineage (NCBI taxonomy): Eukaryota > Viridiplantae > Streptophyta > Magnoliopsida > Poales > Poaceae > Lolium > Lolium rigidum. The sequence goes on along the minus strand of NC_061509.1, from coordinate 97,408,781 downwards.
AAAGCAAAAGTGTATCCGTCGTTCGGTTTGGTTTGGTACGTCACGAAAAACTACCCCTGAAGTTGATACAAAATTACCCACCTATGCCATCCGTAAGTTAGAATCCAAAAAACGGTTCAAAATCTGTCAGATGGTACATATAGTAGTCTTGCGCCGCAAGCCACATCGCCCGCTTCCGCTAGCTGCACTCCTCTAAATCCCCGCTCGATCCCCTGGATCCACGTCCGCCCGCAGAGTCCTTCCCTTGTTCTCAAAGTACACCGGAGAGGTGGCCGCCATATCGGGCGAATCTCGCGTCCGTCGCGCTGTTCCAGCTTGGCGCACCCAAATCCAATTAATGTGGCCTAACCAAGTACAACTCGACCAGATTTGAGTTTCCACTTATGTTTTCGTGATGTATATAGCTGAACAACGCCGGCTAGCCTGAGTTTGGCATCTTGGTTGATCTTGTCGGTAGCATTATTGGACCTAGGCGAGATTTCAGATCATATCGGAGGCTAAGCAGTGGGTCTCGTTCAATATTTACCGGTTCTTTGTTGACGATCTCCTGATTATTCCAGGCATCATGCCACGCTGGCAGCGTCTCATCACCTTCATGGGGACATATCTTGGTTGACGATCTCTATTTATTCCGGGCAACCCATGGCACGAACGTGTTATCATCTTCGCTGGGAACCAGCTAGCTTCATGACGCACACTACGAGTCACCGAGCCCTAGCTCACTTAGCTACCCCAAGCCTTGTGTACTGCTGATGACATGTGCGCCAAATCCCTTATCATGTGCGGCCATGCGGGGGCGTTGGCACCGCTGTTGTGTAGATGCAATAGATCGAGCATGAGATGGAGAGAAAAAAGAGCTTAGACGACTATGATGTCATGACCATGAAGGGAAGACCTAGGAGCTGGGAGATTGTTTTGATGCTCGCTATGCAGCAAGTTTGCAAGAAAAACGCACGGGCAGTTGTCCTAGTATAAACCTATTGGAAAACATGATGCACAATGTTTGTAAGAATGATCTAGGATTATATACATACATTCCGCAACATTCGAATATAATTTTGTAGACAAATGATCGCAAGGTACATACAAAGACATGGAGATAGAGGGAGCACAACTCACTAAAGAAAGAAACTATTTAAAATATTTTACAGACTATAATGAATGTAAGCTAAAAAGAAAGACACCCGTCACAAATTTTGCAAAACAATTACCCTCAAGCTTGCAATTATCTTCAAGCTCAATATATAACCTGCCCCTCTCTAATACTAATACACCAATTAATCAGAAAATTATAGCACAGAATCTGAGAATTGATCTCATATACATAGTCTGATTCCCAATACTAACAATTAGACCGAAAAGCACCCTACCTCAGCCGCTTGAGATTCAGTCATGTGTGCCATTGGTGAACGCGACCATGGTTGCTTGAGACGTGATGAGATGAAAGGGTATTGTAAGGACTGTGTTTTTGTGTAGACGGGCCAGGTGACGATGGATCAAAATATAAAGATGAGGTAATTAGTGGGAGAAGTAAAAAAGGACGACCACGGAGTAGATGCGTTACCATAAGATGAAAGGGTTTGTGGGATGGTAACTAATCATATACTCAGTACATAATTATATTGTGTTAGCCCACCAAGATAACTGGCTAACATGTACAGAACATGAATGGATTAATTTACGTGTAAATAATGTAATTAAAATTGACAAAATGTGCTGTTTTTTCTTTCATGACATGGAAGATTTGATTAGGTGGCAGGTTATGATTGCATAGAGATGTTTGATGATGTGGACATCTTGCATGTTGAGAGAAATTAACTTAGTGGATTGCTCCTACTTAGATTTTTTTTTGTAATGGGAATATATTACCAATTACACCTAGCCTTTGCAACAACTCGACACCCTAATGGCAATACGGATGCACACAGTTAAAAAAAAACTAAGAAACAATAGTCCCGCTATAGCATCCTAGGCTTAGCAACAACAATACAACCACCACCGAGACAACACCTGAAATACAGAATCTTCAAAAACGACGCCTCCAAGAAGGAAACGGTGCACCAGCGCCGTCATCGCCCGACCAAAGATCTTAGGTTTTCACCCTGAAGATAGTCCCCGCTCTCAAAACAATGCTTCCAATAAAATTATTGCCAGACACAACCAGTTAAGGCCAGACCTTGGGTTTTCAGCCTGAAAGGTAGGACTCTGAACTTCACATGTGCTGCCGGCCCCACTTTTAAACCACTGCTGCGGATTCGCCTTTGTTTGATTCATGGGGAAATCTAACGGAAAGCGCCGCATAAGCAGCACTCCCGTGCGACACGCCACGATGCGTGCAAATGGCATCGCGTCCTATAAGGAACCGGCACTTTTTTCCATCGCAGGCTCGTAGGCCCACCCACACCGCGTCACCTTATCTTTATCGCTGTCCACAGAATCCGTCTTCTCTCTGGCAGCGTGAAGCTGAGCCGCGAGCTGGGAGGTTGCGGAGCGTCGGCGGCGGCGAGGATTTGCGACGCACCCGCGAGGAGGAGGAGCCTCTGTAGACTGTAGCGGGTGGAGGCCTTCGCCGGTGAGCATCTGCGGCACGCTCGCGATGAGGACGAGGCCTTTTGCCAGCGAGTATCTCCGGCGCGCTCGCGAGGGACAAGTCTCTGCTAGAGGGGTAGGCCTTTCGCCGACGAGCTTCTGAGGTGTGCTCATGAGGAGGAGCAGGAGGTGTTCCTCTACCAGCGCAGGGAGGCCGTCGCCGGCGAGTATCTACAGCGTGCTTTTCCGACGAGGTGGAGGTGTCCCTCGCGTGCGAGGCTGTCGCCGGCGAGCATCTCTGCTAGGGAGCCCTTCGCTATGGCAGGGAAGCCGCTGACAAGCGCGGTATGCAATGACGAGCGCGTGGAAGAGTCTTCCGATCTTGTGCTATCAACCTGGCAGTTAGGCCTTAATTAACCTGGAAATCTTTCTATTCTTAATAGGTGATCCCATTTTCCTGCACATGCAAGGTATCCACCTCATCATGTATCTACAAGCAATCCTAAAGTGCCACATCAGCAGTCTTGCCAACAAATTTTGTGAAACCACGTCATCAACAATCTCACCATTACTACAGCCATTGATAATTTGCGTTTCTTTGCCCCCAAGATCTCCTCCAGAATCAGAAACGGATGGAGGCATCCGAAGAGTTGCCGCATAATTTATCCTCTTTAAACTCTGAGATTGGGGTCACGTCACGCTCCGGTCTTAAATCAGCAGCACCTCCATTAGAACCATCCTGCACGGGAGGAGAGGGGGTTAGGGAATCTCCAACCGGGCGACCCAAACGGACGCGCTGGGCCGTCCGTTTTGGGCCGTTTGCGTGCCCGAGCGGACGCGCGGACGGAGCCCCGCGTCCGCGCGTCCGTTTGGGTCGCGTCCTGCGCCCAACGCAGCGGCCACCCATTTGGCCATTTGGCCATTTGGCCTATTTCTTTGGAAAATAGGTCCTCTGGCCACGGATTCACTTTGATATATAATAATATCTCGTAAACATAAAATAATATATAGGAAACATAAAATATTATCAAATACCATACAATATTATCAAATGTACCATGATAAATCAAATAAAATGTGTCATAGTTTGAGAAAAATATAAAAATTGCAATTGAGATTGTCTAACTCAATTTGGGCGCTCGAGGATCTCCTTCTGTCTCTTCTCGAACCAAGCTCTCTTTGCCTCGCTCATGTTGGTCAAGTCGGCGTTCATGATGAGGTTGTCCTCGGCTTGGCGTTTGAGCTCAACTTCCTTCGCCTTCAGCTCCACCTCTTTAGCCCTTGCCATTGCTATGAGCTCAAGTTCTCTCTCTTTGAGCTCAAGTTCTTTAGCTTTGGTCTTCGCCTTGACCTCTTCAATCTCAAGCTTCTTCTGCTGGACATCAAAGAATTTCTTCCTGTCCTCTTCTTTCTCCCGGCGCCTCCTCTCATCCCTCTTGTCCGTGGACACCTCTCTGTCCGCATGCATCTCCTTCAAAGTGCCATACAATAGCATGGACGACGCATCACGCTTCATGTCGGCTTTGGTTGACTTGTGGCCGCGTGGACGACTTGCACGAGAAGCGGAGCTGCCGCAAGGCTGCCCACCATCAAGGTCAATGACCGTGGCATCTTTGGCGGGATTGTTGCCGATCAAGGTCGCCATGTAGCCCTCGTACCCCTCCCGGAACTTGGGGGTGCCGTGGAGTTCCTTCCAACAATGAGGGAAGGCAAAGGTCTTCTCTCCATTGTTGGCTTTGTAGAATTCCAAAGCTCGCCACACCTAGAGCAAAGCGAGACAACAACGATAAACAAATGTGCAAACATCGGATGAATAAGTTGAGGTTATGAATCATACCAAGTCCTTCACACCCATGCCACTAACGGGGAGCCGCCTCGCGTGCTCATACGCCGCCCGGAACTTGTTGCACTCCGTTTGAATTGCTCCCCACCTCTTTTGGAGCGATATTTCGCTGCGGTCGCTCTCAAATGGCTCCTGTCCATATTTGCGATGTTCATGGAAGTATTCATAGATCCGGCGCCAGAATGCGGACCCCTTCGCTCGGCACCCGTCAACGCATCTTGCCCGATGGTCAACCATCCATCGACGAGCACCTTGTCCTCCTTCTCGTGTAGTTGGCGGTTCGTTTGCTTACCCGGCGACCTCGAGCTTGTGCAGCTGCGGCTTGTGTGAGGCCCTCACCGAACAACGGCTCCTCCTCAATGTTTATGCTGCCGGGACAGGCAGTTGTGCCCTCCTGTGTGTCAATGGGAGGTGGCTGGGGAGCCTGCTGTGTCGAAGGATATGGAAGGGTCGTCGGCATTGTCTGCGCGAAAGACGGAGGGGCCTGCACGGCGGACGGTGACTGCGCGCGCGCGGCCGACATATCGTCGAACAGGTTGCGTGCACCGGACGTCGCAGCGGCTCCCAGGTTCTTCGGGCCTTTGGAGTTCGCCGGCGCACGGTTCAGGTCAATGGACGAAGGTGACGGCCCCGTCATGGACTCGCCCACCTCCGGTGACCCATCCCGTGACTGGTACGCCTGCCGCCCATGCGCCCCCATTTCGTGCCCAAATAGGCGGCGGGGCAGTTGACCTTGGAGGAAGGGGCCGGGTCACGGAGGAGGCCGAGCTCCCCACCGAGGCCGCGCCGGTGCCGGGGATGATCATGTGCTGGCCGAGCGCTGGGTGGCCGTAAAATAGCATGGCTCTGCTGCTCTTGAAGGAGACCGCTCTTCGCCTCCGTCCGGAGTTGGAGAAGCTGCTCCGCCGCCCGCTGCCGCTCCGGCTCGGCAGCGGTTTCCCTCTTCCGTTGGTCCAGCGCCCTGCGCCGGTCGGCCCTCTTCCTGCTCTCGAGCTTCCTCTGCTCCGGGGTGAGCTCGGCCTTCGCCTTCTTCGTCGGCGGCCCGGGGGGGAGCTCGGCCACCGCCAGTTCAGGAGCCGCCTCCACGGCAGGAGCGGCAACGGCCGCGGGTGCCTCCTCTTCGATGGTGGCGGTGGTGTCGGGGCGGTGGCGGCGGCAGTCGCTTCGTCGGCCATCTCTAGGTTTTGGGAGTACACTGGAGTGTTTTCTGTTTTGGGAGGCGAGACGGGCGGGCCGAGGGCGGACAAGGGAGGACGCGAGCGACCAGCCTTTCGCGTCCGCGGCCACGCAAACTCGTCCAAGATTTGGGCCGGGTTTGGGTCGTCCCGGACGCCGCGGCCATCCGTTTTAGGGATGGGTCCGCGCGCTGGGCCGCGGTTTTGTCCGTTTCGACCCATCCGGACGCGCGGGCGCGGGATGGGTCGCCCGGTTGGAGATGCCCTTATTCTGCCGAGTCTCTGGCGATCGCTTGCGCCCGTCTTCCACTAGCGCATCTCCGACATCATGCACGACCGATATCCCGTACAACTCCGGACGTGCGTGCATGCCGTGTTGCCTAGCACGGCGTAATCGCTCACGGAGAAGAATCAGCTGTTTAGCTTGGTCTCTACGGCCTGATCCCGATCAGCGTCGTTTCCTCAGCAGCAGAAATTGACCGATTCAGTTAGTTATGATAACCCCGCGAATACCTTGCATAATCTGTTTCCTTTCGTTGATGTATGCTGTCCTAAATTGTATTACTTGCTGCTGCGCAGGGAGATATCTTGGTGAATGATGGGCAGACTCACGCTGTCACACATGGGATTCTCGACTATGTTCGCACCATTATTCCAGGTTCCCAGAATTTTCTTAGTCTTTTTCTTTGTTAAAAATCATATATATATATTGCACACGTGAAGCCTAGAAATTTACAAGTTTATTTCCATCTGTTGCAAATCCCCTGACGCTCCCTTAAATTTGGTATTTTCATATGCCAATTTACGATACACTGTACATATCCATAAATTTGTTCATTATATGAAGGAAAATGGAATGAAAAACTAAGATAGTGCTTCTACGCTAACACAATTCTTGGGGCCTGCGTGCGTAACTAAGCAAGTTTATTCCGTACTTGATCAGAGGAAGATCTCCATGGCTCCATTCAGATGCTTTCTGCATGATTCAGACATAAAAACAGTAGTCTATTCTGATTAAAATAACTTCGTTTTTCAGCCATGCAGGTTAGGGAAAAGTCAAATACACAAAAGACAACTTTGATGACTTCTTTCAAACACTCCCTCACCCGATTGTTTCTTATCTGAATGCAGGGAGAAAACCAGTTTAAAGATTGGCATTATAGCTTCATTTAAAACCTTGGGCAGGTACGACTTCATGTAGTATGATGGCGGGGCTTCTTTAAATATGTTTGTGATTTCTCATATAATATTTGTTGTACATGACCATTGGTGATAGTCTACCGATACATAAAGTTAAGGTTCACAATCCAGTAACTATTCACATTTCTTATGTATTGTTTTTCTGTTCCAAGGATGCATGCTTGAGAAAAGCACATCACATTATTAACCTAAGGAGCAGGGGCCAAAATGGGAAAATGGAAGAGATTAATCAATCAAATAGAGGACCATATATGCCAAACTTCGTCGGCGAACCTAACATGAATTGTTGTTAAAACATTGTATACTCACTTTCTCCCAATGTTCACGACTGAGTGCACCGCATATGTCAATCAGCGATGTTCTCCCCACAAAGAAGAAATAAGCTAGCAATAATACCTTTGAATGTTGGAAGTACTATGCATTTCAATTTTATGCTATTTCTCAGAACAATTACAATATTTTGTTAATCCTTGCAATAATCAAGTTTCTTAAGAACTATTATTAACACATGATCTTCCGTAACAACGCGCGGGCTATCATCTTGTTAGGCTTAATGATCCTGGCAATTTGTCAATTACTCCTGTTGAGAGGGCGGAATTAATATGGCAATTAGGCCAAATCAATCTGTCAATCTCTACTAATAAGTTAAGGATATGTGGTGTGGTAGGTCAAAAAAACCGAAACAAACTTTCGTCCGTCAAAAAAACCGTATCCGTATATCTAAAGGTCGCTTCGTACGTCAACAAAACCGGGTGGCGATCTATGTCAACTCACCTCCCGCACGACAGAAAAAATCGGTAAAAAAAACCGTTCGCGGAAGCGAGGAGTCAGCATCGATCCATCCCAGCTTAAAAACCGGATAGGATCGGCCTCGTACAGATCGATAACAACTCCGCCTCGACAGGCGTTTATGATTTTTGTAGCTACACGTTTCCTAACTCCCACTCATGGGCCCTGGTTGCCTATACATACACGTAAGATCCTTGTGCAAAAAAAAAAAAAACATACACGTAAGATCGAGAAGGAACGTGAATCAGGGGAGACGAGGTCGACCGACGAAAACTAATGAATACCCTTCCCAGGGAGAAACGAGGAAGCTGCTGTTGGTCAATTTGTGCAAGATGCAGTTCTTCGTCAAGACCATCACCGTGATGCCGGAAAGCAGATGGAATACGCATGCACTGTGCTCACGCTCGCGGAAGAACTCGGGCGGCTTCTAGAGACCCAGCAAAGCGTTAAGTCGGGAAGAACGATGTTCTGCATGGGGCTTTTACTACAGTACGTCGTGATGCGACTGCAGCGACGCGCCGACGACGATGACGCCAGGCTCGCGTGGCCGATGAGGTACGAAGGAGACGCGAAGCACAGGAGCTAATGGACTGAACGCCATAGGCAGCGCTCAAGCTAGGGACGCCATCGGGCTCGTGGCACCATGAGCGGCGAAGTGCGGCACGCCGGCAGCTGCAAGCCCCAGCTCGCCAAAGCCCGGGCACTTCCTGGTTGGCTTCCCTGGTGATCGCTCCGGCCAAGCCACGGCTAGCCGCGACTGATATCTCGGACCTCTCGTGGGCGGCCAGCTAGAAGAAGCTGCGAGATTGTAAACCATGACATCCGACACTAGACTTCACATTGAAAACTTCGGCGATGGCGGGAGCGGCGGCCGACGCGGGTCGTGGTCCTCCGGCTTGCAGTGAAGATGGAAGGAAGCAGAACCACATGGTTTTCATGCACTTAGTGCTGAAGCAGTAGCGCATCTTTTCAGCTGCCTCCGGCGCAGTGAACGACCGTTTGCGATCGATGGCGAGGTGGTAATCACTTTGTGGCAAAATATAGTGCCCGATCCGCAGCAAGGAATTAAGGAGGAATACAGGTCTAGAGTGTCCTGAGGCTCGGCGGCAAGGCTTCATTTTGATCGGTCATGTGCACCCAACCTTCTGGTTTTCTCGTTTCTAATATGCTGGAAATATCAGAGACATAAGTGAATCCACAACAGGAACATGAGCAACCTATCTAGATGTGCGACGAATCTCCAACGCACATGACGAGAGAATTAGCCGGACAGAAGTTGTTCCTGTAAATCATATTTAGTGATAATGTTGATTTTGTGGAGATCTGCAATTCTGCAGCAGTGATGCCGGTGGTACAACATCAGCTACAGTAAGGACAGAGCAAATTATATATGGACTTTACCCATAGAGTTGACCTTTCACATGTTGACACAAGACTTGATTATATACATCTAGATTTTTAATTTTTTTACAACTTTAGGATCTTGTACATTTAGGATCTTGTTTGGCCATATAGGATTGGCGGACCTAGCAATTTTTCAGAACCTGGGCACACTACAAATAAGATACTTCACTTTGGTCGAGCTAGACAGGCGAGCTGTCGCCGGCTAGCCGCCGTCCAGTGCCGCCAGACTCCTCTCGCGAGTTGAGGAACCGATCGATTGATTCCAGTTCCTTCTACATTCATGAACTTGAGAAATAGCCTACAATTTTGTTATTTTGTGAACCACAAATGAACTATGGAATGAAGTGGACAAAGTTGAGCTGTAAGGAATGGACGAACAGGCCTATGCTGACCCATTTAATGTAAAACACGTATTTTTTAGCAGAATTTTACAATTTCATCTAGGTACTTCACGATCTTGCCGGAGTGCCTGCAAGCGCTAGCGTCGAGCCCGGACATGTGCCCAGGGTGCTCATACGGTAAATCCGCATGAAACTAAAAAAGCTTAATTCAGATGTGTAAAAGAAATGTGGTTTCATTGATGATTAGCATTTAACAAAAATAAAATATAATTGTTTTGCTACAAAGATATGGTAAACTTTAGTATATCTGTAGCAACGCACGGGTATTATGCTAGTTAGTAACTAATCTTGGCTCACTACTAATAATTCCGGTAATTAGTAACAAATATGGTAGCTAGGCATAAATACTAATCGGGGTAATCTGTCAGGTAATTAACATGGCAGTTACTAACACAAATCCTGGCAATTTGTCACGTAATCTAATCTGGAGTACTAGTTACATACTACCTCCGTTTCAAGGAATAAAGCGCGCGCGCATTCCAAGACGAACTTTGACCACAAAAATTAAGCAACAAAATCTTAATTATATTATATGCATGTAACACCGTTGGATTCGTATTGAAGAACACTTTCTAATGATGCTAATTTCATACAAACAATCTTTATATATTTGAAGTAATTCTTGGTCAACAAAAAGCTCGTAAAACGAGGACGCCTTATTCCTTGAAACGGAGGTAGTATATGCTAGTGCACCAGTACCATGGCGGCATGGCGTGAGAAATTTGTGACTGAGCTTTTTACTACTTGTTTTATTTTTTATCCTTATAAATCAGAAGCGACAGACTGTGCTTGCATGTAGTACCTGACACACCGTATTGTACTCGCACATTTGGGCTGTCTCCGTCTCAAACACTCAGCATGCGAGCCGCCGCACGGAGGACGTTTTGTGCGGCGCCGATGTGAAGCAGCGCCCTTGATTCATTTACTTACTCTTTCGCAAACAAATTACTCCGAATAGAGACCGGGCTCTCCATTTTGCAAAAACAATTGTGCAAACGTTTTATTAGTGCTTAGTAAAAGATCCATGCAGTGACTGAGTTGACATCTGGAGCTCACGTCGTGAACAGACTCACGCTGCGTGGCCATTTATTTCTGAAGAGTAGAATACATAATAACTGAAGGAAATATAGCAAGCAGCAGATATTTGTCGAGTAGTACCTCCGTTCGTAGAGATATTTTGGTAGGTGAGTTTAGCCTACCAAAATGTCTTATAATTTGGAACATGGGTACTACACTACTTAGTGTACTCCATGGCCCAGAAGTCGGCGAAGATGTAGGTGGCCGTGACGCCGGTAAAGCCGGCGCCCTTGGCTAGCTTCTCCAGGTCCCTGTGATACCTCTCCTTGCCGCCCGGGCTGTACACGAGCAGGCTCAAATCGACGGCGATCAACGCCTGCGCACCGTTGGTGGCGTCCGGGTTCACCGGCAAGATGCACTCGACGTTGATGACTTTGCCATGGGCGGGCAGCGCGTCGTAGCAGTTCTTGAGCAGGGTGGCGCACTCGTCATCGCTGAAGCAGTTGAGGATCCACTTCATGAGGATGGCGTCGCCGGAGGGCATCTTCTTGAACATGTCACCGCTGACGTGCTCCACGCCGGGGTAAGGCGGGGCGTCGGCGATGACGTGGGGAAGGTCGAAGTTGATCCCCTTGATGCTCGGGTACTTGGAGGTGATGGCGTGGATGACGGCGCCCACGCCGCCTGCCACATCAACCAGGGTGCCGATGCCGTCGAAGCCCTTGTACAGCTCGAGGAGCTTCTTGGTGAGGATGACCGAGTGGTGCTCCATGGCCTCGTTGAAGAGTCGGTTGAAGCGCGCGTCCTGGCCTGCGTACTCGAACCACGACGTCCCGAACGCCCTGTGGAACGCGCTGCCGCCCTCCAGGATCGCGTCCTTCATGTGGCACCACGCCTCCATGAAGACGCGGTCCTGGGTGAGGAGAGCGAACGGGGCCATGGAGGCGCCGTCCTCGTTGGGGGCGAGCCACCGGCACACCGGCGTGGCGCCGTAGCGGCGCGAGAGTCTGCCGTCCTTGCCCTCCTCCACCTCACACGTCACCACCTTGTACGAGGCGAGCACACGCAGCATGCGATCTATCATGGACGCCGCGTCCGGGTGCTTGGCCTTGGACGGCAGCTTCTTGACAGCCTCTTCGGGAGTCAGCAACTTCCCGCCGGCGCCCACAAGAGTCTCCAGAAGGCCCAGCTCGATGGATGTCCTAATCGCCATCGGCAGCACAGCCGAGTTGGCCAGCTGCAGAGCGAACATGCACGCCTCTTCGTCGGCCATGTCGCTGATGCTACCTGTTGCTGCTTGCTAGGATGGGTCTGATTGATGCTACCAGTTGCTGCTTGCTGCTGGGTAAGCACGTTTCTTGAGTTGCCGGGGGGCTACGATATATATAGAGTCGTCACGGTATACATCTGAATAACTGATTTGTTTATGTGCGAGCGTGTTTTTCGCCTCCTGGTGTGGTGTAGCTAGTTGCTAGCCTGAGCAAGACATGGGCTTGTTAGGTGCATTTCTCTGCTAGTTGTTGGGTTTTTTATGGTGGGCTATTACATTTAGAATCACATATGTGTATTGTTACAATTTTTTCTAATACAGTTATAAGAATTTGCAATGTGACTGCTTTTTTCTCAGTCATGGGCTACCCGTATTTTGTCGTGGTGGGTTGTTGCACGCGTTGATGAGCCACTCCTAAATCGCTGGATTGCATCATGATTTGTGATGTCTGTTGAAGTTATAAGTGTGGTAGCAACTGAGATATTCCACTGTGTTTTTTAGTTGCTTGAGATTTTTTTCGGTTGCAAGTCAGGTTAAACTAAGTTTTTTTAGTCGCATGTGAGGTTACAACCAATAATTTTTTCAGTTAAGTGTGGTTGCAATTGAGCATTTTCCCAATTACAAACCAGGTTTTAATTTAAAAAATCATTTTGTAATTCGAGTGGCAACTAAGCTTTTTTTAGTTGCAACTGAAGTTGAAACTGGAGTGACAACTGTGATATTGTTTTTACCAGTGTGTTGTAACTGAGAATTTTTCTAGATGTAACTTGGTTTATAAGTATTTTATTTCAATTGCAAGTGCAATTGCAACCGATAGAAAACTGGTTAGAACAAAATAAAACATGAAGCTAGACCCGCTAACATACTAGCCATACAAATTAAAACACAGATAGCTATGCCAAAAAATGTCCATAGACAAGTGACATATTAGACTAGAATATATAGAGTAGCTCAAGTTACATTGACAATTATAGTATTTTTTCCAAGGAGGGTACATGACAGGCCAGAGCGTGACGCCTCACGCTCGCTAGAACGTGTTCCAGCAGATTCCAGCACCGTAGGTTCCTCTTACTGAAGGACGTACTGATCGGTGGAGAAATTGAATACTACTAAAGCAACCGATAGCTAAATTGAAAAGGTTTAAGAAAAATAGTACGAGACGTCAGCTGAATGAAAAGTTTGAGGGTGCATATATATGAGTTTACATGTATATATATGCTACACCCCCCATCTATAAATAGATGCCTGAGATTTTTCTATTTCGATGTATTTAGACACTAAATAGCGTCTAAATACATCCAAATTTATACAAATCTATGCAGCATCGTGAATTGTGCATCTATGTCGAAAATCTCATGAGAGGTTCCAAGGATCCCAAGTTACGAGCGCGTTTTGGACGCTCTGGTCTGAAGGATATGATCATTAGACTCAAATCCATGTTCTTTGGACAAGTCACACTCATGAGGTACAAACATCTGGATGAATTATTATCTATGAAGATGGAAGAGAGCACATTCATGAAAAGTCACATGGAAAGATTGCGTAAAGCACACTCTAATCTTGTACACCTTTGGGACTACTACATTTCAGGCGAGCTTGCGGTGGCCGGGGTGTTGCATTCGCTTCCATCTAGCTACGAAGAGCATGTCAGGAAGATTTTCATGCAAAGGGAACCGTTCACCTTCTATGGAATCATGTAAAAGTTATTGACTATGAAAGTAGCACTAATTCCAATGGAAATCACCGATGGAGAAGGTGTATATATTTTTCTTACCAATGCTTATTGCGGATTGGAAAGTATTTGATAATTGTGCTATTTTATTTGAAAACATGACCTACCGCTTGAGGAGCCTTCGTGGGAAGAAGGAGACGCGCGTGTTTGATGGCGAACATATGTTGATGGCCTATGACACTATCTCGCTACATGGCTATCAATTCTAATAAAGTTGTAATCATTATCAAACTTTTCTTAGTGTGTTTTGCATTTCGCAAGACAACCTATTCATATGTAATAAAGACAAGTTCGTTGTCCGCTTTTATGAATAAACTCTTTCTGTTCACATATTTATGATGAGTAATTCTTATTGTGATCTTGTTGATGAATTTAACATTTATGAATCATTGTGAAAATGCCGAATGATATCCAACTTAATAATGACATCATTTAGAATGATACTATTTTTAATTCATATTGGCATCATCTTTGTTCATATTTGATGAAACACCCAAGTAACTAGATGAATAATCTTATGACACTTGTTTGCAATTGCCACATGAATAAAACTCCACGTTTATTTGAAATCGAATGCATAACGTATTGTTGAAAAAATATGCATGATGATGTAATTCAACAAACTATAGTGAATATCATTCTTTCGTAACTTCATTCTAAATTTAGTGAATATATGTAATTTCTAAATAAAATCTTAAATAACTTGGATAATTCAGAAATGAGGAGGGTATAAATTAACAAGAAAAAGAAGTCACTGCGATTGGATCAAAGTGATCAAAGTTTTGAGTTATAGGTCCACATTGGAAATTTGTGAAAAGTTGTTTAGCAAAAGTACGATACATAATATACCAATATGTTGGAAAATATAAAGTATTCTACGGAATTAAAAATATCTTAGCAAGTTTTCCATATTACATAGAGTAGTCGTTTAAAATAAAATAGAAACACTCATTTTAATAAAGGGACCATCAAAAGATTCATAAAGTTTTGAATTACGGGATAATTTTGAAACTAAGATGAATAAAGTTCTTTGTAGAGTATTCTTTGTAAATTATGAATTGTGAATACACCCTCCACAAACCAAAGAATCAATACTTGTGTTGCTTTAAAAAATTGCTGAGTTTTTTTTATAGAGAAACATGTTCCCGTTAAAATACGGAGTGGAACAAAGTAAAACTGAGCTAAGGTGATAGACCCTACCTGGCAAAGCTCGATTAGAGAGGGGGCACTAACGATGATGATCGTGAAATCCTAAAATTTTATTTTTTACTAAAACTGAGTAGGATTCAATAATTCATTATACCGCGGAGCAGAATAATATTCCTGATTCACTTGTCTTAAGTGAAAGACATACCTATGAACTACAAAGAAAAAAATGCATGGACTGAAATACGAAAGATGACTGGAGAGTCATGAAGTCCTAAATTGAATAACATTGAAGATTGGAAAGTATTGAGATACTTTATCTTATTAAGTATGATTAGATACTTAATCCTCTTCCAAAGAAGAAATGAATTCATTAAAGACAAAGCAAGCTCGATTTATTGTAAAACATGTTTTAGACAAAATTCAAAGAGTTGAATACATTAATGTAGCCATGCTTGATTCATTAGGTTTTAAATTGGCAATCATAACAATTATGAGAGTTGATGAGAACATTGACAAAAGTACATCTACTTCGGTGAAGTGGAATAGGGTTGTAAATGTACAACCGACGGATTTTGTAAATCATATGAATGCTAGAATATCGTAGATGGAATTCTCAATTTTCATAATCGATCAAAGGATTTTTTGGAATTATCTGAAATAAAGAAAAGATCTACAAATTGCATTATATTGAGTTGGAGCTTAAATAGTATGCCCTAGAAAAATAATATGTGATGACATATTTTTAATTGGGAGTTATATGAGAAATTCCGTCATATATGTGTTGACATATTTGAGTGGGAGTATTGAATAAAATGCTTTAATATGTGAGTGATATATTGTGAGCATAGGGTACCATAATTATCTGGAATATTAAATGAAAGTTGAAAAGTATTAAAACAACTAGGTGACCTATTGAGATAGATAGAAAAGGGTTTTAATAATCATAAAGTAAGAATTACCATCCTAAGAAGAAGTTTTCTAGCTTGTAAATATATAATTAGGTGCAACATCGAGATGTTCACATTATATATACATATGTAATTTGGGGAAGAACATGATGATGTTCGTGGAATTACAAACAATAGTTAAGTGAAAGAAAAGATATGTTCTACATCACCTATGCCTGAGTCATTGAGTCCTATCATAAACTATGATACGTTAATGACAAAATGTGATCCAAGTTCTTGTTAGAAGAACTTGTTCTGAAGTATTTTCTCAGAAAAACAGTGGACACAAGATCAAGGTGATTCTCAAGTGTCTGATAAGAATTGAGAATAAAATTTCAAGTCTCCAAAGGGTAGTAACTTGAAGTCGTAAAGATGTTAAGCTGGTACAAGTTCAAAAAACTAACCTATAAGATTGAATCCCTCATAAGATGGGAATAAAAAGAATGGTTGAGCATTGGATGCATTACCATTAGAATCTGCATTGATCAGTTGGCTAAGAAAGTTTTACTTTCCCAAAATGTGTTTCCTAGTATTCATGACAAAGTAAGTGACAGTCTGTTTGACTAAGCGAAACTTCACGGTATACATAAGGAGGAAAGACTCACTATAAGGGCCAAACAATGATAAAAGATTTATCACTTTGATAAGATAATGTTAAACAAGGTGACATTATGGATTTGCAAAGAACATACGAATCGGACGATTCAAGGCATCAAAACAACCTCCACAAGCAAGCATGATCGTAAGAACATAAGTGTATGATGCTATATATAATTAGTAACAAGTGCAACTGAATTATTTGTACTCTAGTGCAAGAGGGAGACTGTTGAGATAGTGGTCTAGAAACAAATAATAAAGATTATTTATTATTATGTGAGAAATATCCTAATAAGTTGTGTGCCATGCTATAACTGTATTAAGAGGAAAAATTAATACATGTGTGATATTGTAAATAAACAAATAGTCCATAGTAAGCACACATGTGCATGACTAGTTCATTGAGGTCAATCATTGATCGACGTTTTCCCGATCATGACTATGCAATCATATCGATTGGATGAATGATATGGTGGACATACCCAGAACATAAGTATTGTAACACGATCAAGTCACATGAAGTTCAATTTTACGATGTTTAAAAAAGGCGTAGTGACTTAATCCTTAGACCGTGTGATCATATCTAATCACTGTCAGCGGAAGCTGCTTTGGCTGCATCAACCATCACACCGTAACATGGTGATTACAAATGTGTAGTTGGGTATTCCAATGGGATGGGTTGAGTCGTATGGATCAAGAGCGGTATTTGTTCGTCCACGATACGGAAATATATAGAGGGCCCACTTGGTGAGATTACATCCATGAAAGCTGCGCAGCGTATGACTATGTTGTGGGGATGTAATCACACGCGAACAAGTTGAATAGCCTTGTCGGCAACGAGACTGAACTAGGTATTAAGATACCGATGATCATGTCTTGGACGAGTGTCGGTATCGAATGAACAAAAGGAAAATAATCAACACAATGGTTCAAACAATGATTATATCTTCGTGGAATGCATAGAGATCACCATGGTTATCCAGACCCCCTAGTGATCATATGTGTGTTATTCCCGAACTGTAGGGTAACATACGTAAGGGTTCAACGAAACTTGATACAGTTTTGGATTCATCGGAGTTGAGAGATATATCCGGAATAGGGTTCCGGAGATGTCCGAAAGTTGTTCGGGAGGTGTCTCACACAAACGGAATTAAAGGATATGTTTAATATGTTAACTAGCAAGGTGGCCCGCGCATTTTGCGCGGCTAGATGTGTAATTAACCGATTGTAGATTTGGGTCTAATAAATCTTCCTTAGAGATGACGGTTAATTTATTTTATATGACCACCACTATGGGACTTACTATTTTCTTGCAAAAGAATAGATCCTACCTTTTCACGCACACAGCATGGTAATTTGAAATTATGATTATTTTCACTTTTCTTTTTTCAGATCTGGCTATTAAACTTGCTTTGGTGCCTTTCATCTTCAATGAAGCATATATTACATTCTTCACAAACAAACATGTGTTGGGAAAGGACAAAAAAAGAAAGCCAATAATTATGAATTGTCTAATTTTATGTCTTATCGAGCGAGTGAAAAAATTCATTGAGAACCTTCTTGAAATTAGTTTTCGTTCTGAGAAAATATTTGATTGCAGATCATGTAAATATTCATGGCGTGAAATACAATAAAAAAGAGAGTAGAATTCACATAAGAAATGAGGAAATTGTTTGATTTGGTAAAAACTTTCTTTTCTTACTTTTTGGTGGTTTGGCTTGTGTGACATTGACGTGCAATCTAACCTTCAAAGTGTAGAAGGTGCTTGTCAAGCCCTCAAGCTAGCAGTTGTGTCAGGTCTCGCACCATCGATATGCCTGTGTGTGACTCTGAGCCTTCGCCGGACTAAATTCTTGTTCCAAGCAGTATAAAGGATGCCTCTAGTATGTGTTAGACTGTATATCCTGTATTTGTAATCTGTAACCTATACGTACCTCTTGGTACCCATATATATATCGAGGTAGGCCACGCCCCAGAGCGTTGAGCCAATCCCACCCAAAACAACCTGTGTCTCTACGTTTAACATGGTATCAGACTAGGTCAACGAATCCTACCCTAGCCGCCGCCCCCTCTCATCTGCCGCCGCCGCCGCTCACCCTCTCCGGCCGCCGTCATGACTGAGTCCGGGGCCTCGGCTTCCACCTCGCCTGCGCTCCCTGCCACCGTCCCTGCATCGACGGCACCTCTCATCCCGCCGTCGCTGGCGGCTCTGCTCGCCAACACCGCCACCAGCCAGATGGCTCCATCGGCGCTCTCGTCACGCCCCCTGCACCTTGGCACTGCGGCGTTCTCTGGCGGATTCTTCCCGCCGCCGCCGGTTCCATCGGCGCCGTCGCCATCCTTCCCGCCTCCGCCACCATCGTTCGCGCCTTCGGCCCCCCTGGTGCCCTACACGGCGCTTCCGACCAATCTGTCTGGCCCGCCGATCCCGCAATTACCGGGGTTTGCTGCGGCGCCTCAGGATGCTCAGGTTCCGCCGCACGTCACAGCGGTGCCTGATGCCCCGGCCCCTGCCGATGGTGCTGCTGTCCCGACTGCTCAACAACTGGCGAATCTCATCACCGTACGCCTCACGCAGGACAACTACCTGTACTGGCGGGCTCAGATCCTGCCGCTCCTCCGCAGCCGCTATCTCGATGGCTACGTCGATGGAAGCTTCGCCTGCCCGCCACGCACGGTCGCGGCGTTTCTCGCGGATGGGACGCGGGTGGCTGTGCCGAACCCTCTTCACCGTACTCGGGTTGCCCAGGACCAGGCCATAGTCTCCGCGTTGCAGTCGTCCTTGACGGAGAGTGTTGCCGGCCTGGTTCTCTTCGCCTCGTCCTCCTTTGACATATGGAGCACACTCGAGCACACGTTCTCGCAGCAGTCTACTGCTCGCGGCACGGCTATTCGGCGTCAACTCGGTGATTGCAAGAAGCTCGACTCCTCGGCGCATGACTACTTCAACAAGGTGAAGACCCTCTCGGACACACTGACGTCCATTGGGCAGCCGCTTCGCGATGAGGAGTTCACGGAGTACGTTCTTCATGGCCTCGACAGCGACTACGACAACCTCGTCGAGCACGTCAACGGCCGGGACACTCCGATCAAGCAGCGGGACCTCTACTCCCGCCTGATTTACACCGAGCGTCGCATCGAGGAACGCCGTACCACTCCGATCACGGATCATGCCGCTGCCCATGCAGCGCACCGTGGCGCTCCCAGTGCAAGCCGCACGCCTGCGCCTGCGCCTCGCCCGCCATCTGGTCCGCCCACTGGAGGAGGCGGACAGTGGCAACCGCGCGCTCCTGCTCCGCCAAACACCGGCGGTCGCCCTCGCCCCACCTGCCAGCTGTGCGGTATTCAGGGCCATATGGCGTCCAAGTGTCACCGCCGGTTCAAACGTGACTTCCTCGGCATCGGCAACGACGGTCGTGGTAACGAGAAGCAGGCCGCCATCGCCGACAGCTACTCGGGCAACTACTCGGGCTATACGCCATCTTACTCAGTTGATCCCACCTGGTACTTCGACACCGGTGCGACGGATCACATGACTAGTGAGATGGCTCAGCTCAACTCGCAGGAGCCCTACCGTGGGCATGACAAGGTCCGCACCGCCGATGGTTCAGGTATGCCCATCACTCATGTTGGCCAGGCATCTCTCCTTTCTAGCACCTCCCGTAGACTCCATCTTCGTAATGTTCTTTGTGTTCCACATGTTACTCGCAATCTATTATCTGTTCGTAAGTTTACTTATGATAATGATGTTTTTTGTGAGTTTCATCCCTTTCATCTTCTCATTAAGGATCGAGTCACACGGGAGGTTCTGCTTAGAGGTCGGGTCCATCAGGGCCTCTATGCGCTGGAGGCGCCGGCGTCTGGGTCACCCGACCCGGAGGTCTTCAGTGGTGTGCGCGTGTCCTCGGCTCATTGGCATGCGCGGCTTGGTCATCCTGCATCTCCCATAGTCAGCCATGTCATCAATCGTCATGAGCTTCCTACATCATCTAGTAATAAACCCTTAGCAGTTTGTGATGCTTGTCAGCAGGGAAAGAGTCATCAACAACCTTTTGTTTCTTCTACTCGTATTGTTACGAACCCACTTGAACTTATTTATTCGGATGTATGGGGCCCTGCCCAAACCTCTGTCAGTGGTCATAAGTATTATGTCAGTTTCATTGATGCTTACAGTCGATTTACTTGGCTGTACTTACTTAAGAGCAAAGCTGATGTGTTTAATGTTTTCTTGCAATTTCAACTGCATGTAGAACGCCTTCTCAAGCATAAGATCATTCATGTTCAGTCGGATTGGGGGGGCGAATATCGCAATCTCAACACCTTCTTTAACAAACTTGGGATTTCACATCGTGTTTCTTGTCCTCATACACATCAGCAGAACGGTGCGGTTGAACGCAAGCACCGTCACATAGTTGAAACTGGCCTTACTCTTCTGGCCCATGCATCTGTACCTTTTCGGTTTTGGAGTGATGCTTTCTCCACTGCTTGCTTCTTGATCAACAGATCTCCCACTAGAGTCCTACACATGAAAACGCCTCTTGAACTACTGTTTAAGGAAATCCCTGACTATACGTTCTTCAAAGTTTTTGGTTGCGCTTGTTGGCCCCACCTTAGGCCTTACAATAATCATAAGCTTGAATTTCGTTCCAAAAAGTGTGTTTTTCTTGGGTATAGTGCGCTTCACAAAGGCTACAAGTGCCTACACGTTCCTAGTAATCGTGTCTATATCTCTCGAGACGTTGTCTTTGACGAGAATCTGTTTCCCTTCTCAAATATGCCATCATCTCATTCTGTGCCACCCACAAACTCCACTCTTGTTAGTCCTGGCCAATTTGATGATGCTGCATATTCTCCTGCATTATTGCCTAATCACGGTGCAGGTACTGTTCGCGGCGCTCGCGTGGAGGTTCTGGATGCCCCCGTCGACGCTCACGTCGATCGGTGCATGGCACATGCACCTGCACCACGCCCCGAGGCGCCTCCGTCGTCGCCTCTGGCGCCCAGGCCGCCATCGCCTACGCGGCCTCCCTCGCCTCCTGCGGGTGGGCCGACGCCTGCGTCGCCCCGGCCTGGCTCCCCGTCCGCCTCGCCCCCGCCGACTGGGCCTGCGCCGCCCTGTGCGTCGCCGTGCGCGTCGCCTACGCCCTCAGCCCAAGCTGGGCTGTCTTCACCTGGGCCGTCACCAACGTCGCCTGTGTGCTCTGCACCACCACCTGACGCTGGTTCCCCGGCCTCAACTGCATCGTCGTCGCCGTCCTCCAGCGACGCTCCTCCGCCGCCTCCAGTCAACGCCTCGCTGCGTCCCCACACTCGCAGTCGCAGTGGAATTCATCGACCCAAGACACGCACTGATGGCACTGTAGCATGGATTGCTGCCTGCTTGGCTCAAGCGCAGTCTGACCCAACTGCTGAACCCCGTCACTACCAAGCTGCGATGAGCATCCCGCACTGGCGTGCTGCCATGGACCTTGAATTTCAGGCTCTCCGTCAGAATGGCACTTGGCAGCTGGTTCCTCCTCGTTCTGGTGTCAATGTCATTGACTCCAAGTGGATTTTTAAAGTCAAAAAGCATGCTGATGGCTCTATTGAGCGGTACAAGGCTCGGCTGGTTGCAAAAGGCTTCAAGCAACGGTATGGGCTTGACTATGAGGATACGTTCAGTCCAGTAGTTAAACCCACCACTATTCGGCTGCTTCTCTCACTCGCTGTCACTCGAGGTTGGGATCTCCGTCAGATGGATGTTCAGAATGCTTTCCTTCATGGCGTTTTGGAGGAAGAGGTATACATGCGACGACCTCCTGGTTATGTTGATTCTGCTCGCCCCCAGCACCTCTGTCGCTTGGTCAAGGCACTCTATGGCCTCAAGCAAGCACCTCGTGCATGGCATGCACGGCTTGGTGCTGCTCTACGCTCTCATGGTTTTGTGCCCTCTACAGCTGACACTTCACTATTCCTTCTTCAGCGTCCAGAGGTTACCATGTATCTTCTGGTTTATGTTGATGATATTATTCTGGTTAGCTCCTCTGCTGCAGCTACGGATCGTCTCATTGTGGCTCTTGGTTCTGATTTTGCTATCAAGGATCTTGGCAAGCTACACTATTTTCTTGGGCTCGAGGTCACTTATCCTGGTGATGGCCTTGCGCTTTCACAGCAGAAGTACTCGCAGGACCTGTTACGGCGTGCTGGCATGCTTGAGTGCAAGGCTGCTACTACGCCTATGTCTTCCACTGACACTCTGTCTGCTACTGATGGTACTCTGCTGTCTGCTGATGATGCTACTGAGTATCGGAGTGTTGTTGGCGGTCTCCAGTACCTTACCATCACTCGGCCTGATGTCTCCTATGCAGTTAACCGTGTCTGCCAGTATCTTCATTCACCACGGGACACTCATTGGTCTGCTGTCAAGCGCATTCTGCGCTATGTTCGTTCTACTATCACCTTTGGACTTCATCTCAGGCCGGCGCCTTCAGCTGTTCTCTCAGCTTTTAGTGATGCGGATTGGGCTGGTAACCCTGACGACAGGCGATCAACGGGGGGCCATGCAATATTCTTTGGTCCTAACTTGATCGCCTGGAGTGCACGTAAGCAAGCTACAGTGTCTCGGAGTAGTACTGAAGCTGAATACAAGGCCGTTGCTAATGCCACCGCGGAGCTCATTTGGGTTCAGTCTCTCCTACGTGAGTTGAGGATTGTCCAGAGGCAGCCACCTGTCCTTTGGTGTGACAACATCGGTGCTACATACTTATCCTCAAACCCAGTATTTCATGCCCGAACGAAACACATCGAAGTTGACTATCACTTTGTGAGAGAACGAGTTGCCAAGAAGCTTCTGCAGATCAGGTTTATCTCATCTAAAGATCAACTTGCTGATATCTTCACCAAACCATTGTCGCTTCCGCTGTTCACAGGATGTAGGCGCAATCTTAACTTACTGAGCACTTCAGGTCACAGTTAAGATTGAGGGAGGGTGTTAGACTGTATATCCTGTATTTGTAATCTGTAACCTGTACGTACCTCTTGGTACCCATATATATATCGAGGTAGGCCACGCCCCAGAGTGAGCTAATCCCACCCAAAACAACCTGTGTCTCTACGTTTAACAGTATGGACCACATACGTTGTGAGTAACATGAATCTCCCTCGCGGTCGATGACATGTGATATAACAGTATTGGGAAGTCGCAACTATCTTGCGATCTGGCTTGGTGTCATGCTGTACTACGGGCATTTCTGTGATTTTTTTCCCAGATTCAGACATGTATGAGATTGCAACGGTTCTTCTATAAATCTAGTGAGTGTTTGATTCCTATTGCAATATGGCTGTACAAATGGACCTGAGAAAGCGTAATCCATGGATCACTATGATCTAATAATATATCCAATATATCTTAACCGTGTGCTAACTTCTGTAAAATCTTGGTCGTACAATGTTTGTTGCTTTCATAATATATTACGAATTTTCTATGAAAAGATTCTACCTAATTCCAGCTAAGAGTTTTGATACCTACTTTAAACTATATAGCTAATTAAAATAACTCATATGCTGTTCTCCTTTTCGACCAAAATAGTACACCGTTTCTATTTTTCTGTTCTCTCTCTGACCGACATGTGAAAGTCTTTTGTGTTTGGAAGAGACACGTGGTTCCTTTTTTGTTCATACATAGAATCTGTTCTACAGTAGATGGACATCATCACTCATTTCTTTCACAAAATGACTGCAGATAAGAACACCCAAAGGAAGGGTGTGTAGGGTCAAGAAAATAATACTTTCATCTGTGTAATAAAAGGCATCAGAAATTCGTAAATGGAATTGGAAATAAAATCCATAATAAAGCTGATGTGAATGCTATACATTATTTTTTTGTTTTCCGCTGGGTTTAATAAGAAGTTTCAGTGAAGTATAAAGAAGGGAAAATAAAATTTCAGTGATGCAGCACCCAATGAATTTATAATATTTAACATTTACGGAAACGTTAATGTCACTATGACACAATTGTGATACATGGCACTATGACTGAAAAATGCTATAAAATTGAATACTCCTATCTTTGTTGATTGACCTATAAAATCTAATATATAGTAATTGGCAGTGTTGTTGTACAATGGTTTTGTAAAATTCAAAGGTTCATTCATTTTTCTGATTATGAGCATGCTCTCCCACATTAAGAGATGGTGTATTGTTGAGGGGAGAACCATGATCTATGTCAACCGCTAAATAATATTGTTCTTGTTAATTCGGTACTTATAGAACTGGGAAGAAGGTTCTATATTCTCAGCTGAAAAGATCCAATTGTCCAAATAGGCAGGGTCGATGTATCTGATCCAAAATCGCCTGATAGTCCACCTCGAGTACAATCGCCGTTGGCTCCTCGCGACTTCACGCGCGCCTGTGCCTCGCTCTACAAACAGTGGGTAGCCTCCCGCCGTCCGCCGCGTCTTCCACCTGAAATTATTCATGCAAGTTCATAGACTTCATACCAATGTAATAAATCGGACAAAGACTGGAATCTACCTACTACAAATGTATTCACTATATTTAAACACATGTCAAAAGCAAAAACAGTTAGCACAAATCACTGCACGTTTCACCTGCGTTGATATGTTTATGTTTATAACACATAATTTAGAATTGAGTTTGGTTTAACTCAGAACATTACTTTGGATCCTTCAAGGAATTGGATGTTATTTTCTTTTAGCCGTATTTAGTCATTTGACATATTTTTTTAACACAATTATACACAATTTTTTTTATTTTGATATGGATTTTAAGCATCCTGTTCATTTCCAGCTTCTTTATTAATTACATGCTTCGGGTCCACCGGGTAAAATATCAATATCACAGCCAATCACCGACCATTGTCAGACTAAATAATGGTGTGTGTGACCCACACTCTTGTCACATATTTCTCTCCTGAATATCAAGCAAGAAAGCTCAGATATCTCATCTCTACCCATGAGTCTGCTGAACCCAATACATTTGCTTTCCGTGCATCTTCAATGTCTCTTTTACTATTTTCTTGTAATAATAAATCAGTTTTAACTATTAAAGATGGAATACTTGTTTGCATGTTTCAGTACTGTAGAAACCGAGAAGAAAGAACACCACCTTAATCCTTAACATGCCTTTGTTCTATTGTAGGTTTCGGTCTAGCATCTCCCCCAAAAAGAAAATTCATGTGAATGACAGATCCTGAAATATCAAAGCAAATATGAACAAAAAACCTTAATGATATGGACAGTCAAGATACTTTATCAGTGCATGTATCACATACTCTTGCCACTTCTCAACTTGATGCGCACATATTTTTAGTTCTGAACTTCTGATTGCACATTACAAATTAGTAGGATCCACATATTTTGTGCAACGTAATGGATGCAAGGCAGGGCATAAATATCTCACCGGGATACACCTTGCAGCTCTGGGACAACAGAAGAAGGAAATTGCTCTCGTAGGAATTTCATTGAGCACATAGTGAAAAATTAAGAATAAAACTTGACATCATAACATGAAATCTTCAGTTATCAGAGACACGAATTATAGATGCACCTAATAATTCGTGGATTAGCAGTCCAGCGGTATGAAAGGAATGAACCCTGTCAAAAACGATTGATGCAATGTAATCAGCTGATGTAGAAGACATGCCAATTGTAAATTAAAAAAAAAACGAATCCAAGAAAAGTTGATTAGAAGAGACCTTAAAACTGCTAGTTTACTAATGCTCTTACAATGTAATCTTTTCTAGTTCAACGGGAGCACATGGATCTGAAAAAGGAGCATACACCGCTTGCCTAAGATCATTATACTGGTTCCAGACCTGAGTAAAGGGCGCTGGTCATTGCTGGCTGTAACAGATGCAAACTTGCCTCCGGCCATAGCTTACGTAAACTTCTACTGATCACTGCCGTCCAAGGCACACAATGTCAAAATTCCAGAGCAATGTGAAAGAATCCATTAACGGGAGTCGCAGATCGACATGGTTGCAACAATGACCGTCTAATTTTTGGAGCCCGTGGCTCCGCATCTCGGTGCGGTTGACGTGCGTGAGGCGCTTAAACCTAACAGGTGATAGGACAGCAGCGACATGTGAAACCAGGAGGAGGGAGACGTGATTATCAATTGCAGACAAAGAGAAAAGAAGAGTGCAACACCCACGCTCATGCCATCACCAGTGGCCATCCAGCGTTCGCTGCCCATAGAGACACCACGCGATCTTGAGGGGAGATGAGGATGGCGGCGGCCATAGCTGCGGCAGGAGATCGAGGTGATCGCCTATGTGGTTGCTGGATTCGATTGCAATTTTTCCGAGCCGTGAGGGATACGTCTAGGACTTATTTTTTTCCGAGCCATGTAGAACTTTGTTTAGACTAATTAAGGTCCCATGCAATTCTGGGACTCTTAATAACCGGTACGTGGATAAATCTGCCTCCCACGCATTTTTCAGATCGTAACAACTTCTAGATTTTTCTAGTAATCAATGTGAGCCTTTGTTTCCAAATTTTATTTTCATTAAATCTGAGGCGTTTACTTTAAAATGCTTAATCTGAGCCGTTCCTTGGTTGTTGTTTTAATAATATAATAGATTATTAAATGAATTAATATATTAAAATATATTTAATTTTTTATTTATTCAATTAAAAAGGGCCTCCCTACCTTAATTGAGCCCCCTAGGGGAAGGAGAGGGGGTGGCCGGCCCACCCGGACCGATCGAGCAGGGCGCGGGGAGGGGGGGGGGGCACATGGCAAGTCCTTGGATGGCCGGCTGCCTCCCCAACTCCTCCTCCTCCTCCTCTTTTGTCCCACCTTGCCCCCTTATGAATTATTTCCCTCCCTTTTCCGCTATATAAAGAGACCCCTATGGGGCAAATTAAATATACAATTAAATAGAGAAATATCTCTATGTAGTTTTGTTCTCCGTGCGGTTCCCAAAAGAACTGCACAGGGAAGGAGAAAACTCCACCCAGTACGTGGGAGCGCTGCTAGGATCCGGATCCAGAATATCTACTTCTGCAACTTTGCTAGATCGGAGCCGGGAGCGTCGTTAAGCGACGTCATGGCACTCAATGTCATGGGATGACTTCTACACGACCCTTAGGTTGGCGATGAGAGTACGTCTACATAAACATTGCTCTAGTGGAACGTTAACCGCTATCGGTGTACGAGGGTACGTCACCGATGTCATCTCTATTACTGCATTACTCGTTGGATAGATCTTGGGCACATTAGGGTCTACGTTAAGTTAGAAATTTTTGTTTTCTGTTGTGAACCCCTACACTTTCGCCATATAAGCAGCATTACCCGCACTATCAGAAGCTATCATACGACGTCTTCATGACATCATGTAAACTATACCACTATTTGTCGGAGCACCCGAACGTTGTGGTCAATGAGGCTCCTCTGTCTAACATCTTGAACAACCGTGAAGCAACAAGACGTGTCTTCCTCTAGGGGATATAAATTTCTGCTCGAGACATCACATGCGAGAAGCGCAAACCATAAAATCGCAAGTACTACCTGACTCTACATTAGAGCAGATGAAACTATAGATTGCAAGTCCCTGATGGCAAGAACTAACTTTGTACCAAATCGTTGAGACTCCAAGTGCAGAGTGTTGTAGCAAGATTCCTTTCTTCACAAGGGTGACTCGATGGTGTATATCGAACCCTCGTGGAATCGGGGAAGAATGACGCCCCTTCTCCTCTTCACGCAACCTACAAAATAAAATAAATTGCCTTTTGTCCCCAAGTCCACCGCGTGGTTGTCAAGCACAAGGTTCCGTGTAAGTAATATGAAGAGTATAGTAAATAAATAAAAGTAAAGAAATCTACTAGGAAATAAAAGAAAACAATAAAGTAAAGGTATTTTTGGGTTTCGGATCGGATTTGCTTAAGGCAAAAGTATTTTTGGATTTTCAAAATTAATAAGTGCTAAAATGGTAGAGGTTGATAAAAGTGTTAGTTTTGGTGTTTCTTATGATTAATATTGGAACAAGGTTTTATGGTTTCAATTGTCTACTTTCTCATAAAGGTGTAATTGACTTAAACAATTCATAAGTTACATTATCTTGGTGGAATCTCATATTGTGAAAGAAGTATTTGTATGGGCATTATGTCCTAACATAGAGATGATGCAACACATCTCTCTTATACTCCTCATGAAAGAGAAAACTCCAAACAATCTTGAATTAAGAATCAACAGAGTATAGCCTTAAGAAATATGACATAATGTC
The DNA here is from genome assembly GCF_022539505.1 of Lolium rigidum. Classification (NCBI taxonomy): domain Eukaryota; kingdom Viridiplantae; phylum Streptophyta; class Magnoliopsida; order Poales; family Poaceae; genus Lolium; species Lolium rigidum. The sequence goes on along the minus strand of NC_061509.1, from coordinate 97,380,502 downwards.
TGAATATCAAATATGCTACCTTGAACAAACAAGATTATCACAATGTCACATGATAAACATAGCACATGTATTCACTTTATCCCTCGTGAGGCATCAACATAAAGGTAAATACCATAGTATATCATGAATTTGTTGTCACTATTCAATCACTACCACCATGCTACTCCATCTAATCAACACTTCTCCCCACACATGTTCTTGCATACAAGTTGGATCAGAACAAGCACTTAAGAACGGGGTACATGATATGCATCTACTATTACATCTTACACATAATATATTCCAATTTTATATATCAATATCATAGAATAAAGATCCACCACATAGGAATTATATATATGACAATAATCATGTTGGGCACCTCATATGGTACTACAATCTATGAAGAACAAGGGAGACATAGATCAAGCTGATGGAACAAACCCATAGTGCGGAGGTGGACTACTATCACTTCATGATGGTGATGATGGTGGAGATGTTGGAGAAGGTGGAGATCCCTTCGACGGCGGCCCAGGTAGAGTTCCCCCTTCAATCTTTGCTGGTTCTGGCTCTGTTTTTGTGTTTCTCTGTTTCCGCCTTTCTCTCCACGAGGAAGCCTCGGGAAGTCCTTTATATAGGTGTTTTTAGATCAAACGAAGTCCGTGGGCGAAAGACTGAAGCAAATATGACGATTGAGGATGGAAAGTGGGGTGGTGGTGCGACCTCCGTGCTTGGGCTCGTCACCAGGCCTTTTTTCCCCCTCATGGTCCATTTCGTGTGGTCCAAGAGCTCCAGATGCTTCTCTTGATGAAATACTAACATCCCCGAAATTCTAGCTCTATTTGACTCCGTTAAGATTCATATGTGTCAAAAATACACAAAACAAGGTTTCATGTCTTGCAGAGTTATAACCCAAGTAAAGGGGTGAAAGAGCAAAGTCTATACTCCATGTTTTGTGTGTTTGATAACAACACTTGAATGAATCTCACCGTGCACAAAGATTGTCTTTGATAGATTTGCAAGTGCACGGTGACCTCGCTGGACACGTCATGATCGGAGGACTGAAGCGTAGCTTATAGGTTTTCTGGTTTTGTGTGTGTATCGCGAGGTGACATGGTTGGAGAGGAAAAGAGGAGAAAACAGTTTCTGCCAAAGCCGTACTATCGGTACCAGTACGGTAGTACCGCTACCCTATTGGTACCGCTCTGCAGTACCGCTCTGGAGGTTTTTCGCTGAAAAGTCCCACAGAACAAGTTACGGTACCTCTACGGTACCGTGAGCGGTAGTACCGCTTGAGATGGTTGTACCGCCTCGGTACCGCTTATGTACCGTAACATAAGTTACGTCACTACCGTTGTGGTACCGCTTAGGTACCGCTTGGAGTCCAATACTCCCAGAGGCCATTGCGGTACCTTAAGCGGTGATGACCCACAAGTATAGGGGATCGCAACAGTCTTCGAGGGAAGTATTACCCAATTTATTGATTCGACACAAGGGGAGACAAAGAACACTTGAAAGCCTTAACAGCGGAGTTGTCAATTCAGCTGCACCTGGAAACAGAGACTTGCTCGCAAGAGTTTATCGAGTAGTAACAGTTTTATAGCAATAGCGAGTAGTGAAATAACGAGCAGCGAGTAACAAAGACAGCAGTAGTGATTTTAGTAAACGAGCAAGATTAAAATACTCGTAGGCACGGGGACGGATGACGGGCGTTGCATGGATGAGAGAAACTCATGTAACAATCATAGCAGGGCATTTGCGGATAATAATAAAACGGTATCCAAGTACTAATCAATCAATAGGCATGTGTTCCAATTATAGTCGTACGTGCTCGCAATGAGAAACTTGCACAACATCTTTTGTCCTACCAGCCGGTGGCAGCCGGGCCTCAAGGGAAACTACTGGATATTAAGGTACTCCTTTTAATAGAGTACCGGAGCAAAGCATTAACACTCCGTGAACACATGTGATCCTCACATCGCTACCATTCCCTCCGGTTGTCCCGATTTCGTCACTTCGGGGCCATTGGTTCCGGACGGCGACATGTGTATACAACTTGCGAGTAAGATCATAAACAACGAATATCTTCATGAATCAATAACATGTTCAGATCTGAGATCATGGCACTCGGGCCCTAGTGACAAGCATTAAGCATAACAAGTTGCAACAATATCATAAAAGTACCATCTACGGACACTAGGCACTATGCCCTAACAATCTTATGCTATTACATGACCAATCTCATCCAATCCCTACCATCCCCTTCGGCCTACAGCGGGGGAATTACTCACACATGGATGGGGGAAACATGGCTGGTTGATGGAGAGGCGTTGGCGGTGATGGCGGTGATGATCTCCTCCAATTCCCCGTCCCGGCGGAGTGCCAGAACGGAGACTTCTGGCTCCCGCGACGGAGTTTCGCGATGTGGCGGCGTTCTGGAGGGTTTCTGGCGACTTCGACTTCTCTCCGTGCGTTTTTAGGTCGAGGCGAATAAGTAGTACGAAGGAGGGCGTCGGAGGCCGGCCGAGGGGGCCACACCACATGGCCGCGCCGCCCTATGGTGTGGGGCCCTCGGGCCTCCACCTTACTTGTCCTTCTGGCTCCGTCAGTATTCTGGGAAAATAGGCCCTTTCGTCAAAATCCCGAGGTTTTTCCTGAAAGTTGGATTTCTGCACAAAAACGAGACACCAGAACAGTTCTGCTGAAAACAGCGTTAGTCCGTGTTAGTTGCATCCAAAATACACAAATTAGAGGCAAAACAATAGCAAAAGTGTTCGGGAAAGTAGATACGTTTTGGACGTATCAACTCCCCCAAGCTTAGCTTATTGCTTGTCCTCAAGCAATTCAGTTAACAACTGAGCGATAAAAGAACTTTCACGAACACATTTGCTCATATGATGTATATATTCTCATGATATGGCTAATACTTAAGCGAGTTCATAATAAGATACATGCAAATAAGATCATCTAACAGCTATGTCAATCATGAAGAGGTACCAACAATTAATAATAAGCATCATGAATCATGTATATAAGCAGGATTGTAATGTTCATAAGAGAGTATGATAAAGTGGTATCTCGCTTGCCTGTATTTGATCGGCGAAACATAAATGCCTGGGCACCTCTGGAGTTCATAGAAAGACTAGAAGTAGTGATTGTCAAAGATAAAAGCATCAAAGTTATACCACAATCAATCATATTTTGAGACAAGCATATTATACTAAGAATGACAGTTGTGCTCTCAAGAAAGTGCTCAAAGAAAGGATGGAGACACAACATAAAAGTAAAAGATTGACCCTTCGCGAGAGGAAGCAGGGATTAACATGCGCTAGAGCTTTTCATTTGCAAAGCAGGAGTAAAATTATTTTGAGAGGTGTTTGTTGTTGTCAACGAATGGTAATGGGTACACCAACTACCTCGCCAACCGGACTTTCAAGAGCGGCTCCCATGAATTATTTGCATTTCTATGTGGCACTCCTTCCAACCTTTCTTACACAAACCATGGCTAACCGAATCCTCGGGTGCCTGCCAACAATCACATACCATGAAGGAGTGCCTTTTTAGTTTAGTTTTATTATGATGATGACACTCCCCCCAACCTTTGCTTACACAAGCCATGGCTAACCGAATCCTTCGGGTGCCGTCCAACAATCACAAACCATGGAGGAGTGTCTATTTAAGTTAATTAATTCGGGATCGGGAATCCCATTGCCAGCTCTTTTTGCAAAATCATTGGATAAGCGGATGTGCCGCTAGTCCATATGAGAGTCCGTCAAAAGTAAATGACAAGGTTGAAAGCTAAACACCACATACTTCCTCATGAGCTATGAAACATAAACACAAATTGAGAAGCATTTTGAAGGTTTTAAAGGTAGCGCATGAGAATTTACTTGGAATGGTTTGAAATGCCATGCATAGGTATTTATGGTGGACACTGTGGAATAACTTGGTTTTCATGTGTTTGGAGGCACGAGCAGCGTTCCCGCTCAGTACAAGTGAAGGCTAGCAAAAGACTAGGGAGCGACAAATCAAGAGAGCAGTAATTGTCATAATCATGCTTGCGGCAAAATAAATTAACTGAGGCATAAAAGTGATACAAGAACTCTGAAGCAATGTAAATCATTGAGGCTTAATTGACTTTTGTTCAGTCATATGCATGCGTGAGCATGTGCCAAGTCGATATAAATGAATTATTCAGAGGAGGATACCACAATGCCATACTTACTTATGAATAAAACAATGCAAGCAAACATCCATGACATGCTACTCATATTAATAAATTGGAGCTAATCATGAGAGATCATGAACTACTAGACTTTCTTAAATAACATATACCTCACATGAACCAACTAAGCATGCTCACCTGGATGAGTATATGTACAAAAATGAAAACAAATAGAGTTCATACCAGCCTCTCACCACAATCAGATTGTCGTAGATCGTCATTATTGCCTTTTCACTTGTGTAGCTTGGATAATATGAAATGAAAACCACGCTCCAGCCACCGAAGACCATTGAACTCATGATGAACTTTACAAACCAAAGAAGAACAGCAAATATTTTTGGTGTTTTCGAATTTGAGAACAAGAACAAAAGGAAACAAGCAAACAAAACAAAAATCTTTTTGGGTTTTCTTATAGCAAACTAGCAATAGCAAATAAAGCGAAACAATTGCAAGAAACCACGATAAACAAATGATGAAGAGAAGCAACAGAAATATTTTTGGTCTTTTTGTGTTTTAGGAAAGAAACAAAGTGGAAACAAGAAATAGCAAACTAAAAGAAACACAGAAAAGCGAGATGGCAGAAATCTGCCAAAACCTGACAGCAGTACAGAAATCGATTTTTACAAAAATCTTACGTTGCTCAGTTCAAAAAGTGTTAAACTAATGAAAGTTAGATAACAACCTGGGGAACATGCACAAAAATTTGCTTCGCAAAATACTGTTCTGGCTGTGCGCACGAATTTTTACGGTAACAGCCCAGAATCTGTTTTCAGGCAGCACTTCCCCAAATATCATCTTCCTCTCATTAGAAAACCACTCAAAGAGACTAAAAAAGTATGTACAAGTATCCAGCAACCATAATATGCAAAGAATGAGTGATGCCGGTATACCTCCCCCCAAGCTTAGGCTTTTGGCCTAAGTGGAGTTCAATCCCATCGAGACCATGAGGTAGTATCTCCGTGATACGACGAAGATGGATCATATTCCGGGTATGTGCTAGAAGAAGCACCCGGATACGTGACGGTGTAATCGTAGGAGGGCTCGGCGTCCTCGGAGTCATGCTGATGATGGAAATCTTGTATCTTCATATGTTCATCCACCTCCTCCTTAGTGCGCGACCATGGTTTCCTGTCAATATCGAACAAACCTGGCTGGGGAAGAGGGATTTCTTTCTCATCCCCGTCAGCAAACAACATTCTATAGGCCATATTATCTAAAGTAGACTCGGTGGTAACAAATTGATGGCTTTTCATAGCAATGATATCAAGCCTCCTAGGGGTTAATGGCATATCATTAGGATCAATAGGAAGCTCTAAATGTGTTAAAATACGCAATGCAATAGTTCCTCCAAAAATAGGTCCCTTGGTAGACAAGCGGCGAGCAATAAGAGAACCAAGATGATAAGATGTCCGTCCAGTAAGTGCAATATTCAAGAAAGCAAGATGGTAACTAGAAATATTGCTAGTGTTCTCCCTACCAAGTATGCTAGTGGCAACGTAATATGCAAAATATTTAATGGCTGGGAGTTGAATGTTCCTTATCTTGCCCCGCTGAATGGTGCGGCAGTCATCATTGGTGATCCCTCGATAGAGCTCCAACAAGTCCCGAGGGTTGTTATCGATCCTCCTTGCTGTACCTACAGGGGCAATATCCAATGCACGACAAAATTCTTCCAATTCCATAGTAACGGGAGTACCATAGATCTTGAATGCAACTCGTCGGATTATATTCCGTGTTTTGGAACTTGAAGCTCTCGACAAAAATTTTGGTGAGCATGTAGTATTGCTCCCTTTCATCTCCAACGTAGGTGGTTAAGCCCGCCCTGTTGACAAGGGTGAAGAAATCATCCAATATCCCTGCATTTGTCAGAAAATCATAACATGGGAAGGATGAGGCATTAGGAGCCCCATTGTCCTCTTCGGGCGCGAAGCTAGGCGCGATGATGTCCTCATTGTACGACCGCCTAATTTGGGTGGCGGTCCTAGAAGGCCTCCCGGTGCTGGTTGTTCCTTTCTTGAACAATTCTCCAAATTTGAACTTCTTCATTTTCTGAAATTTTCAACAAACAATATAAAACTTGATTTGGTGACATATAATTGAGGGGAACTACCATAGGAACTTGCTAGAGTACTAATCATGCATCAAAACTAATTTCTACCACTTAGAACAAGCATGCAAGCTCACTAAACATGTTACTTACATCAGCAAAATATTCAAGATATACTCAACCAAACAAAATTCTATTTGGATAATCGAAGGAGTCACATACCGGAGAGCAAATGTGCCAAATTTCAAACAGAAATCTGGGCTGAGCAAAGAGATCGAAAAATCCTGAGCTCTTGAGCAAAAACGCGAGTGAGAGAAAGTTGGTTCGAGTTTTTCGGGAGAGAGAAGATGCTGGGAGAAAGAGATGATGTAGTGGGGCAAGGAGGGGCCCACACCACAGGGTGGCGCGCCCCCCTTGCTGGCCGCGCCGGCCTGTGGTGTGGCACCCTGTGGTGCCCCACAGGTCATCCTCTGGTGCTCCCAGGTGCCTCGTCGAAAAATAGGACCAACGGTGTAATTTTCGCGAATTTTTGAAAACTTTGAAAAATGCACATTTCTGGGTATTAAGTTTATTATTACTGGCCAGGAATTTTTTTTTGAAATCTCAAATCAACTAAGAAACTTTGCAAATTAAAAATGCTACAGCAACTAGAGCAAGTGGAGGAAGAAAAAGATGTTGTTTACCTCCTCTATGCATATAAAAGGTATTTGTTAACAAGGTTGATCAAGTCTTGCCACCAAATAGATTTTACATAGCATATGAAGAAATAAACCTCAAATCAATCATGTTACCTTGAATTGTATTGATATGGATCCAATCACAAGAGTTTGATATTCTTCTTTAGGCTCATATATAGGGCAATCGATAGTTCCAACTTTGATAGTTCTCACATGAGAAATAGTATTAACTCCGCATGCTTTTTCAATCCTCTTGGGGAAATAGACGGTGTGTTCCTTATCATCAACATTGAAAGTAACCTTTCCTTTATTGCAATCAATAACAGCCCCTGCGGTGTTAAGAAAAGGTCTCCCAAGAATAATAGACATATTATCATCTTCGAGGCATTTCCAACACAACAAAATCAGTTAATATCAAGCAGTTATTAGTAACTTGAACAGGAACATCCTCACATATACCAACAGGAATAGCAGTAGATTTATCAGCCATTTGCAAAGATATATCAGTAGGCATCAACTTATCTAAGTAAAGTCTCTTATAAAGATAAAAAGGCATAACACTAACACCGGCGCTCAAGTCACATAGAGCAGTTTTAACATAATTATTCTTAATAGAACAAGGAATAGTAGGTATACCTGGGTCGCCCAACTTCTTTGGAACTTTGCCATTGAAAGAGTAATTAGCAAGCATAGTGGAAATTTCCTCATTGGGGATTTTCCTTTTGTTAGTAACAATATCTTTCATATACTTTGAATAAGGAGGCAATTTAATAGCATCGATCAAAGGGATTTGCAAGAATAAAGGTTTCATCCAATCACAGAATTTATTATAGTGTTCTTCTTCCTTTGATTTTAGTTTTTTAGCAGGAAAAGGCATTTGGTTTTGCACCCAAGGTTCTCTTTCATTACCATGTTTCTCAGCAATAAAATCTTCTTTAGTATACTTTTTATTTTTAGCATGCTTTTCAGGTTCTTTTTCAACCTCTTCTTTATCGGGAGTATCATTCTTATCATTATCTTTATCATGTTCATTACCACTTTCGGTTTCAGCATCGAAATAGAAATACTATTAGGATCATTAGCGAGGTTCAGAGGATTCTACAACATTTTTATGTTTCTTCTTCTTTTTCTTAGATGGAGCTCTAGGTTCAATGCGTTGAGAATCTTGTTCAATTCTTTTGGGGTGCCCTTCAGGATATAGAGGATCCTGGGTAGAGACACCACCTCTAGTTGTTACTTCATAGGCATGTTTTTCTTTAGAATTATTTCCTAACAAGTCATTTTGCACTTTAGTGAGTTGATCAATTTGAGTTTGAACCATATGAAAATGTTTAACAAGCATCTTAACATCATTGGAGGTTCTCTCCACAATATCATGCAATTCACTAATAGCTTGAGAATTTTCCATTAGATGATTCTCTACTCTCATATTAAAATTTTCTTGCTTAACATTATAATTATCAAACTCATCTAAGCATTGCGCAGGAGGTTTTGAATACGGAATATCTTCCCTTGTAAAGCGTTGAAGGGAATTTACCTCAATCATGGATGAAGGGGGAATTATCTCACATATATCTTCTATTGGAGGTAAATTCTTCACATCTTCAGATTTAATACCTTTCTCCTTGAGAGACTTCTTGGCTTCCCTCATATCTTCATCATTCAATTTAATTAAACCCCTCTTCTTCACTATTGGCGTTGGAGTTGGTTCGGGCGTAGTCCAATCATCATAATTCCGGCCTATTTTAGCCAATAATTCTTCGGCTTCGTCCGGAGTTCTTTTCCCGAAAACACAACCAGCACAACTATCCAGGTATGCCCTAGACTCAATGGTTAGTCCACTATAAAATATATCAAGTAAATCATGCTTTTCTAAATCATGGTCGGGCGAGCTCTAATAAGAGAGCAAAATCTCGCCCAAGCCTCGGGCAATTTCTCTTCATCTCCCTGATCAAAATTGTAAACTCTCTGCAAAGCAGCATGTTGAGCACTAGCAGGAAAGTATTTCCGGAAGAAAACAGCAAGCAATTCTTTTGGACTTTTAATAGAACTAGGTGGCAAACTATTATACCATGTTTTAGCGTCATCTTTTAATGAGAATGGAAAGATTTTAGCAACAAAGTAAGTACGCTTCTTAACATCATCAGAAAACAAGCTACTCAAAGTAGATAACTCAGTCATGTGTTCAACAGCACTTTCTTTTTCAGTACCACAAAAAGGTGTTTTCTCAACAATAGCTATATGAGATAGATCAAGAGAAAAATCATAATCTTTATCCCTAATGTTTATAGGAGATGTGGCAAATTTAGGATCGGGAGACAGTTTATATCTAACGAGTATGTTCACGCAAGCAACTTTTTAATTTTTCTTGCATCGGTAGTAGCATTGCATTTTTCAATAAAATCATCATCAAGTTCCACATAATCTTCATCAAGATCATCACTAGAGTATTCAAGTTCAGATGAATTAACAGGTGTAGTAGCATCAGGAGTTTCAGTATTTTCAATTTGTCTAGACCTAGCAATTGAAGCATCTAGAAAAGTTCCCAATGAACCACTATCATCAAGCACAACAGAAATATTATCAATATTATGAGAGTTTTCAGATTCAGCAGAAGTACCAGCATTTGAAGCATGTGGCGGTGAAACAAGTTTATCAATCACGAGATGGTGAATCAAGAGCAGCAGAGGTACTCGAGTTGTACCTTTTCTTGTAGTGGATGGTAATATGGCGACCTTAGTATCGCGAGTTTTACCCATGATGGAGAATTTGCAGCGAACAATATCAATCCAAGTGAACTTCCAAATAAAGCTATGCTCCCGGCAACGGCGCCGGAAAATAGTCTTGATGACCCACAAGTATAGGGGATCGCAACGGTCTTCGAGGGAAGTATTACCCAATTTATTGATTCGACACAAGGGGAGACAAAGAACACTTGAAAGCCTTAACAGCGGAGTTGTCAATTCAGCTGCACACGGAAATAGACTTGCTCGCAAGAGTTTATCGATAGTAACAGTTTTATAGCAATAGCGGTAGTGAAATAACAACGACGAGTAACAAAGACAGCAGTAGTGATTTTAGTAAACAGCAGGATTAAAATACTGTAGGCATGGGGACGGATGACGGGCATTGCATGGATGAGAGAAACTCATGTAACAATCATAGCAGGGCTTTGCAGATAATAATAAAACGGTATCCAAGTACTAATCAATCAATAGGCATGTGTTCCAATTATAGTCGTACGTGCTCGCAATGAGAAACTTGCACAACATCTTTTGTCCTACCAGCCGGTGGCAGCCGGGCCTCAAGGGAAACTACTTGGATATTAAGGTACTCCTTTTAATAGAGTACCGGAGCAAAGCATTAACACTCCGTGAACACATGTGATCCTCACATCGCTACCATTCCCTCCGGTTGTCCCGATTTCGTCACTTCGGGGCCATTGGTTCCGGACAGCGACATGTGTATACAACTTGCGGGTAAGATCATAAACAACGAATATCTTCATGAATCAATAACATGTTCAGATCTGAGATCATGGCACTCGGGCCCTAGTGACAAGCATTAAGCATAACAAGTTGCAACAATATCATAAAAGTACCATCTACGGACACTAGGCACTATGCCCTAACAATCTTATGCTATTACATGACCAATCTCATCCAATCCCTACCATCCCCTTCGGCCTACAGCGGGGAATTACTCACACATGGATGGGGGAAACATGGCTGGTTGATGGAGAGGCGTTGGCGGTGATGGCGGTGATGATCTCCTCCAATTCCCCGTCCCGGCGGAGTGCCGGAAACGGAGACTTCTGGCTCCCGCGACGGAGTTTCGCGATGTGGCGGCGTTCTGGAGGGTTTCTGGCGACTTCGACTTCTCTCAGTGCGTTTTTAGGTCGAGGCGAATAAGTAGTTCGAAGGAGGGCGTCGGAGGCCGGCCGAGGGGGCCACACCACATGGCCGCGCGGCCCCCCCTGGGCCGCGCCGCCCTATGGTGTGGGGCCCTCGGGCCTCCACCTTACTTGTCCTTCTGGCTCCGTCAGTATTCTGGGAAAATAGGCCCTTTCGTCAAAATCCCGAGGTTTTTCCTGAAAGTTGGATTTCTGCACAAAAACGAGACACCGGAACAGTTCTGCTGAAAACAGCGTTAGTCCGTGTTAGTTGCATCCAAAATACACAAATTAGAGGCAAAACAATAGCAAAAGTGTTCGGGAAAGTAGATACGTTTTGGACGTATCAAGCGGTACCGCAAGTGGTAGTACCGCTGCGTGTCGACATGGATAAGTTCTGTGGGGAATTCGAATCCAGAGCGGTACTACCGCTTGCCAAAGCGGTAGTACCGCTTAGGCGGAAACTGCAGATAACGGTTGTATTTCGGGGGGCCCTATATAAAAGGCCCTTCTTCCCCAGCTCGTTTTTATCTCTTCTCTCTCTCTCTCTCCTCCATTGTTGCTGAGCTTAATCCTTGAGGCTCTCCCCAACCATCCAACCAATCTTGCCCAAATTTTGAGGAGTGGTGGAGGAGGCCCCGATCTATAGTTCTACCAAGAGAGATTTCACCAATTCGTGCTAGTCCTTAGTGGATCTTAGTGGTAAGGTTCCTATGGTGGGATCTTGGATGAAGTGCTCCTATGGAGGCTAGCTTGGAGTTGTGCTAGCCCCATAGGGTGTTGGGAGCCTCCTAGTGTTGTGGAGCTCGCCCCAACCTTGTGAAGGAACCACCGCCTCGACCGGTGCCTTAGTGGAGAAAAGGGATCCCCTTTGTGGAGCTCTCTTGAGGAAGAAGGTGAGGCCTTCCTTCGTGGTGTGGCCGCCTAGCCTCTTGTGTGAGGCTAGCACCTCCTCAACGCAGACGTACTCCCTCTTGTGGGAGGAATTGCGGGAAACAAATCCTCGCCTCGTCTTCGCGCCCTCCGGTTGTCCCGCTCCTCATCTTTATTTGTTGTTTGGTTCCTTTGCTTGTTGCACTAGCCTAGGATCATACTAGGAACATCTCCACCACTAAAGCCATCACCTTTATCTTCTGTTGCACTAAAAACTGAAAAAGGCTAAAAATTGCGTAGCGCCCATTCACCCCCTCTTATTCGCTACGGTCCGTTCAATTGGTATCAGAGCAAGGTTTTCTTGCTCGGGCTTTACCTCCTAAGAAATGGACGAACAAGAGGCGGTTGAGAATGGGTCCCTTCCCGGTGAGCTACCACCTCCACCATCTACCGTCGATAGCACAACGGCTACGTTGGATGACCTCAAGAAATTGGAGTCATCCATCGTTAACCAAATGAAGGCTATGATGATGGAGTTGGTAGCTCCAAAACCAACCCCCACCATAGATCCTAAGGCAAGTGCCGAGGTTCCCCCAACCAAAGTAACTCCATTTCCTCTTATTGATTTTGTCGCTCAATCAACGAAAAATCAACAAGTGGAAAAGCGTGGGGAAGCCGGCACTTCTACAAAAGGGAAGGATGAATCACCGGTGGCGGGGCAATTAGGGGGTAATCATGCGGTGCCTCCACCAAGTGATTACACCATAAATGTCCCAATACCCATGCCTCATATTTTATCTCATGGTTCACCACCGTTACTTGAATCAAATAGCTTCAAAAATTGGCAATTTTTTTATGCGATCTCATGTGCGCAGCGCTTCTACCGAGCTTTGGCGCATCATCGAGGAGGGTTATTCACCACGAGAGCCAAAGTGCTTGACTAGAAGAGAAGTGGTGGATGACCAACTCAACGCCACCGCCATCAACATGATTCACATGTCTGTCACACCCAAGGATCGCGCCCATATCCGCTCTCTCAAGACCGCCAAGGAAGCATGGGATAAACTCGACAAGCTCTTCCTCGGAAATGAGAGAATTCAAAGCTCTCGCTTCGATGAAGTGAACAACATGGCCGATAACTTCGTCATGAATGAGGGAGAGTCTCCGGAAGAAATGTACCGTCGTCTCATGGCTCTTGCCGTACAAATGCAAGATATTGGAGCAACGTTTGTGGATGATCATTGGATCAAAAGAAAGTTGTACAACGCTCTCCTCCCATATGAGGAAGTGAAGTTGACGGCTATCCGCCAAAACGCCTCCTTCCGTGCTATGACATCCGATGAAGTCCTTAGTGAAGTCATCGCTTTGGACATCTCCAATAAGAATGCGGAGGACCTTGTTGCAAGGGCTCACAACACTCGCAAGCCCAACCTTGCATTGAAGATAAGGGAGCGTGAAGCTGAGAGCGATGAGGATCCCATGGAGTGGAGTCCGGATGATCTCAAGACGAACTACCATGAGCACATGGCTCTCGCTGCAAAGAGATTTTGGGATGGGAACAAGACACGAAGCTCAAGGCCAAGAAGATACTCGTCTCGTGAGTCTCCAGAAACTTCTCAAAAATCCCAAAGGAGGGGCAAAGGGGGGGAACATGCTACAATTGCGGCGACAAAACTCACTTCGTTGCGGATTGTATCTATGGGAGAAGGGAAGATAATGGTGGAAGGCTTGTCCGCAAGGACAAGTTCAAGTCCCTCTCCAAAGGATTCTCCAAGTTCTCCTCCAAGCCCGGTGACGCCAAGGTCTCCTTCACCAAGAAGCCAAGAGCCTTTATCATTCGGGAAGAGTACTCCTCCAATGATGGTGAGGAGCATTAAGACAAGAGCTCAAGCAAGGAAGAAGAGGTAGAGGCCGCCATCGCCATCTCCACTCCCTCCATCTCCCTCTTCGACTCTCCTAATGAGAATGACATCACCAACAACTCCCGTTGCCTCATGACGAAGGTATCTTCGGAGGTAGAATCTTCTTCCAAACTCACATCTCCCTCTAATGCTATATCTTTTGATGATGCCACTAGTCTCACCATTAAGCGTGAGATTGTGGGTTTGGATGCTTTTCTCACTAACATGCAAGGGGATACCAAGATCCATGTTGGGGCCCTCTTGGCCCAACTTGGTGCGGCTCAAGACCTCATAGAAGAGAAGGAGAGGCTTGAGAGGGAGGCGGCAAATGAGATTGCCTCTCTCAGTGAAGCACTTGAGGAGGAGCAAAATTTGCGTATGTCTCTTGAAGCTAGTGTCATCACCCTCGAAGACTCCAACAACGCCATCATCTCCCAACTCACCAAGGACCGAGATCATAATCTTGGATTGGTGGGTGAGCTCAAGAAGAAGAAGCTTCTTCTTGAGGATGAACACGCATTAATTCTTGAGAAAGTTGCCACTCTCACCAAGGACTTCAAATCCTTGGAGAGTAAGTATGCAATTCCCTCCGAGACATGTGATCATCCTCAAGAGGAAGCCCACGAAGGGAAAGATGATGGAGGGCCAAACCCATGTGGTGATGAGCTTGTTGATCAAGTTACATCTTTGAAGAAGCATAATGCATTACTCTTGGAGGTCAATGGCCTTCAAGAACAAGCCTTGGATGAGTATTACCGCTTGTGCAAGGAGAAGACTTCATGTTGCAATCATGAAGAAATTGCCACTCTTGAGAAGACCAAGGCCAAGCTACTAAGTTTGAATGGCATGCAAGAAGAGTCCTTGATGGAGTGCCTCCGCATGAGAAAAGAGAAGGTTACTTGTTGTGACCATGAGGAAGAAATTGCCTCTTTGAAGAGGAGCAAAGCCAAGCTCATGGAGGTCAACTCAATGCAAGAAGAAGCCTTGAATGAGTACTTTCCTTTGAGCAAGGACCGTGCTTGTTGCAATCATGAAGGTGACGTTGCCAAGTTGGAGAGTCACAAGCGCCTAATCATGAAGATGAACTCTCTCCAAGAAGAAGCTTTGATGGAACATTTCCGGGTGAACAAGGCAAAGGAAGTCCAAGTGTTCGATATCACTCATGCTCACCCGGAGCATGAAGATGAAGTAAATCTCTTGAAGGCCAAGATTGATAGACTCCAAATCCAAGCCAAATACTTGGAGGGAGTCATTCAAGCCAATGAGGGCTCTTGCAATGAGGAAGGAGCGGCTTCCAAGCTGAAGAGGAAGAGAAGAAGGAGGACCAAGAAGAAGAACAACAAGGAGAACATGAGGATAAATCATCAGGAAGAATGTTCTCACTCAAGGAGGCGTGGAGTTCCCGACTCCACCACAACGGTCTTCGCCGGCTCTAACAATCCTTCTCATGTTCTTTTCGTTGATTACTATGGACATATTCGTGCTCGCTTTATTGGTCCTCTAGAGGACAATGTTGACTGGACTATTTGGGTTCCCAAACCCCCTGTTACTAACATGATAGGATACAATGAAAAATGGGTACCTAAATCCAAGACTTGATTCCTTCTAGGACTATGCTTCCGGTGGCGCTAAATGGGTGGTTGATAGTGGAGCCACAAGTCATATGACCGGAAGCAAGGAAATTGTTGTCGACCTCGAGCCATCTCATTCTACCATTTCGTATGGCGACAACACAATCTCTAAGGTATTGGGTCTTGGCAAGGTGGTGGTAACACCCGACATCTCACTTGTGAATGTCCTCCTTGTCGAGACTCTTGGTTACAATTTACTCTCTGTTCATCAAATTGCACGTATGGGTCTTTGTACCTTTTTCGATGAACATATGGTGGTCCTCTTGTGGAGAAAGACACTCCATGTAGCCTTTGTTGGATATGTGGAAAGCGGGTTGTATGTTGTTGATTTCTCCGGAAAGACGACATCTTCCGCTCTTTGCCTATTCGCTAAAGGTGACAAGGGTTGGCTATGGTATCGCCGACTAGCCCATGTCAACATGAGGACTTTGCAAAGTCTCCACAAGGGAGGCCACATTCTCGGACTAAAAGAAGATGTCTCCTTTTGCAAAGATCGTGTTTGTAGGGCATGCGTACAAGGAAAAATGCATGGAGCTCCTCACAAGGCCAAGACAACAATCTCTACCACAAGATGCTTGGAGCTCCTACATGTTGATCTCTTTGGTCCGCCATCTCATGAAAGTCTTGGAGGGAAGAAATATTGCCTTGTCATCATTGATGACTATTCACGCTATTGTTGGGTTTTCTTCTTCAAGCACAAGAGTGAGACTCAACGGACCATGATGGAGTTTGCCAAGCAAGTTCAACGCAAGTACAACACCACGATCCTAGCTATAAGGAGTGAAAATGTAACAGAGTTCAAGAACTACACCTTGGATGACTTCCTCGGCGAAGAAGGAATCCAACATCAATACTCCTCGCCATATACTCCCCAACAAAATGGGGTCGCCGAAAGAAAGAATCGAACCTTGATTGAAGCCGCTCGAACAATGATGATGGAGTACAAGTCCAACTATAACTTTTGGGCGGAAGCTATCTCTACCGCATGTCATGCTACTAATCGCCTCTACTTTCGCAAGGGTCTAGAGAAGACACCATATGAGATCCTCACCGGTGACAAGCCCAATGTATCATACTTCAAGGTTTTCGGATGCAAATGCTATGTGCTTGTCAAGGACACACGTCTATCCAAGTTTGATTCAAGAGCTCAAGAAGGAATCTTTGTTGCCTATGCAACAGATTCTCACGCCTATAGAGTCTTCAACAAGTCAAATGGGCGAGTTGTAGAATCTTGTGATGCGACATTCGATGAAGATGACAGATCTTTGGAGGAGCGAAGTGCTTCTTGTGAGAGGAGATGCAATTCCCCCGGATGCCGTAGGAAGGATGGGTGTTGGCATTCGCCGGCCTCAAGAGTCACCTTCTATGAGTACCGGGGAAGGACCAAGTTCCACCCAAGTGGAGCCATCTACACCAAAAGGCCAAGCTTCTTCCATTGATCAAACAAGTGCAAGCCAACCTCTACAACAACCTCAAGTCCAACATCAACAACAACAATCGAGTGCAATCCTACCTCTACAACCTCAAGTTCAACCTCAACAACCACCGCAAGCTCAACTACCACAACAAACGACACCAAACGACCAAGGCCAAGCCTCAAGTTCTTCACCGGATGGCTTCGGGACAATCTCTATGGACACTCCCATCCCAATAACCCCGAGTCATCTGGTGCTCATGATGATGATGATGCCCCATACAACAACAATGAAGGTCAAGGCGAGGATCTAAACCATGATGAAGGCCAAGAAGACTCACAAGAACCTATTCCTATGGCTGATGCTCGCCGTGAAGACCCTACAACAAGACATTTGCGCCTCAAGTCTCACTCTTTACACAATGTCATTGGAGATCTAAAGAGCAAGGTCACTACTCGAAGGCAACTAGCAAACTTTTGTGAGCACCACGCCTTTGTCTCTATGGTGGAACCCATCAAGGTCATCGATGCTCTTGGAGATCCGGATTGGTTGATTACCATGCAAGAGGAACTCAACAACTTCAAGAGGAATGATGTGTGGACTCTCATGAAGCGACCCGATCATTGCCGGAATGTTATCGGCACCAAATGGGTCTTCAAGAACAAGTAAGATGAACACGGCATCGTCATCCACAACAAAGCAAGATTGGTGTCACAAGGCTATTCTCAAGTTGAAGGCGTGGACTTTGGCGAAACCTTTGCACCCGTTGAAAGGCTCGAGTGCATCCGTATACTTTTGGCCTTTGCCGCTCACCATGGTTTCAAGCTACAACAAATGAATGTCAAGAGTGCTTTTCTTAATGGTCCTTTACATGAGGAGGTATATGTGAAGCAACCCCCGGGGTTCGAGGACCCCTATTTCCCGGACCATGTCTTCAAGCTCAAAAAGGCCCTATATGGTCTCAAACAAGCTCCTAGAGCTTGGTATGAGCATCTAAAGGAGTTGCTTGAAGACCGTGGTTTCCAAGTGGGGAAAATCGATCCCACTCTTTTTACTAAGAAAGTCAATGGGGAGCTCTTCATATGCCAACTCTATGTAGATGACATCATATTTGGCTCAACTAACACAAAGTTTAATGATGAGTTTGCAGAGTTGATGACTAATAGGTTCGAGATGTCAATGATGGGGGAACTCAAGTACTTCCTCGGGTTCGAGATCAAGCAAATGCGACAAGGCACCTTCATCAATCAAGCAAAGTATCTACAAGACATGCTCAAGTGCTTCGATATGAAGGGGGCCAACGGGATAGGAACTCCTATGCACCTAAAGTGTCAACTCTCTCTTGACGAGACCGGCAAGGCGGTGGACTCCAAGCTCTACCGTTCGATGATAGGTTCACTTCTTTACCTTTGTGCTTCTCGTCCGGACATAATGTTAAGCGTTGGTATGTGTGCACGATTCAAGCAAGTCCGAAGGAAAGCCATATCATGGAGGTAAAGAGGATCTTTCGATATTTAGTTGATACCCCAAATTTTGGACTATGGTACCCAAGGGACACAGACTTCTCTTTGGTTGGATTCACCGACTCCAATTGGGCGGGAGATAAGGTTGATAGGAAGTCTACCTCCGGAGCTTGTCACTTTCTTGGAAGATCCTTGTTGTGTTGGTCCTCGAAGAAGCAAAATTGTGTCTCCGTCTCTACCGCGGAAGCCGAGTATGTTGCCGCGGCAAGTAGTTGTGCGCAAATCTTATGGATGAGGCAAACCTTGCAGGATTATGGACTCGAGTATAGCAAGGTTCCTCTATTATGTGACAATGAGAGGGCCATCAAGATCGCCTATAATCCGGTTCTCCATGGCAAGACGAAGCACATTGAGATAAGGAACCACTTCATTCGAGATCACATAGTTCGCGGAGATATTGTTCTATCCTTCATTGGCACCAAGGAGAAATTGGCGGACATCTTCACGAAGCCCTTGGATGAGAAGCGTTCATTGAGTTGAGGCATGAGCTAAATATCATTGATCTGTCGAACTTCGGTTGACCTTCATGCGCACATATCACTATTTAGCTATATGTCTAGATGAAAAGCACGCATGAACATAGGGGAAGTGCGGTTTAAACTTATTGAGCTATCCCTCCCCCCATAATGCATAAAGAAATCCAAAACATATGCTATTTGTCAAATAAGTGACTAATGAGCTTCATGTTGAGTTGTAGGCGTGAGTCCTAGTTACATCTACGCGACCTCAAACTACTATACTCTCACACGGTGGCTTCGGCCACCAACCTCCTCTTTGAGGAGTTTTTGGTTCTTCTTGTTTCTCTTTGACTTTCTTTTGTTTTACTTCTTTTGTCTTTGGTTCTTTTCTCCATGTTCTTTGTGGAAGTCACACCCAAGCTTTGTTTCTCCTTGTTGGGTTTTGCGAGCTTGGTTGTGTATTTCCTTACCATCCTTGTTGGTATGCTTGTTATCCTTTTTGGTGTTCCGATGCCAAAGGGGGAGAAGTTATCTACTAGGACACGGGTTTTTACATGGGGACGTGTTGGCTACATCTATTCTATGGAGGCTCCTTATGTGAGTTTGGGTATACTCAAGGCAAAGGTATGACAATTTCACCGAAACCTCTTTGCATGATCTTGTGTTGCCTCCATAGTATGCATATGCTATATGAACATGTCAAGTATCCTAGTTGCATATGTGCATGGTATGTTAAATCTAGGGGGAGTTATGACTCTAGGATGTGTGTATATGTATTCAAATGCATATTTTAGTTATGCACACGTCTAGGGGGAGTTCCGTCTAGCTTTTGCAAATCTAAGAACCTCATCATAATATCTTATGCTATTGCCAATTCTTGTGTTGTCATCAAACACCAAAATGGGGGAGATTGAAAGAGCAAAGTCTATACTACATGTTTTGTTTGTTTGATAACAACACTTGAATGAATCTCACCGTGTACAAAGATTGTCTTTGATAGATTTGCAAGTGCACGGTGACCTCGCTGGACACGTCATGATCGGAGGACTGAAGCGTAGCTTATAGGTTTTCTGGTTTTGTGTGTGTATCGCGAGGTGACATGGTTGGAGAGGAAAAGAGGAGAAAATAGTTTCTGCCAAAGCGGTACTACCGGTACCAGTAGCGGTAGTACCGCTACCCTACTGGTACCGCTCTGCAGTACCGCTCTGGAGGTTTTTCGCTGAAAAGTCCCACAGAACAAGTTACGGTACCTCTACGGTACCTTGAGCGGTAGTACCGCTTGAGAGCGGTAGTGCCACCTCGGTACTGCTTAGGTACCGTAACATAAGTTACAACACTACCGCTGTGGTACCGCTTAGGTACCACCTTGAGTCCAGTACTCCCGGAGGCCATTGCGGTACCTTAAGCGGTACCGCAAGCGGTAGTACCGCTGCGTGTCCACGTGGATAAGTTCTGTGGGGAATTCGAATCCAGAGCGGTACTACCGCTTGCCAAAGCGGTAGTACCGCTTAGGCGGAAACTGCACATAACGGTTGGATTTCGGGGGGCCCTATATAAAGGGCCCTTCTTCCCCAGCTCGTTTTTATCTCTTCTCTCTCTCTCTATCCTCCATTGTTGCTGAGCTTAATCCTTGAGGATCTCCCCAACCATCCAACCAATCTTGCCCAAATTTTGAGGAGTGGTGGAGGAGGCCCCGATCTGTAGTTCTACCAAGAGAGATTTCACCAATTCGTGCTAGTCCTTAGTGGATCTTGGTGGTAGGGTTCCTATGGGGGGATCTTGGGCTCCTATGGAGGCTAGCTTGGAGTTGTGCTAGCCCCATAGGGTGTTGGGAGCCTCCTAGTGTTGTGGCGCTCGCCCTAACCTTGTGAAGGAACCACCGCCTCGACCGGTGCCTTAGTGGAGAAAAGGGAGCCCCTTTGTGGAGCTCTCTTGAGGAAGAAGGTGAGGCCTTCCTTCGTGGTGTGGCCGCCTAGCCTCTTGTGTGAGGCTAGAACCTCCTCAACGCAGACGTACTCCCTCTTGTGGGAGGAACTGCGAGAAACAAATCCTCGCCTCGTCTTCGCGCCCTCCGGTTGTCCCGCTCCTCATCTTTATTATTGTTGTTTGGTTCCTTTGCTTGTTGCACTAGCCTAGGATCATACTAGGAACATCTCCACCACTAAAGCTATCACTTTTATCTTCCGTTGCACTAAAAACTGAAAAAGACTAAAAATTGCGTAGAGCCCATTCAGCCCCCCTCTTGTTCGCTACGGTCCGTTCAAGGGGTCATTGGTTAATCCCCAAAAATCAATATAAAACATGGATATAACATCATATATGTTGCAAATATGTGTATCAACAAACTACAAAGTTCATGCATGCATGTTACATGCATCACCATCCGATAAAAAATCAAAATTGGCAAGAACCTCACAATTTCATCCATTGCATCAGCCAAACAACGCAGCCGATAAAAACATCGAATTCTCGGACCGCGTCCGCCGCGATAACATGTTTGAATGTGGTGTTGTAAAACATCAAGGTAAGACTACATGATCCGTCATGTGAGGCTAGGTTATCGCATGAGCTACGTGTTGCTTAAAAAGTTTCCATATCCATGATATGATGAAAAATCCCGATGGACGCGTTGGGTACCTAAAAAACTTAACTCGAAATTCAAAACTCTATATGACCTGTGCGGCCCGAGCTAAATTCCGCCAACATATAACAAATTCAAGTCCGGGGACTCGAGTTTGAAGTAGGTACATAATGTTTTTCCCTAAGGAATTAACTGGTTCCTGGTCCGTTGGATGCACCAGACTTGTTATACCAATATCCCCATGGTAATATTTTTCAAGATAATACATTGTCAACTCGATCAAAACTTCTACTTCGTTATACACATAAAGAGATGAAGGTTTGGAGACTCAACCCAAATCTACAATTCAGGTGGAGTCTCGGGGGCTACTAACATGGGGATGACTTATTGGATCCGCATCTTTGGCGACCCTATCGCAGATCCAACAACGAGTTGTAAAGCCCATAGAGAAATAAGATCTAGAAGCATATCAAGCCAACGAACTTGACGAGAGAAACAAGTCGAAGCCCATCACGTAACCGCTATTGGTATATAGGCTCATCTGTAAATGACCTAGAATGGACTCCATGACCAGATCTCTCATATAAAGGTCAGGAGGAGCCAACGGGGAGGGGACACTTAGATTGATACATAGACAATCGTTATAACCCTAGATCTATTATGGGAACTCGACGATTTTGAGCCTCTAAGCAATAACAGTGGACCACATTGTTTCTCCGATAAGCCGACAAAATCACTAGCAGTCCTCTTTCCCTGAAGCCCATGTCCATAACAATGGACATTGCCGAGGTCACCCCTCGCCAGTCTTCCTCGTGAGATGGAGAGCCTCAAGAGGGCATCTCTCCCACGTAGCGTAGAGTGTCGAGACAGGACATACACGTGAGATGAAAACTCTCGTGAGGGTAGTGCATATGCCGCCACCTTGGGGAAGGTTTGCATGTTGCGTTCTTTTTTCCGCATGGCGCGTAGCCTCGCGTAGAGACTTCCTCGTGATATGAAAAGTCTCGTGAGGGTATTTCATATGACGTCACCTTGGGAAGTTTTGCATGTGGCGTTGATGGATGTAAAATGCATGCATCAACTTTGTAGTTTATTGATACATATTCCCACATATTTGCAACACATATGATGCTATATCGATGTTTTATATTGATTTTTTCGGATTTACCAATGACCCCCTTTATTTAGATTATAACTCTGCAGAACAGAAAACCCTGTCTTTTTGTATCGTTTTTTACTTTCAGGGACCTACACGGAGTCAAATTGAGCTAGGATTTTGTGGACGTAAATATTTCATAAAAATAAGCAACTCGAGGACTTGGACCTCACGAGCGGGGCCTGGAGGCCCAAAAGAGAGGTGGTGGCATGTCCAGGCAGGTGGGCGCACCACCCGCCCTCTTTTGACCCTCAGCCGTCCGTTTTGCCTGATTCTTTCGCCAACCGGCTTCATTTGACCTAAAACCCCCTATATATATGACCCCCAGGGTTTCCTCGAGTAGAGCGCCGCAGAAAGACCGAAACACAAAAACAGAGGCTGAAGCAGCGAAGATTGGAGGGGGAAACTCAGCCGGAGCTGCCTCCGGAGGGATCTCCACCTTCTCCAATGTCTTCTACATCATCACCATGATGAAGGGGAAGTATTCCACCTATAGACTATGGATTTGTGGCAGTAGCTTGATCTTTTTTCTCTCTCGTTCTTCATAGATCTTAGTACCATATGAGCTTCCCAAAATGATTATGATCATATATCTAATTCCTATGTGGTGGATCTTTATTCTATGATATTGATATATGAGAATGAAATCTATTATGTGTAAGATGTATTGATAGATGTATATCATGTACCCCGTTCTTAAGTGCTTGTTCTGATCCATCTTGTATGCAAGAACTTGTGTGGGGAGAAGATATATTAGATGGAGTAGCATGGTTGTAGTGATTGAATAGTAACAACATATTCATGGTCTATTATGATTTTTACTTTTTCCTTTGCCGCCTCACTAGGGATAAAGTTTATGCATCTGCTATGTTTGTCATGTGAAAATTGTGATAATCTTGTTTACTCAAGGTAGCATATTTGATATTCGAACATCATGCCAAAATAATTAAGACTATGCTCTGTTAATTCTTGATACAAGATTGCTTGGAGATTTACCTACGATATTTTAATCTGGAAATACAAAAATAATTTATTTACTTAAACACACACATCCCCAAAACAATTCTCTATACAATGTTTTTAACTAGTTTACTTAGTTTATTTGGCTTACTTTACTTTCAGTTTCTCTTTTATCTACAATTCCTAATACGAAACCTTGTGTTTGACAACCACACGGTGGAGTTGGAGACACAAGGAAAAACTTTGCTTTTGCAAGATTGCTAGAACAAGAGAAAGAGGAGACAAATCTGAGCCAATTCCCTGAGAGTTTGATATAAACCCTTTTAGGGGAAGCTACTCTTGCTACGACACTCTATGCTTGGAGTCCCAACAAATTGACGATATACGCGAGCATCATCAAGACAAGTTTTCTGCCGCTGTTGCCGGGGAGTTGCAACAGTATCTCATAGTGGTTGCATTGTGGTTGAAGTCCCACAGCAACTACAAGCAAGATTTCTGGCGTTGTTGCATTAAGGACATCATCACATCTTCATCCAGCTGAAGTAAGGAGATCTTTTGGCATCATCATCACCAACTTTGTGCAAACACCCAAGCTTGGGGAGGTTGCATCACTGTGATCTTTTCTTTTTCTTTTAGATTTTGCAAAGTAATTTTATTTGTCTTGTTGTTTACTATTTTTAGTTTTATTTTAAAACACAAAACCCATAAAAATGAAAAAAATTAAAATTACCATAGAAAATGCTAATATATCCATTATTGGATGAGTTATTTAAAGCTCTTAAACACATTTCCAAACATTTGCTTGCACATTATGAAAGGACTTGTTTTGTTTTTGCTTTGGTGAACACTTTGACTTCCAATGTAGACCCCATAAAGAACATACAATTTCCTCTTGTCATACTTATAGTTATGTTCATTTAGGGATAACAGAAGTACATAAATTTGTGATATTAATGGCAGCCTATGAATTAAAAACTTTCATTGATTACATCTATAAAGTTAATGGTGTGACTCATAAACATGATAGTGATGTCACTCTTATCCTAGATTTTTTACATAAACAACTTTTCCGATAATATGTATTTTGTTGACTATAATGAGAGGAACACCACAACAAAAGAAAACACTAGGTTATTACATAAAGAATAAAATGAAGAAGAAATATAGTTGCATCTAAGATTGGGGAAGAGTGGGATCTTCGACCTTCACCACCAACATTTAATGATAAATCTAAAACTGAATATGTTGTAGATGATGGCCTGTTTTTGCTTTATAACCCTCCATGTTTAGAAAAAGATACTATGTCACGTGAGGATAAAAATGATAAACTTGTTGGTTCTAATGATTCTCTCATCCATGAGATCCCCATATTATTCTTAAAATATCCTATTCAAACAATAGAGGAGAAATATGCTTATGTGGAAAAATAGTTGTATGGTTTCCAACTATCTTACGCCTATGGAAAATATTACTGCAGCTATGATGTCATGATTTTAAGTGGCACGAACAATTATTTTGAAATAGGAAAGAATGTTAATGAATCTCTTAATAAACTTAATGATCCTCTCTATATGCCACAACTTTCTAACATTCGTTATTACTTGCTGCATACTTATGGTGTGCACTAATGTGCTTTAAAGTTTTGAAGATGTTTATTGGTATGATCACACCATGGGACTCTGGCATTTTCATGATATATTACTTCTAAGAAGGAGAAGGTTATAATCAAGACGCATTACTCATACAAGATCATTGCCCTACTAACAAGTATGTAAAGCTTAGCTATATGGATCTAAAGAAAGCGCTTCACGGGACACAACCTGATATGTTTTTATTTTTGGTTTTTCTTTTGAATTCTTGCTGTTGCAGGAAATTTTATTTTTTATTCTCTCTAGTTTTTCAAATAAAGTACCAAGTTTTTCCCATTTGAATGTTTTAAAGTTGTGAAACAAAATGGGAGTTGCTGATTTCTGCATGCTACTTTTTGGTGCATGATTTTTTTTGGAAATTTTTAAAATCCTGAAAAATCGCTGAAGTTGCAAGTTTTCATCCTATATATGCAAAAAA
Source organism: Lolium rigidum (assembly GCF_022539505.1). NCBI lineage: Eukaryota > Viridiplantae > Streptophyta > Magnoliopsida > Poales > Poaceae > Lolium > Lolium rigidum. The sequence continues at coordinate 97,355,117 of NC_061509.1, read as the reverse complement.
AAAAACTGGAAAAATTCCTGACATGTCCAAGTGGTCGAAAAAAATTATGTTTTCGTGTTGTTAACGTTTTTGACATATTCTGCCCTCTAATGTTTGAACCATTCTTATGGGTTTCAAAATTATTTTTCTTCAATCTTTTGAATTTTTAGGGATGTGTAGGAAATTATGTGTTCTCTAGTTTAAAAATGAATACTTTTGTATTTGAAGAATATGGCAGCAAACATGATATTTTTGTACCGCTAATGTCACCCCATATAAAAGAAATGGGAGAAAGTTTTTTGTTGAAGTTTATTCACAGGGATTAGAGGAACACCAGACCAAGAGCTATCCAAGGATGGTGAATACCATAAGCTTGGGGATTCCCATGGAACCCCACTGGATCCATCTTAAACTCTCGGTCTCCACACCCTTAAAGTTTATTTTTTGAGCAACATAGAATGATCGCAAAAACTTGGAGCTTCCTTTATTAGTGTTATGTCTAGTTTTTCTTTAAAATAAATGAGACCACCATGATAAATACTTTGTATGCTGATTAACGAGGTACTGAAATAAACTATCCCATTCTTGAATACCTCAATGAAAATAAGTTGCATGCTATGAAAAGAAAAAGGGGATGAAAACAAAAAAGCTGAAAGTCAAGTTATGCATGATATTACTAGTATCAACTTATTGAGTGATAATTTTCTAGTACCTTATTTAGTGCTACTTTTTACTAGTATACATAGATGTTTAATATTAAGTATCATTGTTTGATGATAAATGAATAGCACTCTAGACACTATTGCATGCTTTTAGATCTTTTGCTAGCCAAAAATGAATTCTCACACAAGCTAAGACTTGTATCCAAAGCAACTCAAACCAAACACACACCATACCTACCTATGTAGAACTTGCTATTCCAAGTATAATATATGTGTTATGCCTCCAATTATTTCAAAATATCCTTTTTGTGTAATTTAAAGCTCTTGAGAAAGTAAGGTATGGAGGAAAAACACCACTATGAGAAGTTATGCATTTGACAGATTATGAGTAGGTTGTGAGGTCAGAACCATGCTGAAATAGAGAACACTTCTAACATTTTACTTATTTTGATTTTTTTTATCATGTTTAACTTTTGGTTACTGGATGGCCACCTCGGGCGAAATAAAGGGGGTTGTCATGCAAAAGACTGGAGTATGCATATGTGTTAGAGAAGAGCACTAGGCCGCTTACCAAAGCCATGCATAATCATGATGGAAGTTTCAACATGGACATCCTCAATAGGAAGAGAGAAAACAGAGAGAGAGAGAGGAAAAAGAAAATGAGAGAGGAAAAAAGAGAGAGAAAAGAAAAAAGAGAGGAAAAAGATAGAAAGAAAAGAGAGAGAGAGGTTTGTAGTAGTAGGATGCTCATTTGTCTATTGTCCTTTCTTCCCCATATATAGGTTTCGTATAGTTGAGGTTGTAAAATCTCCTTTGTTTCCCGAGAGAGGTTTGTAAGAGATGTGTGGGACCCCATCCTTATGATTACCGTTGACATGAAATACATATTTCAAAACTTTACTTTATGTTCTCATTCATCTTTTATTTTTATTAGAGGACTAGCACATGTATTCCCTACTAACCTTTTGTTATTAAAGATCTAGAAGAGTCAAAAGTGTCCAAAGAAAAGAAAAAGAGTCTTCCAAATAAATTCTATAGGTTCATCCAAGCATGCTTTATAGAATGTAAGAGATATCACTTTATTGTTCTTTTGCTTATTCTTATTCTTTAATGACTGAACCTTCTAAAACTTTGCATGATAATTATATAGAAGAAATGCAACAAACTACAAACTCCATGTTAGTTTTAACACTTCCATGCTCGAGGACGAGCATATGTTAAGCTTGGGGATGTTGATGCATGTAAAATGCATACATGAACTTTGTAGTTTATTGGTACATGATCCCATATATTTGAAACATATATGATGTTATATCCATGATCCTCTTTATTTGGGTTATAACTCTGCAGGATAGGAAAACCATGTTTTGTGTATATTTTTTTACTTTCAGGGACCTAAACGGAGTCAAATTGAGCTAGGGTTTTGAGGACGTCAATATTTCATCAAGAGAAGCATCTGGAGTGCTTGGACCTCACGAGAGAGTCCTGGAGGCCCAAAAGAGAGGTAGTGGCGAGCCCAGGCATGGTGGGCGCGCCACCCACCCTCTTTTGGCCCTCAACCATCCGTTTAACCTCATTCTTTGGGGAACCAACTACATTTGACCTAAAACCCCTATATATACGACCCCCATGGTTTCCTCGAGGAGAGTGCCGCAGAAACACTGAAACACCAAAATAGAGGCTAAAGCAGTGAAGATTGGAGGGGGAAACTCTGCCGGAGCCGCCTCCACAGGGATCTCCACCTTCTCCAACGTCTTCTACATCATCACCATGATGAATGGGGAGTCGTCCACCTCTCGACTATGGTTATGTGGTAGTTGCTTGATCTGCTTCTCTCTTGTTCTTCATAGTTCTTAGTACCATATGAGCTTCCCAACATGATTATGGTCATATATGTAATTCCTATGTGGTGGATATTTATTCTACGATATTGATTTATGAGATTGGAATCTATTATGTGTAAGATATATTGATTGATGCATATCATGTACGCCGTTCTTAAGTGCTTGCTCTGATCCAACTTGTATGTATGAGCATGTGTGGGGAGTGATTGAATAGTGACAACTAATTCATGATCTATTATGGTTTTAACCCTTCCCTTTGCTGCCTCGCTAGGGATCAAGTGAATGCATGTGCTATATTTATCATGTGAAAATTGTGATAATCTTGTTTACTCAAGGCATCATATTTGATATTCAAAGATCATGTCAAAATACTTAAGGCTATGCTCTGTTAATTCTTAATACAAGATAGCTTGGAGTTTTATTTTCCTTTTCTTGTGGAGTATAAGAGAATTGTGTTGCATCATCTCTATGTTTGGACATGGTTCCCCTATGAATGCTCATCAAACACATAATGAAGTTCAACCAATATTATGTCATTGATGAATTGTTAGTGTCCACTACAACTTAAAAAGAGAGTACACAAGTGAACCCATGAACCCCAGTCAAATTTTAATCATAAGAAACAAATTTCCAACACTTTTATCATACTTTACATTTGCTTCAATATTTTAATCCGAAAATAAAAAAATAATTTATTAAACACAGAGAACACCCAAAAACAATTATCACTTTAGTGTTTTTATCTAGTTTACTTAGTTTATTTACCTTACTTTAGTTTCAGTTTTCTTTTATCTACAATTACTAGTACCGATCCTTGTTCTTGACAACCACACAGTGGAGTTAGGGATACCAACAAAACTTTGCTTTGCAGGATTGATGCAAGAAGAGAAAGAGGAGACAACTCTGAGCCAATTCCCCGAGATTTCTATATAATCCATCGAGTCACCCTTGTGGGGAAATCTACTCTTGCCACGACACTCTATGCTTGAGTCCCACCGAATTGATGATATACACAAGTGCATTAGGCATCCATTTCTCGCATGGCGTGTAGCCTCGCGTAGGGACTTCCTCGTGAGATGAAAAGTCTCATGAAGGTATTGCCTATGATTTCACCTTGGAAAGGTTTGCATGTGATGTTCATTTCCTGCATGGCGCATAGCCTCGGCGTAGGGACTTCCTCATGATATGAAAACTCTAGTGAGGGGATTGCCTATGCTGTCACCTTGGGAAGGTTTGCATGTGGCGTTCATGTCCCGCATGGCGTGTAGCCTCTTGTAATGACTTCCTCATGAGATGAAAAGTCTCGTGAGAGGGGATCACCTAGCATCACCTTGGGAAGGTTTGCCTGTGGTGTTTTTTCCCCGCATAGTGTATAGCCTCACATAGGGACCTCCCAGTGATATGAGAAGTCTCGTGAGGGGATCTTCCTCGTGAAGCGTGTCTCCTTGTGTAGGACTTCCTCGTGAGATGAAACGTCTCGTGAGAGGATTTCCCTCGCGAGGTGCCCCTGTTGTTTCCTCGGCAAGGTAGCTGCTCCTATTCTGGCAACAGAGGAAAACACACATGATAGCCGAAGAAGCGCTCACGTGCGGTCTCTGGTTCATACGCGGGTGTCACAAGAGGAGAATAAGCACCAAGGACCTTCGTGAGGTGGCATAAGGTGGGAGCCCCGCCCACGAGCTAGCTAGAGCTCGTTCGCTTGGGTTTTTCGGGCTCGTTGGGTGCGACCCAAGCATATGCACCATGTGCAGCCCCCGCTAGCGTGATACCCAGTTGAGAACCCATGAGCGTACACATTGATCAAAAGAGGATAAATAAATTAGCATAACATAGTCTTACTATGGCCCTCGTATTTTGGCGAGGTTGCTGGAGGTGTAGCGAAGCTTTTCTCCAGCTGGAGAGGTGAGTATGGTGTTCGCCCCTGCGCCCAATCTATTGAAGGCGCTGTCAAAGTTCATTCTACAAAATTTTGAACTTGTCGTGCCTGGCAGTGTGGATTCTTCCTCGAGAGGCTCTTATGTACATGGGTCCGTCCATTCTGAGGTGAATTCTGCGAGGGCCCTGCTCTTGATGATGCCTGTGGTCTCAAACGTGAGCTCGAATGAATGTAACTCGACTGACCACTCTAATATCCATCCCTTAACGTTGGGGTTATGAAGGACCGCTTATAGAGGGTACTTAGTGACCACCTTGATATGGTGTCCCTGTAAGTAGTGGCGTAGCTTTCTTAATGCGACGAGAAGCGTGTATATGAAGTAGTTTTCCTGTAGCATTCATGAGCGTTGCGCAACATCATACAGACGAAGTAGACGGGGTGCTGCATGGGGTTCGTCTCCTCATGCTTCGTGGGATCTTCTTGAAGCCTGTCTCGATGAGTGTCTGTTGTGATCATACCTCGGCGAGGTTTTCTTGTGGTGTCACCTTGGAGAGGTTTGCCGGAGGCATCACCTAGGGGTGGTCTTCGTGCAGTTGTTCCCCGCCGAGACCTGCTTCGGCCGTGGCCTCGGCACTTGTTGGTGAATTACCTTGCTCGACGAGAGGCTTGAAGCTTGGAGAGGTGATGCTTTCCTTGGCGATGACTTCCTTCGCCCGGCCACGACGAGGAGTGCGCTTGTCATTTGCGGTGTGGCTGGAAAATATAGCAGTAGAGACCATGATTTGAGGGCTTGTGAGGTAGCTCTTGAGCGCGATGAAGGTTGATGGCTGTGAAATACGCCACTTTTCTACATGTTTAAACCCTTTGCTATGCCAAGAAATATCCTAAACTTCTCTCTAAGTGTGCCACTAATGGCTAATTATTGCAAATATGTGCAATCCTTTCTATCATTGAATGGTGTACATGAAATCAAGTCTTAATGGCAAATGGACCTGCAATTACTGAAGAAAATCTACTCACAAGTGCAGCAAAATTAACCAGAGGTCAAAAGTCGGTTCGAGGAAGTTTAGTGGGCACCTGTACGGGCAAGCCCCGCCCGTAAGGTGCGTCGCGGCACTCCGGAGGTCAAAACCTATAAGTTCTGTGAAGGCAGCCACGCCAAAACGAGAGCCATTGATCGCCAAACAGAGCCACCAGTCATCAGATCCATCTACAACACACGGAAGGAGATCCATCACCATTATTCATCCACTAGTCATCAACCCATGCAGCTGCATGGGCTAGCAATTTTTGAACTAAAAATAATTGCTATAGAAGATATTGTGCAAATTAAATTATGTTCGAAAAGATAGCCTTTTCGATTAATAGATTATATTCTTTCAGTAGTTATCCTATATATTAGGCCTTTTAAAAAATGCATAGTTTTTATTATTTTTACCTCCTCATGCCTTGTGAAATGTAGATTTGAAAGAATCATTTTCGTATATGTTCAATTGCTTTCAACAATATTGCATTGGTTATCCAGAGAACTATTTACAAATATAGCTTAACTGAGCATGTGGTCTATAAGGTAAAATTTTCAATAGAATAGTAGTTCAGATCAACACACACTAAGATGCATACGAAAATTTTATTTTGTGTAGTTATACCCTGAGTCCCTGACTACACTTACCACTTATCAAATTGTGTGGCAATCTATTCATGGACCAATTTTTGTTTTATTTATACATAATAGCTAATAGTGTTAACATAAATGATAATATTTAAGAAAAAGTTTCAAAAGACATAATTGCCTGAATAGCTACGGTCCCAATTACTATCCAATATATTTATAAAATATTAAATGACAACGCGGAGAAAGCGTTTTCCAAACAGAACCCTAAACTTGAAAGAGAACAAATCCACAGACTTGTCATGAAATGGTGTACTCTAAAATCAATTGGAGCTGGACCAATATTATTTATTTTCAAAGAGTGGAACTTGGCCAATTTCGGTATCAAGATAACCTTAAATGTTACAGAAAAGGGAGAAAAGCAGAAAGTGCACTTTTGTGGACAATGAAAGGTCCACTTACATCGCCAAAATCTAATTGGAGTAGAATGCCATCTCATGTTTGCGCCAGCACACACCAACATCATCGGTTCTTATGGTTTATTATATAAGCTGCATGAAAGGAGTCATTTCCCGCGTTCTGAAAAAGAGTAAGGCAACGCCGAACTAAAATGACATTCAATAACCACTCATTCTTGACATGTAGAAACATGGTACGGGCTAAGAAACTGATGGTCGTATAATTAGGAATCTGCAGTTGAACTACATACTGCAATCAATTCATTATACAAAAAATATCACCGGTGCAATCATTTTAACATATTGTATTCATCAATGCATTATATGAAGACTATCACCAGTAACATCATCATAAGAACCTGCAGTTAGTACCATCATTTGAACTACATAGTCTTAGGAGAGTGAAACAATGAGTAAGAACAACAAAAGTGGCGCAAGTGTGCCAATGTCAGTTGATAGTGGCACATTCAAACATTTTGATATTGTTTGGCTCTGCTTTTGTACATATTTTGTTGTCAGCAGTTTGTATCTATAATCTAACACAAGGTTAAAGGAATCAGACCAACCCAGAAAATTGGAAATAGGAAATTAGATTTAGTAATGTTTTCTTAGGGTCATGCAATATTTAAGAACTTCTAGGCCCACTGTCTTGTATTGCATATCCTAAGGAAACCATTACTGAACTGAACATATGAATTAGATTTAACACCATCTCCAACTGAGCTTAAAAATCTACCCGAGATTACTCTATGTACGCACTAAGATGGAGACTAAAGAAAATGGTACTTTACCTAATACTCCAATATACCTTATGAAAACTAGCATAATACCCGTGCGTTGCTACAGATATACTAAAGTTTACCATATCTTTGTAGCAAAACAATTATATTTTATTTTTGTTAAATGCTAATCATCAATGAAACCACATTTCTTTTACACATCTGAATTAAGCTTTTTTAGTTTCATGCGGATTTACCGTATGAGCACCCTGGGCACATGTCCGGGCTCGACGCTAGCGCTTGCAGGCACTCCGGCAAGATCGTGAAGTACCTAGATGAAATTGTAAAATTCTGCTAAAAAATACGTGTTTTACATTAAATGGGTCAGCATAGGCCTGTTCGTCCATTCCTTACAGCTCAACTTTGTCCACTTCATTCCATAGTTCATTTGTGGTTCACAAAATAACAAAATTGTAGGCTATTTCTCAAGTTCATGAATGTAGAAGGAACTGGAATCAATCGATCGGTTCCTCAACTCGCGAGAGGAGTCTGGCGGCACTGGACGGCGGCTAGCCGGCGACAGCTCGCCTGTCTAGCTCGACCAAAGTGAAGTATCTTATTTGTAGTGTGCCCAGGTTCTGAAAAATTGCTAGGTCCGCCAATCCTATATGGCCAAACAAGATCCTAAATGTACAAGATCCTAAAGTTGTAAAAAAATTAAAAATCTAGATGTATATAATCAAGTCTTGTGTCAACATGTGAAAGGTCAACTCTATGGGTAAAGTCCATATATAATTTGCTCTGTCCTTACTGTAGCTGATGTTGTACCACCGGCATCACTGCTGCAGAATTGCAGATCTCCACAAAATCAACATTATCACTAAATATGATTTACAGGAACAACTTCTGTCCGGCTAATTCTCTCGTCATGTGCGTTGGAGATTCGTCGCACATCTAGATAGGTTGCTCATGTTCCTGTTGTGGATTCACTTATGTCTCTGATATTTCCAGCATATTAGAAACGAGAAAACCAGAAGGTTGGGTGCACATGACCGATCAAAATGAAGCCTTGCCGCCGAGCCTCAGGACACTCTAGACCTGTATTCCTCCTTAATTCCTTGCTGCGGATCGGGCACTATATTTTGCCACAAAATGATTACCACCTCGCCATCGATCGCAAACGGTCGTTCACTGCGCCGGAGGCAGCTGAAAAGATGCGCTACTGCTTCAGCACTAAGTGCATGAAAACCATGTGGTTCTGCTTCCTTCCATCTTCACTGCAAGCCGGAGGACCACGACCCGCGTCGGCCGCCGCTCCCGCCATCGCCGAAGTTTTCAATGTGAAGTCTAGTGTCGGATGTCATGGTTTACAATCTCGCAGCTTCTTCTAGCTGGCCGCCCACGAGAGGTCCGAGATATCAGTCGCGGCTAGCCGTGGCTTGGCCGGAGCGATCACCAGGGAAGCCAACCAGGAAGTGCCCGGGCTTTGGCGAGCTGGGGCTTGCAGCTGCCGGCGTGCCGCACTTCGCCGCTCATGGTGCCACGAGCCCGATGGCGTCCCTAGCTTGAGCGCTGCCTATGGCGTTCAGTCCATTAGCTCCTGTGCTTCGCGTCTCCTTCGTACCTCATCGGCCACGCGAGCCTGGCGTCATCGTCGTCGGCGCGTCGCTGCAGTCGCATCACGACGTACTGTAGTAAAAGCCCCATGCAGAACATCGTTCTTCCCGACTTAACGCTTTGCTGGGTCTCTAGAAGCCGCCCGAGTTCTTCCGCGAGCGTGAGCACAGTGCATGCGTATTCCATCTGCTTTCCGGCATCACGGTGATGGTCTTGACGAAGAACTGCATCTTGCACAAATTGACCAACAGCAGCTTCCTCGTTTCTCCCTGGGAAGGGTATTCATTAGTTTTCGTCGGTCGACCTCGTCTCCCCTGATTCACGTTCCTTCTCGATCTTACGTGTATGTTTTTTTTTTTTTTGCACAAGGATCTTACGTGTATGTATAGGCAACCAGGGCGCATGAGTGGGAGTTAGGAAACGTGTAGCTACAAAAATCATAAACGCCTGTCGAGGCGGAGTTGTTATCGATCTGTACGAGGCCGATCCTATCCGGTTTTTAAGCTGGGATGGATCGATGCTGACTCCTCGCTTCCGCGAACGGTTTTTTTTTACCGATTTTTTCTGTCGTGCGGGAGGTGAGTTGACATAGATCGCCACCCGGTTTTGTTGACGTACGAAGCGACCTTTAGATATACGGATACGGTTTTTTTGACGGACGAAAGTTTGTTTCGGTTTTTTTGACCTACCAACACCACATATCCGTAACTTATTAGTAGAGATCATGCCACTCTGTACATCTTTGACCAATGAACACTGAAAGATTTGTCCAAGATATTAGTTCTTTTTTCCATGAGGATAAACAGTTCAATGTTTTCCTGCAAAAAATAAAATCAACAGCCCATAGTTTCTATCCAGAGTAGAGTCGACGCTGGGATGAATTTGCAGCCCAGGAGCAAACCACAACTATGCAGTAAACTTGAGTAAAACAAATCTTACGAGCGGCCGCGTGCCACACGAACCTCACGGGCACACGCACTAGGCCACAGGCTGTTACGTCCCACTGGTAGGCTAGCTAATGTTAGGTGTCGTTTTTTAAAAAGCTGTAACTTTTAAACCGTGTGATGAAATTACAATTCATTTTCACTTTTAAAATCTCCACGATGAGAGCTTCAAAACTAGACCACATTTTCATATGTTTCGACGAATTTTTTTAACAAGCAACTTTGATGCACAACAGAGCAACTTTATTGTGCAGGAAAACAATTTTGGTGTGCGACAAAGCAACTTCGGTGCGCAACGAACATGAACACTTTTTGGTACACGAAGGCACAACTTTTGTGCCCGACAATAATTTTGGTGTCCATAGGAGTAATTTGAATGTGTGACGAAGCAACTTAAGTGCCCCGCGGAGGAACAATCGTGCCCGGCGACGCAGTTTTCGAACCCTGGAGAGCAACTTTGACGCCCGACTGAGCAAAATTAGTATCCTGCAGAGCAACTTTAGTACTCGACGGAGCAAATTTGGTTTGTGACGGTCCAATCTTGGCGTCCAGTGAAGCAACTTTGGTGCCCACCGAATAAATTTTGACGGATGGCTGAGCAACTTTGGCGTTCAACAATGCAACTTTTATTGCGAATGTAGATTTACGTTGTGCAGCAAAGTTGCTTCCCCCAACACTAAAGTTGCATCGTCTCGCATTATAATTGCTTTATCGCACGTAGAAGTTGCTTTAGAAAAAACTTCATCAAAATACATAGAAATGAGATCTAGTTTTGAAGAGCTCACCGCAAGAAATTCAAACGTGAAAGCGGATTCTAATTTCGACATCTGGTGCAAAAGTTATAGGCTTTTAAACATTTTAAAAGGATAATTAATGTGCATGATGTCATCATAGTGCATGTGCTACAATAACCATAAATAATAGGTGTTCACACGGACAAAACTAGTCTGCTTCCTTTTTTGGTTGAGTGCTCAGATGTACCAATGGGCACGCGGCCGCTCCCTAGACTCATCCAAAGATATTTAGTCACCGAGCATGCAGTTGCATGCATATGGTTAAGAAGATATCGTTATTGTTCGGAGAACACTCGGACTGAAATTTCCATACCATGGCTTACACCTATGTGCAGCTGCATCTGCCGTAGTCACATGATTCGTCACATATTGCATCAAACTGTCCTTGAAGTACACCTTTTCCACTGTGCATCAGATTCATTTTTCTGTTTAAATAATAAAATTGATGGAAGACACAGATCAGTCGAGACTAATTTGCTGGCGCATGCAAGCTTCAAGCTAGGACGGATTTACGTGCTTGTTGAGCAGGCGAAGGATACACCTGCAATGATTGAACTCGAACTGTGCCTATATTATTATGAGGTAAAAAACTGCTCCATCGGCTCACCGTAGTTTCCTTGCTCGCTGCCTCACCGACACCGATGGCTGAATCTACATCAAACTGCCAGCCCTATGCATATCATCCTTCACTTCAATACCACTGCCAACGACGTCGGCGGCCGCCAAACCTGCATCGAATTGCCATCATATATACAACTCCTCCCGTGAAATACCATCCAGGAGAGATTCATCTTCTCCGCTATGATGTTGTGAGGATATAGAAGCTGGATAGATTTGAAGCTTAGAGGAAGAGTCCGCATTGTTGTTTTTGCATCATTGCTCGAGTTCTCGCCATGGGTGCATGCATTATGATGAAAGTCAAATTGTTGGAGTGGTTAATCCCTAATTAACACATCTGTCTAAAATTGAGCATAATCATTGATGAACAGATGCTAGATGGTTAGAAAAACTGCATAATCCAGAGCAATATTAGGAATCCAAGAAATTGCTATATGGTATTATCTAAGAAAAGCGGGGCTGCAAAAAAAATTTTGAACCTGCCGGGATGCAATTTTCATCGCCCTCATGTACACCGCCGGCTCTCCAAATCGGCCGCAATGACCTTTAGTTCCTGATGTTTATGAAAAATATCCTCCAAAGAACCTAGGCCAGAAATTTATGCTGCAAACCTTAGGAATCCAGTAGAAGCTGTAAGCCCTCCGTCGCCTCCCACTCCAGGATATCAGGCTCGCTCACTACGCCAGTCATGCCTCCACCTCTGTTTCTCCAATCTGAAAAGCAATTCTTGATTAGGGGAGACGTAACAACCATTGGCAGGCAAGTAGAGGATAGAGTTTAGAGATGCCAAGGGGCTTCCGATTGATGCAAGCAAGAGGCCGCCGCTATCCGGGAGGAGAGGCGGCGGGGGAGAGGACGCAACGACGACTCGAACCATCAAGAGCCTGGTGGCGTGGAGCATGTAATCTCTTACTGGGAATATGTGATATCAAATACAAACGATAATTTCACGTAACGTGGAGTCTTATTCATTTTCTCTATGTAGGTAATCTCACATATAAAACTAAATTAACGTGTCTACGTAATACGCTATGCGACATTAAAACAATGATTTTCTTAACTAATCCTATCCATTGATTTTAGATCTAACTGTCTTAATTATTCTAATGATGTGGATTAACATGGAGGCTTTTACGGTGCCTCCAATTAGTAAATATAAGATATAAGATTCCATCTCCCATCTCCTCCATAGTCATATCCATCACCATTGTAATAGAGATCTCCTTGATAATCAGCGACCATTTTAAGAATATTATGATTTCAATCCAAGTATTTGCAACAATGATATCTATCTTTGATCTTGATATCATGTGTGGGTAGTCCTCACGGGCTGCGGGTTGGGATGAATTCTCGTAGCATTTATATGCATCTAAACTCATGAATATTTGTAGGAATTGAATAGGAGCTTTTCAATCTTTTATCCTTGTATCTTTGCCTCGATTCGATGATCTGTAGGTAACCATGTCTATCGTATTGATCAAGAGAAGAGGTGGGATGAGGGGAGTGATGTCTACGCACGCTTCTATTCTTGTAGACAGTGTTGGGACTCCAAGTGCAGAGGTTTGTAGGACAGCAACAAGTTTCCCTTAAGTGGATCACCCAAGGTTTATCGAACTCATGGAGGTAGAGGTCAAATATATCCCTCTAAAGCAACCCTGCAATTACGATACACGAAGTCCCTTGTGTCCCCAACACACCCAATACACTTTTCAGATGTATAGGTGCACTAGTTCGGCGAAGAGATAGTAAAATGCAAGTGATATGGATGAATATGAGTGGTAATAACAATCTAAAATAAATATGGCAGCAAGCAAACATGCAGTAAAACTGTAAATAAACGGTGATTCGATGTTTGGAAACAAGGCCTAGTGATCACACTTTCACTAGTGGTCACTCTCAACAATGATATCATAAAGGAATATAAATATAAGCACTTCACTATGCTACTCTCAACTACTCTCCGGTTGGATAACGAACACTAATTCACCGTGTAGGGCTGCAAAAGCAAACCTAAAAGATGTATTCCCAAGTATTAATGAACACCCCACTCCATCACTCTAAGCATTCATAGGAGGTACTAACACACCAAAATTTCATAGAGACATCCAACTCAAATCATAATTCAATAAACAAGTATTCTGTGAAATGTAGCCTAAGAGACCCGCACGGTGCACACACCGTCACCTTTAGACACGTGGGATAAGGAGTCTCCGGAGATCACATAAGTAAAATTCACACACGTTCATGAATGTAACTCTTAACAAGAAGTTGGAAACTAGCTATTAGATGTGTTTGATTTTTTTTTACCAAATATAGCCATAACATTGTTTGTTTGTTTGTAAAATGATTTATTGAGCAAGTTCATGCATAATTTGCTCACGAATAGTATTTGATTTATGTCAATTTATAATGAGAAGTTCGTTATTGTCGTGTCATTCGTCCACCATTACTCGGATACTAACGCATGATTCTCGATCGATATCTTTGACGTGCATAGGAAGAACATGGCACTCATTGGTGCTGACAACGTTTACCCGCATTATCTACTCCATGCAACAAATGGTCTTCATTTTTATCCCGTTGCAACGCACGGGCATATTTACTAGTATAGCCTAAGAGACCCACACGGTGCACACAACGTCACCTTTAGACACGTGGGATAAGGAGTCTCCAGAGATCACATAAGTAAAATTCACTTGAATAGCATAACGACATCTAGATTACAAAGTTCATGGTCACATAAAGATCACACCATGGGAGAGAGAGATAAACCACATAGCTACCCGTAGAGCCCTCAGCCCCGGGGGAGAACTACTCCCTCCTCATCATGGAGGTCATTAACGGCGATGGAGTCGATGGAGATCGCTCCGGGGGCAATTCCCCGTCCCGGCAGAGTGCCGGAACAGAGATTTCTGTCCCCCGAATCTTGTCTGCAACGGCGGTGGAGATACGGAACTTTTCGTGGGTGGGGCTTGTATATTTAGGGTTTTTGCGTCGGGAGCTTTATATAGGCGGAAGGGCGAGGTCGGTGGAGGCCTGGTGGCCCCAGACCACCCCTAAGCGCGGGCTAGGGCTAGGCTGCGCCTAGGCATGGTCTGGCCACCCCGTGCCCCTACTTCGTATCTCCTCCGGACTTCGTCTTCTTTCCGGAAAAATAAGATCTCAGCTTTTGTTTCGTCCAATTCCGATAATATTTCCTGTAAAACTTTTCTAAAATACAAAACTGTAGAAAATAGGGAACTGGCACTGTGGCATGTTGTCAATAGGTTAGTTCCGGAAAATGCATAAAAGTGCCACGAAGTGTAAACAAAACATATAGAAATTGGTGTAGAACAAGCATGGAGCATCAAAAATTATAGATACGTTTGCGACATATCAGGGAGAACGGCATGCTATCTCGAAACATCAGTGACAGAAAAGGGAAAGTAATGGTACATGTTTAGTGATTCGCTCGGGATCAATGACACAATCATCTAACATAATGCTTTGGTATGTATTCATTTACTTAATAATTGTTGTTACTCGCGGTTGTGGGGACAATGGTTGGACCAAGAGACTCTTGTCACCTCTAGTTTTAGGTGCAAGAGTATTTACAGATGTGCTCTCACAAATCTCTTACCATTATTTTATTTACTACACATTTGTACTTTATTTCTATATGTATGCATAGCTGCAAGAGAGTCCTTGACCCTGGCCTATTTCCATCCATTCAACACAACATTAAAAAATGTAAACTAGAAAGGTCCGGTAATCATAAAATTAAACCTACTATCAAGTCTTGTAGATGTTTCCTTTACACCACTTTAGCAGTACTTCCCAAGGTTCTATTAAACCTAGATCTTCTAGCGAAAAACCTTACAATACTGCAATGCATAATCCCGATCGAAGGTACCAAAGACCATGTCTCCATCTAGAGTCCACTCGAACTTGCCCATTCTCCTCATGAGCATGAAGAAGGGCAAAACTTTCTCCCTGCTCCTGGTGATGAAACGACTGAGGGCCGCCATGCATCCCATGAGGAGCTGCATCTCGCTAAGGTTCATCGGAGGCTGCATCTCCTTGATGTCCTTGACTTTGTCCAGATTTGCTTCGATGCGGCAATGCGAGACAAGGAAGCCCAGGAGCTTGCCTGATAGCACCCTGTAGGCACACTTGGTGGGGTTGATTTTGATGTTGAACTTGCGTAAGTTGGCGAATGTATCCTCAAGTTCTGCAACGAGTGTGTCCTCTTGGCGATTCTTGATGATGATGTCATCAACGTATGCCTTGGTGTTCTTTCCCATCTGCTCACCGAGGGCTTTGTGCATTAGCCTCTAGAAGGTGGCTTCCGCGTTCTTCATGCCGAAGGGAATGCACATGTAGCAAAACACACCAAAAGGTGTGATGAATGTTATTCTATCTTCACCCCCTTTGCCATTTTGATCTAGTGGTATCCTAAGAGAAGACATCTAGGAAACACACGAGGTCTCCCCCACGGTGGGGTCAATGATCTGGTCGGTCCTTGGCAGCGGGTACTAGTCTTTTGGACACGCCTTGTTGAGGTTTGTGAAATTGATGTATAGTTGCCCATCTCCATTGTCCTTAGGAGCTATGATAGGATTAGCGAGCCAAGTGGTGTCGGTGACCTTGTCGATGATCTTTACCTGCTTCAGCTTTCCCACTTCTTTGATGATAAACTGCTGCTTCTCGGATGCTTGTCGATGACCTTTCTACTTTATCGGACGTGCATTTGGGCACACTGCTAATTGGTGCTCGATTACCTCCCTGGGCACATCGGTCATATCCGATGGAGTCCAAATGAACATGTTAGAGTTTTCCTGTAGGAAGGTGATGAGAGCGCCTTCCTACTTGGGATCCAGGCGCGTGCCAATGGTGAGGGTAGCCCCAGAGCCATCAGCGTTGTGAGAGATCTTCTTGGTGGAGGCGCGTTCCTAGGTGAACTGCATGTTCCTCACGGAGCCCATCAGGATCTCGGCAATGTCCTTGGCATCTAGACATGTGCTTTGCAGGGACATGCGTGACGAAGGTTGTGACTTCTTACTCGCGGAGCCACTGAGGAGCTCAGTGAGGCCATTACTGACGAGGGATTAACTCGTCAATGCCTACGTATGGTAGACTTAGGCTTTCATAAGAAGTAAAGGGCAAGTAGATCTCGAAGGTTCAGCCGAATAAAGGTGCTCAACTCAATATTACGGTGTCTAGGTCACAATGATTCGGTCCCTTCTTTGAACCTTGACTTCCCCTTTATATAGAAGGTGAAGCCGAGGATTTTTCGTGTCGTACAAGTTACAAATTGTTGGGCCGCGTTGGACCTTTCCCTATATTGATACAAGTTTCCTACAATAACTCTGACTTCCTAATACGAAGACCTCCAACCTTCTGTGCGTCCCAAGCTTCGAGTCCATGGGCTTCCCGCTTTCGTGTGGACCAGGGGTGCTTATCCGACATGACCTGTAGCATACCTATGTCAGTAGCCCCCGAGATTTTACTTGAATCGTGAAGTCGAGTGAAATATCCATCTTACATCTGTTTAATACTCCCTTCGTTCCTATATATAAGTCATATAGTTCTTTGAGAAAAAATCCAGAATATAAGGTTTATTGCGTTTCCCTACTTGTATGGACAATATTTTTGGAGGTTTGATTAGGTTTACTTATCTTATGTAAAGTCCTCTATTAGCTCACGGAAATTACTTACGGTTAACCTAGCCAAACATGGTGTAATTTTTTCCTAAATATGCGTTTCTTAATTTCCATGCCAGAAATTATATGGCTTATATTTAGGACCGGGGGAGTAATATTTTTGTGTTGTATTCAAAATTTACTCAATGTCTATATTGTACAGGGATAATCGTAAATGAGGCTGGTTCATCTTGAGGTGCGATATTTTTCGCGTCGCCTTCTCTTGGACCATCTCGAGTTGCCGCCACAGTACGTCGGGGACTATTTTTGCTTGGGCTATTTGGGCGCGGAGCACTTTCAGGTTGCTGTACTATTTCTCTTCCTGCTATTGTCTCACCCATAACACCGGCTCCTTGTTGGAGATATGCCCAAGAGGCAATAATAAAATAGTTATTATAATATATTTGAGTTTATGATAATGTTTACATACCATGCTATAATTGTATTAACCGAAACATTGATACATGTGTGTTATGTGAACAACAAGGAGTCCCTAGTAAGCCTCTTGTATAACTAGCTTGTTGATTAATAGATGATCATCGTTTCATGATCATGAACATTGGATGTTATTAATAACAAGGTTATGT
>NC_061509.1:97109992-97337626 GCF_022539505.1 Lolium rigidum | reverse complement strand
ATGGATCAACAACGGGATTTGTCCATCCCGATGACGGATAGATATATTCGGGGCCCTCTCGGTGGAATGTCGTCTAATAGCTTGCAAGCATATGAATGGTTCATAAGAGACCACATACCACGGTACGAGTAAAGAGTACTTGTCATGAGACGAGGTTGAACGAGGTATAGAGATACCGATGATCAAACCTCGGACAAGTAAAATATCGCGTGACAAAGGGAATTGGTATCGTATGTGAATGGTTCATTCGATCACTAAAGTCATCGTTGAATATGTGGGAGCCATTATGGATCTCCAGATCCCGCTATTGGTTATTGGTCGGAGAGAAGTCTCAACCATGTCTACATAGTTCGCGAATCGTAGGGTGACACACTTAAGGTTTGATGTCGTTTAAGTAGATATGGAACATGGAATGGAGTTCAAAGTTTTGTTCGGAGTCTCGGATGGGATCCACGACATCACGAGGAGTTCCGGAATGGTCCGGAGAATAAGATTAATATATAGGAAGTCACTTTCCAAGTATGGAAATGATCCGGTGAATTTATGGAAGGTGGTTTCTAGAATTATCCGGAAATAAATCACTATGGAAGGAGGAGTCCCGGAGGGACTCCACAAACCCTAACCAGCCAACCAAGTGGGAGGGTGGAGTCCATGGTGGACTCCACCTCCTTGGCCGGCCAAGAAAAGGGGAAAGGGGAGAGTCCCTGTCCCTCTAGGTTTCGTCCATAAGGCAGTTTTTCTGTTGGGGTCTTATTCGAAGATTTTGGGCAAACCCTTGGGGTTCCACCTATATAATGAGGAGGAGAGGGAGGGGCAGCCCATGGCTTGGCCGCACCACCCCTGCCCCCTTGAGGCCGGCGCCCATGGCACCCCCTCTCCCCAAACCCTAGCCTCCCCTCCTCCACATACAAACTCCCGCAGCGCATAGGAGAAGCCCTGCCGGAGTTCTCCACCACCACCGCCACCACGCCGTCGTGCTGCCGGGATTCCGAGGAGGATCTACTACTTCCGCTGCCCGCTGGAACGGGGAGAAGGACGTTGTCATCAACACCGAACGTGTGACCGAGTACGGAGGTGCTGCCCGATCGTGGCACCGTGATCAAGATCTTCTACGCGCTTTTGCAAGCGGCAAGTGATCGTCTACCGCAGCAATAAGAGCCTACTCTTATAGGCTTTGGAAATCTTCAAGGGTGAGTCTTGATCATCCCCTCGTTGCTCCCGTCTTCTAGATTGCATCTTGGCTTGGATTGCGTTCTCGCGGTAGGAATTTTTTTGTTTTCTATGCAACGAATCCCTACACTCCTGCCATAGCCATTTGATACAACGATGAGCGAGGGTCTCCTTGAGGTGGTCTGGATGCCATCAGATATGTGTGTGTCTCCATGTATCCTGCCTCTCGCGTTTTCGGGATTATATTCCCTCTCGTATCTATCGACATGAAGGACATGTCTAGGTTTTGAATCAGATTGTCTCGCTCAGCTTCGGGTATGCCTGCCAACCGAGACCTTGCTCTTCCGCGGCTATCTCTCTGATTATCTACTGAGTTTCTCGAGTGCTTACTCAAGTTGTTTCTGCATTCGCTGGAAGCGTCTCCTGCAGCCTTTGTCTCATCTAGTTTTCGTTGTAGTTTTTCCAACTCGTGTCTGGACGACCAAGTTTATATTGATATGACTGTAGGGCTGCTGCCAAAGCTTGTGTAGTCATCGGCTCCGTGCCGTTTATAGCTCTTGTAGATCTGTCCCATGCTTCCTGCGACAGCTGCACTTTTTCTCGTGGTTCAGCTCCAATATACTTGCTTCATGTTCCACCTATAAGATCTGCGAGATCGACGTAAGCATTGCCCAGATCGTCGGAAGCCTCAGATTCTTCGTCCTGTTCACGGCCTACTCCCGTGACTACGCATATCTGGTGATATGTTGCAGTTGCGCTTTCATCGAACTCGGGATAAGTGACATAGTCGTATAGATCGGCGAAGACCTCCCTGCTAGCAGTGGAGTAGGTGGTGTTGGTGAAGTCGAAGTTGGTGAACCTTTCCGAGTCGCTATCTTGAGATAGATCGGTTTCCGTGACCGACCCGAAATTCGCCTGTACTTTGCTGTCGGTGGGCTTGGTGAAGCATGAGTTTCGCCTCCTGATTCAATGGACGATGTTGACGGTCCCGAGTAATCAGGCTAGACCGCCAACGGTCCCGAAAAAATCGGAAAAACGGTGTGATCTTCTTTCCTGACGAGGAAGCGGAAGCTCCCGAAAGTCATCTCCGTTGACTCCTCCAGATTGGCATATGCATGCTAACAGACGGGAGGGTGAGGAACAAAACTGACGAGATCATGTTGGACTCGTTTATCTCCTTCCATCGTGTTGCTTGCTGCCGATGATGATGTTGATGATGCTATCGAGATCAGAACCTTGCAACCTCCAATTCCCACAGACGGCGCTAAGTGACGAGGTATTAACTCATCAATGCCTACGTATTGTAGACTTAGGGTTTCGTAAGAAGTAGAGGGAAAGTAGATCTCGAAGGTTTAGCCGAACAAAGGTGCTAAACTCAATATTATGCTGGCTAGGTCACAATGATTCGGTCCCTTCTTTCACCCTCGACTTCCCCTTTATATAGGAGGCGAAGCCGAGGTTTTTCCATGTTGTACAAGTTACAAATTGTTGGGCCGCGTTGGGCCTTTCCTTATATTGATACAAGTTTCCTACAATAACTCTGACTTCCTAATCCGAAGACCTCCAACTTTCTGGGCATCCCAAGCTTCAAGTCCATGGGCTTCCCGGTTTCCTGTGGACCAGGGGTACTTATCCGAAATGCCCTGTAGGCATACCTATGTAAGTTAGCCTGGGTGGACCTCCTGGCTACGGCTCGCTCCTAGGAGACGAACTACTTTCTCCTTGAAGAGCCTGCAGTGTGCCCAACGAGGTCTTCATCAACCGGCTACGACCTCACTACAAGACCTTGGAGTACCAATGACGGAACAAGGCTAGCATTTGAGAAATCCGTCAGCGAATGTCATTTTTCATGACAGTCTTGCGTTTCCGCGTCACATATCGCGTTTTGGTCCGCTCGGGCCTGAAAAATCTTGATGGCCGGCCTATAAATGTCAACGATTGTCCAGAAAGTGGCATCGTTGGGCCTGGGCGGCCATAACTGCTACCTGGGGGCTCCTTGTAGACGTGCTCCACGGAGCGAAGGGCGTCCACCTCATTGCATCCGATGGTGATGGTTCCTTCTGAACCGGGGATCTTAAATATGTTATAAGCATAGTGCGCGATGACCATGAACTTGGCCAGCACGGGTTAGCCAAGGATCGCGTTGTAGGGATGGCCGACGTGCGTGACTTCGAAGGTGATGTACTCCGTGCGGTAGTTCTCGCGAGTGCCGAAGGTGATAGGAAGGCGAATCTGTCCAAGGGACATGGTGGCCCAGTCGGTCACCCCGAAGAAGGGTCTCGTGGGCATCAGGAACTCGAGCGGCAGTTGTATCTTCTTGTAGGTGTCGATGTAGATGACGTTGAGGCCAACACACCCGTCGATGAGCATTTTCTTGATGGTGAGATGTGGTTGATGGTGGGTGCGCACACCAAAGATATAAAGCCCACATAACTGGTTTGTTGGGGTGGTCTTCGTTATCGAAGGAGATTCGGTGGTCTAACCACTTGAGCTTTGGGGTCCCTTCTCCTGGAGCTACGGCAGCCACTCCGCGAGAGATTTTCTTGAATGGCGGTTGGGGAGGGGTGCCTGGGCTCCGCTGAGGATGCATCCAACTAAGGCCCTAGGCTGCTGGCAAACTTGATGACCCACAAGTATAGGGGATCGCAACGGTCTTTGAGGGAAGTAAAACCCAAATTTATTTATTCGACACAAGGGGAGCCAAAGAATATTTATAAGCATTAATAGATGAGTTATAGTGACGTAATACCATTAATGAAATAAAAACGGAAGTAGCGATGATTGCAGTAGACAGCATGATTAAAATACTGTAGGCACATAGATGGATGAATGGGCATTACATGAATGAGAGAGTCCATATAATAGAAAGACATAGGCATTGCAAGTAATAATGATATAAGCATCCTAGTATAATGTAACCATAGTCATGTGTTCCTATTTAGTCGTGCGTGCTCGCAATGAGAATCTTGCACGACATCTTTTGTCCTACCAGCCCGTTGCAGCGGGGCCTCAAGGGAAACTACTGGTAATTAAGGTACTCCCTTTAATAGAGTACCGGAGCAAAGCATTAACACTCCATGAACACACGTGATCCTCACATCATAGTCATCCCCTCCTATTATCCCAATTTCT
This sequence comes from Lolium rigidum, assembly GCF_022539505.1. Taxonomy (NCBI): domain Eukaryota; kingdom Viridiplantae; phylum Streptophyta; class Magnoliopsida; order Poales; family Poaceae; genus Lolium; species Lolium rigidum. Next base: position 97,333,324 of record NC_061509.1, on the reverse strand, counting down.
GTCACTTTGGGGCTCCGTGTTCCGGACAACAATATGTGTATGCAACTTGCAGGTATGATCAATAACAATAATTATCATCATGAATCAATAACATGTTCAGATCTGAGATCATGGCAGCCGGGCCTTAAGTGACAAGCATTAAGCATAGAAGGTTGCAACAATGTCAAAAATACTAACAACGGATACTAGGCACTATGCGCATAACAATCTTATAGCTATTACATGACCAATATCATCCAATCCTTACCATCCCCTACAGCTTACAGCGGGGAATTACTCACACATGGATGGGGGAATCACGGATGGTTGATGGAGAGGCATCGGTGATGGCGATGGCGATGATCTCCTCCAAATCCCTGTCCCGACAGGGTGCCAGAACGGAGTTTCTGGTTCCCGGATAGGGGTTTCTGGTGGCGGCGGAGCAGTAGAACTCTTTCTGGAAAAACGTTGAACCCCCCTCGGTTTCCAGGTCAGGGGCTTCTTATAGTGCGAAGGAGAGGTCGAGAGGGTGGCCGAGGCGGCCATACCACCCCTAGGTGCGGCCAAACCTGGGTCGTGCGTAGGGCAGGTGTGTGCCCCCCGTGGGCCCCTTCCATCTCGTATTCTGGCTCCGTGAGTCTTATGGTGAAATATGAGTTTTGCGATATTTTCCGGGAATTTTCCTAAAAGTAGGATTTCTGCACAAAAACGAGACACCAGAGCAATTCCTCTGAAAACAACGTTAGTCTGCGTTAGTTGTATTCAAAACACACAAGATAGAGGGCAAACAACAGCAGAAGTGTTCGGGAAAGTAGATATGTTTTGGACGTATTAAACCTCCGTCGTCCTCCTAGGCGAGACGGTTGTCGGCCTCGGGCGGTGGCTGCCACTGACGAGGGCGTCATCACATGGAGGATAATTGTTGCCTCCACGGGTGTAACCACGTCCACCTCCACGGCCGTTTCCACGGTTGTTTCCTCGCGCCTGATGGAGCCCCCGTGCTCTCCGTAGAGTTTTCGGAGCTCGTTGCAATCTTCATTGTTGTGGGTGTCCCTTTTGATGTCTGGATTCCTGCAATCAACAACAGAGTTATTGCAGTACTTGTAGCAGCAAATATTATCTATATAAGCTCGTCCCTTGGAAGCGTTGCAGCCGGAAATAAACACAACCACACAAATGCATTGTCACAGACGCAACCACGTTCGCACCCAAACTGTGGTTTGGAAATAGCATATTCTATAAGCTACTAAGATGGCAATGGTTTGAGAGTTTGATGTAAATAAGAGCAAAGTGAATAACAACATTAAACTAAAGCAAGAGAGTGTTGAGTGAATATGTTTGTGATATGGTTGAGGGGTTCTCGAGGAGTGTAGGTTCCACCACTAGTATTGGTACTACTTATGATTAGGATGAACTATGTCTTTTTATATGTTATGTGTGGAGAGACCTCCATAATAAGATGCGCCCAGAAAACCATCGGTCATCGCATCTATAAATAACCACTACAGCTAGCCTTTTGCAACCACATCTTGACCATCACAATTAAGGGTTTCCCCATGGTTATCGATATGATCTTAGTGAGCCTGTCTCTTTATCCCCCTCTTCCATATGATAGCGCACCACCACGGTATGTCACTTCCCTCCGTACACAATAGCATACTTCGAAGGGCAGTTCCCTCTCTAGTCCCTAAGGAAAATATTACATGGTGCACTTCACATAACATCTAGAGAGAGAAATAACACATAATCATAGATTGAAGTTATAATTCATCTTTATTTCACATCATAATATTACTAGGGTTTCTCCATATCTCCCCAAGAACAAAGGAACTACTCATACATGAAGGGGATCAACATTATGAAAATACTATGGATTGAATATGAAGGTACAGTTGTATACAAGTGCAAATCCTAATAGAGTTTGGATCATAACCAAGTAGACAAAGGGGATCGGTGATGGAGATGTTGATGAGGATGATGATGATGATGATGATGGAGATCGATGTGTTTCCCTTCAAGATCCTAGTCTCATCTTCCTCTTGTGAGTTAGTGGAGATGGTGATGGAGGCGGCGACTATGGAGATGCCGACGGCTATGGAGGCGGGGGCAGAGCGGTAGGGCTCCGCCCCCAAGGGCGTGTATGGATGTGTGTCCCTCACTTGGATCCTCCTATCTTTATATAGGCCTTGGAGGTCCCAATAGTCCCCAATTGTTTCCTTATGAGCTAAGGAAAGTCTGGGAACAAATGGGGGCGAATTCGGTGAAGAAACGCGCCTAGAAAGGGCTTTCTTATCGCTCAAAGTCCATGGTACGGGCGGGCAGGCGGTACGGGTGGACTCGCCCATATAGATGGTCGCTATTGGCTGTGTATGCTTTCATATTTTGTCTGCCATTTCTTCAGACGAACTCTGATTGAGGTGTTCTTTGCCTCGTTGGACTCGTCCATACCGGTTTACAGGGCAATTAAGTATTTCAAGAAAAAACTCTAACAATTAATTTGGTCAACAAAATATAAGATATATATCACAAAAATACTATTGGAAACTTCTTTTGAATTTGAATACAATGGTATAATTTTAGTGAAACATATCTTATATTTTTTTGACCAAATTTGTAGTCAAACTTATTTCTCGAAATGCGTAGTTGCATTGTAAACCGGAATGTTGGGAGTATAAGATGTTGGAAAAATATCACTTTCCCACACCTCATATAGCTAAGTATGGTGCTTGTAACTCACCCATATTGTATCCTCTTGGTCCCTTTTGCCTTCCTTTATCCGTGATTGTCCATAGCACCTACACACATGTCAAAGACAAGGGAAAATTAATAAAATTCTACTAAAACTACTAAATATGCAAAGCTCATATGAAAGTGAAAAAAAACTCATAAGTACACAAAATAGGCATAGTTGTAGCTAGATGGAGCATGAAATGAGTGACAATATGAGTAATTGTATACTGAAAACATCAGCAGATAGTATTAAATTTGGAGCTATCAACTTCACCAAGCTTAGTTGTTACTCGCCCTCGAGTGACAAAGTGAAAAAGAATCATAGTGAGAAATAAACTTAGGTAAAAAAACTCACAAGTACGAGGTGATATCCTATACTTCCCCAAGCTAGACTCATGCAAGGGAGTTAATAACTTTAATGCTATCATCTAGCTTACCATTGAAGATTGATGCCTTGTATCCTTATTTTTCCTGCAAGCTAAAAGTAAGATGTAACATAATCATACAAGAAAACCCAAGTTCAGTTATGTTAGTCCATAAGAGAACACTAACAACTTGTATGCCTCATGTCAAAAGCAAATCCAACATGAAATCTAACCGTTAGTGAAGGATGGACCGAACAGTTTCCACCATACAGACAGGAGTGGGCGATTCAGAGGGCGATTTGAATGGCGCTAGTGAGGCCGCTGACGGCTTGGCGGCACGGCGGAGTATGCCAGCGGCTGCTGAGGCGCCGGAACGCAGGCATGCCTGCGATTCGCCAGTTGGGGGTGCGAGGCCGCAAGGTAAAGTTCTGGGTCACGTCCTCGGAGCTGGAGGAGGGCGCCACCTCTGACCGTGAGGGGGACTCGACAGATGAGGAGCGGTGGTCGGAGGAATCCTCTTAGAGGAGGATATCGGCGCGGCCGACCTTGGAGAGCTTCATCACCCGCGCGGCAGAGCTAGGGGGCTCCCTGCGTCTCCATCGGCAGTCGGCCTTTGCTCCTGGGGGCAGGGGATCCAGGTTTGGCTCCGGCGGCGGGCAGTGTCTAAGGCGGTTGGGTGACGCTCGACCCTGCGGCGGCGCTGGCAGGGGGCATCCACGCGGCTCGAGCTGGTACTGCGGCACGGATCTGGACGCAAGCCAGGGAAGGTGGTCGGCACCGGCGAGGGTGCACGCCGCGGGGAGGAGGACGATGCCGCAACTAGGATTGGAACGGTCTGACTGGCTGGGCCCCATGCCGAACTTGGGCTGTGACCCCTGTCGGCCCATATGTTGGGGCCTTCGTCGGCTTCTCCTGGGCCTGGGGGCTTGGAGGATACATGTACTGGGCTGGTCTGGACTTGCGCAGCCCATTCGAGCAACCCAGGGGTGGCCCAGCTTGAAGTGTGTTCGTCCGTGGCCCAGAAGCTAGAAGTTAATTGGCGTTGGTTGTGGCTCCTCCGGGGATGCAAAGATCCATTCCTAGGGTTTCCAGCCAAACGTTCTGAGGTGCGGCGGCTATCCTCCTCGGCGCCCAAGCTCTTGCGCATCCTGGAGCCACTACCGTTGGCGCGTTCATTCGCGGAGGTGGTGGCCATGGAGGGGTGAGGCGGCAAAGATGGGAGGCAGTCCTGCAAGGGTTGCGGAAGTGGAGGCTGAGGCTACGGGAATAACACCAACAAGAGGCATTTTGAGGGGAGCTATGGCGGCGGAGGCGAGGACGATGGGAGGAGGTCGAAGGAGGGTAGGCGCAAACAAGAGAAGAACTATCGCGTTCGCCGTCAACACCGCGACGAGGGCGCCGCAGAAGCAGCAACAGAAGCGCAAGGTGGAGGCGAATGGACGGCGCGACAAGTGTCAACAGCAGCAGCATCACCAGGGCGCATCGGCCCAGGGGCGGCGGGAGCTCTAGCCACGACAACGGCAAGGCCAAGGTGCAAGGAGCGCAGGTTCAGCCCAAGGCGAAGGGAAAGGCCAAGCTGGGTGCGGGCCTAGCTCAGGGGCTGCGGTTGGAGGCGAGTGCTTCCGCTACGGGCGCGCGGGGAACTTCTAGTCGGAGTGCGCATATGACCCCCTGTGCATCTTCTGCAGCAAGGAGGGCCACATCTCTGGCAAATTGTCCGACGAGGGGGCGGCCGCTGATGCTCCAGTCCATGGGGCACGCGTTCACTGGGTGCGGCTTCTACAACATTGAAGTTGAACCACTTCGGGAGGAGGTGAAGGGTGCCCAGTTCATGGTGGTCATCCGTTTCTCCAACACTCCCTTGTTGGAGGAGGAGCTCTCGGGTGAGCTAAAGAGTCTAGTTGATGAGCTCTGGGATTGCCAAGTCACTAGACTGTCTGAGTCGGAGTTCATACTGCAGTTCCCTTCCCGTGCGATGTTGCGGCTTAGCACTGGGAGTGGCAAGCTCCACCTGCCGATGAGCGATATCGACGTGCACATTCGGGAGGCATTCGTCGCGTCTAAGCCAAGGAAGGCCTTCCCTTCGGTGTGGGTGCAACTTACCGGCCTGCCCAGGGATGTCTTTGGTGCGCGATCGACTGATGGCGTCCCTCACCCTGATGGGGCGCTCCACTGATGTGGATGATTTCTCGGTCAACAAGTAGACCACGGAGCCGGTTAAGGTCAGATTTTAGTGTCGCCACCCGTAGCGCATCAAGGGCTCCTTCCAGCTCTGCGTCAATAGCAAATCTACACGATCGGTGTCAAGACGGAGCTGGGCAAGCCGCCAGGTGGCTCAGGCTCCGATGCGCTACCCAGGCCTCTGGCTCCGCGTGGTGACGATGAGGGATTGGACCACAACACCGAGGTGAAGACTTGAAACCGCCACGGCTGGCAAGGGAATGGGAAGACCAAGGCGGGCGCTGACCAGAACTCGCAGTAGCCAGGGGGCTCGGGCACGGCGCACCTGGCGCGTGACCTGCGCGCGTGGAGCACGTCGCTGCTAGGCAAGTCCACGGTCCGCATCGACAACCAGTACGGGTCTAACTTGCCGATGTTCCCATCCTTGGTGCTGGCGGATTCGGCAAAGAAGGGTGCGATGATCCCGACGGTGCTTTACCGGGAGGGTCTGGTGGTGAAGAAGATGTTGCCGACCGTCACGCTGGAGGTGTGAGCTAGAAAGAAGCCACGCCTCCACCGGGTCCGTGACCTGGGAGGAGGTCTCCCCAAACACCAAGGAGGCTGTGACGGAGCTGGCGGGCGACGATTGCATGGTGGTGGACAAGGCAGGGGCGACGCGGGCTACCGAGGCGGGGCTGATGGTGGAGACGCTAGCGCTGCCGCAGGTGGCGTCTGGCTGTTGTATTGTGTTCACATCGAGTGCGGGTACACCCACGGAGGCGTTGTCGCTTAGTCGCGCCAAGGAGGTGCTACAGGGCGCACTCACAGTTGTTTCCCATCGTCAGGAGCGGGAAGCTGTGGACTACACGGCCAGGGAGGTTGCGCAGGTACCGGACCCATCAACCTCGGCGGCTCCGACGGAGATGTGCCCACCGTGAAGCGACCACGGGGTTGCGGGTGTGGCTGGCGGCGAGATGTCCGGTCCACCGGCGGGGGCTTCATTGGGTGGAGATAGCCGGCTTGCTCGGATGCCTTGGGTGGCAAGAAACCACGCGCTAGGGTTCCTCGCCAGTCCACGCTGACCGTGCGGAAGGGAGGGGGAAAAGGTCTAGTGCTAAATGAAGGCTTTGATCTACAACTTGCGTGGGCTTGACAGTGGGGGCCGCCACACGGAACTAAGGATTATATGAAGAAACACTGCCTAGATATCATTGGCCTCCAGGAGACCATACACGAAACTTCTCGGAGGCGGAGTTACGCAGCTTTCAGTGTGGGGGATAGTTTTCGTGGAACTGTCTTCCGGAAGACGGGCACTCAGGGGGTCTCTGCTTGGCTTTTGGGATGATTGCTTCGAGGTGGGAGGTTTGAAGAAGGGGACTTTCTTCCTTAGTGCCACGGTGTTCCAGCGGAACAACTAGATGAAATGGTGCTTCTTCCATGTCTACAGTCCTGCGGATTACTGCAGGTCTGAGGAGTTCATGGTCGAGCTAGAACGGGAGGTGCTAGCAGCTCCGTACCCATGTTTGTCGATGGGGATTTTAATCTTATCCGAGCGGCCGGGGACAATTGCAATGACAACATCCACTGGCCTAGCGTGCGCCGGTTCAATGAGGCCATTGCTGCTATGGCACTCCGGGAACTTTGTTGTGTGGGGGCACGGTTTACCAGGACCAATCGGCAGTTGAACCCCATAGATGTGCCCTAGATAGGGTTCTTGTCTCCTCGGTCTGGGAGGCCGTGTTCCCTCTATTCTCCTTAAGAGCAGTCACTCGGATTGGATCTGGTCATAGTAATCCTCTTCTTCTTGAAAGTGGAGAGGAAGCGCCACGCCGACAACCACGGTTTTTTTTCCAGACGTGGTGGTTTGGGGTGCGAGGGTTCCATGAGATGATGGCAGGAAAGCTTGGGGGCTTCCCGGCGGATTGTGGCCAGGCTCGTTGCAGTATCAACATCTCGCAATGGGTGGCGCGCAATTCTAGACAGTTCCTAAAGGCTTGGGGGCCAACCTGGGCAAGGAGAAACGCCTTTTCAAGGATAATCTTCTCGCACAAGTCCAAGAACTTGACCGACGAGCAGACTCATCGGAGCTTTATGAGGACGACTAGGCTTTGCGGTACTTCCTCGAAGACCAGCTTATTGCGCTTGATAAGATGGAAGAGGAGCATTGGCGGCAGGGTAGTCGGGTGCTGTGGACCCTCAAAGGGGACTCCTGCACTGCGTATTTCCATGCGATTGCTAATGGGAGGTGACGCAAATGCGCAGTCCCACGTTTGATCACCGATCAGGGGGAGATTGAGTTCTATATCGACCTAATGGGGTCACGAGGAGAAGATATGGTTATCTCCCTTGCTCCGAACATCTAGGATGAGGTTAAGCGGGTCTCTGCGGAGGAGAACCTGGCTTTGGAGCCCACGTTTACTCCGGAGAAACTAGACAATGTCCTCCTGAGTATGAAGACAGACACGGCCCTGGGCCCAGATGGACTTCCGGTGTTGACAAGGGCTCTCCTCGGAAATGCCCACCTTTTGGGGCTTAGGGCTGACGGAATCCTGCAGGCTGACACGAGACATCGGATACCATACAGACATGGAGAGAGATTTACCCATGTTCGGGGCCCTCGATGAGGTAAAACCCTTACTTCCTGCTTGTCTGATCTTGATTATCGAAATTATCGGGTTACAACGGGGTAGCCAATGGCTAAGACTAAGATCTCATCGAGAGGCTGAGATTTATAATGACCTAGCTCTAGACTTGCGGTGAATCTGGCTGTGGAGTGATTGTGTGTAACTCTTGGCAGACCCTCTCCTTGCCCTTATATTGCAGGCCAGGTCCCGAGAGTTTTGTCCGGGTTCGGCTAGGTTAATAAGATTTCTATGCCTAAACTTTCCTTGTTCTTTGTCTTCTTGCCTTGTCCGTCAAGAGTCTTTCTTCGAAACCGACATAACGGCCCACCTTGGTCGGTGGATGATCTTCATGGGCCCCTAGTTCGGTCGTAGGAGGTAGCATAACATTGGTTACCCGAAGGGTAATGCCCACATCAGTAGCCCCCGAGTGACTGGCCGAAGCAAAGCTTCGGGCAGGGATTAAAATTGTCTTCTGTCGAACATCCATAATTGCCGGAAGATCTTGATCTCTTGAAACCAAAAACTCATCTTTATCGGGTGCGCGTCCAGCACTCCCGATGGGAGTAGCCCCCGAGTCTAGGCACGGATGCTTGCAACCGTGTGTAGACTCAAGTTGTACTACTCGAATGTTTTTGGTTGTCGATGTTTTTTGCAAGTTGTCACAATCATCCGATATCTTTTTTATATCGGGTCTTCCATAACTCCGAGTAAAGTCATGCCAATTGATAGTACGTAAGGGATTTGAGTAACGTGCCTAGTTTTACGCGATAGATCGATGTTGTTTAACTGCCGAAGGCAAAACAATGTTACTCTACTCAGAATCAAGTCCCCGGGCATGATTCTAGATCTTCTGAAATCTTCGAATCCATAATTTTTATTGGGTGCGCGTACAGCGCTCCCAATGGGAGTAGCCCCTGAGTCTAGGCACGGATGCTTGCAACCGTGTGTAGACTCAAGTCGAGCAACCTGATGTTATGGTTTCCTTCGGATGCTTGATGAGGAGCCGATACTTTTGGTAACATCATCAATGACATAGCTACTGTGGTGGTTCGATTGACAGGACGTGACCTGGCGGGCCCACCCTACTTCTGCGCGGTCAGTTAGGAAATGACTAGTCCTTGCGCGTTGACCGAGGCGTCTCCTCGATTTGCGCACGTAGTGGGAGTAATGGGCCGCTGGTTTCTCTTTCTTCTTGACACGTGCATGACTGGATCTGTGTCCATCTTCCCACGTTGCAGAAATAACGGCCACGATCCTCATGCATTTCCTTTTATAAATAGAGGAACTCTTCCTTTTTCACTTTTTACGCCTCCTATACTACTCATATTCTTCCTTTGCCTTCTTCTCACCATTGCCTTTACCTCCACGAGCTCTCGAGCAATCATGGGCAGGAAGAAGGGTACCGTCAGCTCCGGTGCTACCGCACGTGCAGCCAAGGCCATCCTCGACTGGACAGCATCCACCATCTCCAAGCGAGAGGAGAACAAGATGAGGTCATTAGGGCTCATTTCTTTCGCCGAATCTGACTTCGCTCATCCAGGTTCCGCTTCTCTCCCAAAGCCTCCAAAGGGTTTCACCATCATGTTCATTGCTTCTCTGCAGCGTGGGCTTTCTCTTCCAGCCCACGAATTTCTTCGTTCCCTCCTCTTTTTCTACGGAATTCAACTCTGGCAGGTGACTCGTCATTCCATTCTCCATCTCTCTATCCTTATCACCGTGTGTGAGGCTTTCCTCGGCATCAACCCCCATTGGGGTCTGTGGAGGAAGATTTTTTTATGTTAAACGCCATAGTGGTAACCAGGGCCCTCACGTGGTCGGCGGCGTAGGCTTTATCGTTAGGAAGGAAGTTAATTACTTCAACTTCCCAATGAGGGAATGTTGGAGATAAGCCCAAGAGGCAATAATAAATTAGATATTGTTATATCTTAGTGTTCATGATAAATGTTTACATCCCATGCTATAATTGTATTGACCGAAACATTGATACATGTGTGTTATGTAAACAACAAGGAGTCCCTAGTAAGCCTCTTGTATAACTAGCTTGTTGATTAATGGATGATCATGGTTTCGTGATCATGAACATTGGATGTTATTAATAACAAGGTTATGTCATTAGGTGAATGATATAATGGACATACACCCAAATGAGCATAGCATAAGATCAAGTCATTAAGTTCAATTTGCTATAAGCTTTCGATACATAGTTGCCTAAGTCCTTCGACCATGAGATCATGTAAATCACTTACACCAGAAGGGTACTTTGATTACATCAAACTCCATTGCTTAAATGGGTGGTTATAAATATGGGATTAAGTGTTCGAAAAGTGTGAGTTGAGGCATATGGATCAATAATGGGATTTGTCCATCCTAATGACGGATAGATATACTCTGGGCCCTCTCGGTGGAATGTCGTCTGATTAGCTTGCAAGCATATGATTGGATCATAAGAGATGACATACCACGGTACGAGTAAAGAGTACTTGTCGGTAACGAGGTTGAACAAGGTATGGAGATAATGATGATCGAACCTCGGATAAGTAAAATATCGTGTGACAAAGGGAATTGGCATCGTATGTAAAAGGTTCAATCGATCACTAAGTCATCGTTGAATATGTGGGAGCCATTATGGATCTCCAGATCCCGCTATTGGTTATTGCTCGGAGAGGAGTCTCGACCATGTCTGCATAGTTCGCGAACCGTAGGGTGACGCGCTTAAGGTTCGATGTCGCATAAGTAGATTCAGAATATGAGATGGAGACCGAAGTTTGTTCGGAGTCTCGGATGGGATCCGGGACGTCATGAGGAGGTCCGGAATGGTCCGGAGAATAAGATTCATATATGGGAAGTCATTTTCAGGGTTACCGGAAAAGTTCGGGATTTTTCGGTATTGTACGGAGGTTATAGAAGGATCCGGAGGGTACCATAGTGGGGCCCACCTATCCCGGACGACCAACATGGACCGGAGGGGGTCGCATAGGCCCACATGGGCCATGCACACCAACCCCCAAGGCCCATGTGGCTGTACCAAGTGGATAAGATCAAATCCCTTGAAAATAGGGACTTAACTTGGGGGAAGTTCCCCCCCTTGTTTTGGCCGACCCTTGGGCTTGAGGAGGGGCCAAGGCAGCCCCCCACGCCTATATAAGAGGGAGGGGTGGGCTGGGGCGCACCACATCATTCCCCAAGCCCTAGCCGCCCCTCTCTCCCTCCTCCTTCTTCCTGCGCAGGCTTGGCGAAGCCCTGCAGGAATTTCTCCTCCACCTCCACCACCACGCCGTCGTGCTGCTGGGATTACGAGGAGATCTACCACACCTACGCTGCCCGCTGGAATGGGGAGAGGAAGGGGCTTCATCGACACCGTACGCGCGACCGAGTACGGAAGTGCTGTCGGATTGCAGCACTGGGGACGATCGTCTACACCAACAACGAGATCTAATCTCGTAGGCTTTGGAAATCTTCGAGGGTTAGTCTCATATCAATCTCGTTGCTCCGATCTTGTAGATTAGATCTTGGGTGTTCCATAGATTAGATCTTGGATTTATTCGTCTTTGCGGTAGGAAATTTTTTGTTTTCTATGCAACGAACCCCTTCAGTGGTATCAGAGCCATGTCTATGCATAGATCTGTTGCACGAGTAGAACACAATGGTTTTGTGGGTGTTGATGCTTTTGTTGTTTTAGTTTGTGTACTTTGCATCTTGCGGGATGGTGGGATGAAGCGGCCCGGGCTAACTTTACATGACCGCGTCTCATGAGACTTGCTCCACGCTTGACATGCAACTTGTATTGCATAAGTGGCTTTGCGGGTGTCTGTCTCTCCCACCATAGTGAAAATTCCAATTTGCACTTTCTATTGTCAACACTAGTATCACCGTTGTGCTTCATGTTCGTAGGTAGATTGGATCTTACTCGAAAACCCTAAACCACGTAAAATATGCAAACCAAATTAGAGGCGTCTAACTTGTTTTTGCAGGGTTTGGTGATGTGATACGGCCATGATGTGATGATGATTATATTTGATGTATGAGATGTTCATTGTTGTATTATGGCAACCGGCAGGAGCCTAATGGTTGTCTTTAATTTTTGTTAAAGACATGCGTGTCTATTCATCATGTAATAGCTTTATTTCAAGTAGTTGTTATAGTAGCTATAAGTGATGGACAACCATGAAGCAGTGCCATGGACCTTGGTGCAATGCTGGTGATGATGGAGATCATGCTCATGTGCTTTGGAGATGGAGATCAAAAGCATAAGAAGAAAGGCCATATCATATCACATATTATGAATTGCATGTGATGTTAATCCTTTATGCATCTTATCTTGCTTAGATCGTGACGGTAGCATTATAAGATGATCCCTCACATTAATATCAAGATAATAAAGTGTTCTCCCCTCGTATGCACCGTTGCTACAGTTTGTCGTCTCGAAACATCTCGTGATGATCGGATGTGATAGATTCTACGTTCACATACAACGGGTGTAAGCCATGTTGCACACGCGGAAATACTTGGGTTTGCTTGACGAGCCTAGCATGTACAGACATGGCCTCGGGACAACGGAAACCGAAAGGTTGAACACGAGTCATATGCATGATATGATCAACATGTTGATGTTCACCATTGAAACTACATCATCTCACGTGATGATCGGTTTTGGTGTAGTAGATGTGGATCGTGTGCCACTTAACAACTATGAGGGATGTTGTATTAAGTGGGAGTTCATTAGTAATTAGATTAAAACATGAACTAATTATCATGAACATAGTCTGAATAGTATTTTGAATTAAATTTGTAGAATTGGCATCCGTTATCTACCATGCACTAGTCTTGTAATTGAGATAGAAATACTGTTAAGTCTGACAAGTAGCTTTACGGACTGGTACCGTATTGTTAAAGAATCAAGATATGATTAAGTCCTAATGCAAACTTTTAGTAAACCTCACATTGATGATTCAAAGAGCAATGGTTTCAATTAGTACCAAATCATCTTGTCTCCGTGAAACTTGAAGTTCAAATCCGTTTGAAAAGTAAGGAGCTGGAAATTTTGTTTTCAGAAATAAGCAAGGTATGAGATATGAGTGATATCTAAGACCCTATTGCAAGATGATAGAATATAATCTAGTGAGACTACATAAACTCATACGTTTTATGGGAATGTACGAAGGTTGAAGACGCTAGGCGTCCCGATCCTCCAACTATTTGGGCACTAACAATATTCGCATATCCATGAAATGATCATCCTTAGTATGCACTGTTGCTAAGACTCGTTATTTTCGAAGCATCTCCTGATGATCGGGTGTTATAGATTCTACGTGTGCATACAACGGGTGCAAGCCAGATTTGCACATGCGAATACTGAGGTTAAAACTTTACGAGCCTAGCATGTATAGACATGGTCTCGGAAAGTCGTCATCATATGATGGATAAAATTATGAGTGAAATTTTTCATCATATTACAAAGTTACTAATAGTGAAGTCTAGAACACTTGTCATATGATGATCAAATTCAAGGTAAGAACCTCAAGGTTATTGGTATTTGACCAATGGACCTAGAAGTTATTGAAGGTGAAGTGTTTTCTGAGAATGAGGAAAGCTAAAAGAGAAACTACAAAAGACATTTTGGCAGAAAGAAAGAAAAGACTAGAAAGTCTAGCTCAGGTGTATATAAATGATATACATGTTATGGATGTATTCCTTGTTTGGTCACATAATGAAATTCTTGGGTATTTATACCAGATTGGTTGGTATGAGATGTCATACAGTACAACGCAATACAAGAATACGATGGCTAAGTGACTGATAAGGAATATGGTAGGAATGCACGTCTGGAACAAAATAAAGTGTTATTGTGTTCGACGTTGGCATTTTACCTAGCCCTTCAGATTTATAATAAAGAACTTTATAATCGTTGTTTTGTTCTGGTTATATGAAAACAATGAGTTGTTCAAATTGTAACAGCATTCCATGTACGATGGATAAGTTATTATAAATCTTTATGGTGAAGCACACATACATAACACTGACGCTAAAATGCCATAAGGCAAATGATGTGAATTCCACTCATTAGTGGAACCGCCATTTAAGTCATGTTAGAAAGGAACGCATGAAGGAACTCCATTTGAGTGGAATTTTGGAGTCATATGATTTTTGAATCATTTGGCGCTTGCAAATCTCTTCTAAAAGGAAATGACTTAAATACCGTTCATAGACCAAGAGTTGAATGGGCAACTAACTTAGTGGAAACATACATGGTGATGTATATGGTTCACTGGGCATAGTTGTGTGCGGGAGATTCTTCTACTTCATGAAAACTTCAAACAATGAATTGATTATATATATGTGGATATATTCGATAAGGAAGAAGTTTGAAACATTTGAATGGATTCAAATAAATTTCAGCATGAAGTGGAAACCATCGTAATAGAAAAGTCAAATATCTATGATTGGATCATGGTGGAAATATTTGAATTACGAGTTTTAGCGAACATCTAAGAGAGTTATGAAATCGTTCTACAACCTCACGTTTCTTGGAGTATCATAGTCATGATGGAGTATCCGAGAGACGTATCCAAACCTGTTGGGTTAATGATGAGATAATATAAAATGATGCCATTATATTTTTGTGGATTATGCTTTAAAGACTACCGCTTTTACACTGAATAGAGCATCATCATGATCCATTGAAATGCCACCATATGAGTTATGGCATGGGTATAAACCCTAAATAGTCCTTTCTTAAATTTTGGTATGCATAGCATAAGTAAATGAGTTTACAACCAAAACCGGATGAATGTCTTTGTTGGTTATCCCAAGAGAATGGATTGGGAATTCTTTCCACTATAAAGTCAAAGACAAAAGTGTTTGTCGATGTTTCTTACTTATTTCAAAGAAATTGTTTCTAGCGAAGTATTTGAGTGGGAGGACAATGGAACTTGATAAGGTTCATGAACCTGAGCATGATGACCAGAGTCGAGGTTTTGACCACGGCAGATGCTACAGGGTAGCACATGAGAGGTGTAGAGCAAGGCGGCGTTGGAGATTCCGGGAACGAGATTGGCACACGATGTACCCAGGTTCACGTCCCCTCGGTGGAGGATCGCTACGTCCTGCTAGAAATCACTATGATCATAGTGTCGCCAGCGTTAGGCGACTTGCTTTGGGTAGTCGCCGGAGGCGGAGGGGGAGATTGTATCTAAGGAGAGATTACATGTATGATGAGATGCCCCTTCAAGGGGTGCCCCTGGTGGCTTTATATAGGCAGCCAGTTAGGGTTTACAGGTATAAGGCTATTTGGGCCGCTACGCTTCATGGGCCTTTTGCAGATCCAGTCGCTCCAGGCTTCAGTCGCCGGGCGCTTGGTCCAGTCGCCCGCCGACTGGACCTGCCTTGGGCTCTCTTCATCCGGCGAGTGAGCTGGGTGATGGGCCCCCTAGGGCGTATCCCCATCAGTAGTCCCCGAGCGCGTCGTGGATTCGGCGCGGGCTTGAGGCAGGGCGCGAAGAGGCTTGGCGATGGGTCGAGGTGAATCGGCGATGGGCTCCTGAAACAGAGGAAACAATCGTGAAACATGAGGCGGTCGAAACGAGCCAGTCGGCGTGAACCAGTCGACGTGAACCAGTCGGCGAGAGCCAGTCGGTGTTAGAGCCAGTCGGCGTGGGCTAGTTGGCGAGGGCCAGTCGGTGAGGGCCAGTCGGCGACAGCCGGTTGGCGGGTGGCGCTATCGGAAGCGTGCCGAGTCCCCGAGCGGGCGAGTGGCGAGGTCGGACGACCGGCGAGTGGCGCTGGCGGGAGAGTGCGCGACGGCGGATCCGCACTGGTGAGTCCATGCCGGGCAAGTCGCCGAACTTGTGGTGAGTCGGCGCCGGGCGGAGTTGTTGGAGAACGTGGTGCTGCGGTAGTCTGATTCAACAAGCCGGCTGATGTTGGTCGACATGACACAATCGTAGGTCCGTGTTGCCTTGCGGGTGTATGCGTCCGTGCTGTGTGGTGAAGCCGGCAAAACAGCCAGTCCCATGATGAATTCGTTCTTCATCGACTCCATTGTTCCGAACAGAGGACATGCAAAACGGACAAACATACATGTATTGTGTAGAATCAACTCCGAGTAAAATTAACAATGAAGGAGCTATTAACAGGAGATAGAACGAGATGGATTGAAGTATAGGGAAAACCAATCTGACATCTCCATCATCTCATCTGTGTTGCTCCGCTTGGGCTTGTGGCCTCGATCTGTCTGGCCTTAATGCCACAAGTAGCGGGTTTCCTCATACGCAGTTATATCAAGAAATTAGCATGATGGCAAATCAAATACGTTAGGAGTCTTACTCATGCGATTCTATGTCAGGATCAATGATCAATTTGGCACTGAATTAAATAATGAATAGAGCATGTTACCGATCGGTGTGTTGTTTCCGCGGCCGCGTATAGCGCTAGACGGCTAGAGCATGCGATGATGTAGCATCGAGTCTCACGAGGCCGAGTACTGCTGCCTGGTTTATCACCCAGATTGGATTATCCAGGTATGTGGCCTGCCTGGGCGGGGGCAGCGACGAGGCCGCCGCTGTTGTTGTTTGATCATGAAGAATAGATCCTCCGAGATGTCTCTTCGCTGGAGGTGCGCTCAGCGTATCCAGTAGGTGTAGTCCCCGAGGCTCAAGTCAGCTTCATCGAAGTTGGCTTGAGTCTCTATTTTCTTGCCATCTCGGCGAATCACCCGAGCAAAGCGAGCCGCGAGTGTGGAGATTGGCGAGCCGCGGAGAACAATGACCGGTGAGTCCCCGAGCATGGCGAATGGCGAGCCGCGGAGGCTGTCGACTGGCGAGTCCCCGAGCATGGCGAGTGGCGCGCCGCGGAGAACAATGACCGGTGAGTCCCCGAGCATGGCGAGTGGCGAGCCGCGGAGGCTGGCGACTGGCGAGTCCCCGAGCGTGGCGAGGACGAATCCCGGAGACCGGCGTGTGGCGAGCCGCGGAGGCTAGCGACAGGCGAGTCCCCAAGCGTAGCGAGGACGAATCCCGGAGACCGGCGTCCGGCCAGTCCCCGAGCGTGGCGAAGGTGCAGGCGATGCTGATGGCAAAGATGGCGAGTAGGTCGCTGTGGCGACTAAGTAATTTTATGCATGTCACTGTGTTTCCCAGTCGCTTAGGCGATCCCGATGAAGGCTACCGCTTGACTGTTTTCCTTGCCGAGCCGGGCGTCCCCGGTCGTAGTACGTAGTCATATAGCGCGAGTAGCAGCCTCATGGGTGGTGTTTATTTGACGCTGTATTTTATAGCGTGCCTCTCGTCGTGGCCCGTGGGGCCAGTCGCGTGGCGACTCCAAAGGGGTTCTTGATTTGGCGTGTTTTCCTTGGCGAGCCGCGGGTCCGTTTTGCGGGGTCCCTGGTCGAAGTACTTAGCCGTTCAAGTCACCTGCCTAAGGTAGAGGAGGGCGATTTGTTTGCCTGATGATTGCGGAGGCGAGTCGCATCTCGTGACCCGGGAGGCCAGTCGCTTAGCGACCCCAAGGAGGGCTCCGTACTCAGCGTTTTTCCTGGACGCGTTGGGCCGCTGCGGCGACCTCGCTAGCGCAGTACTTAGCTTTTCAGGTCGCTCTGTCCAAGGTAGAGAGGGACATGGGTGCCCGGAGGCAGAGCCGAGCCGGTCATCTTGGCCCGTAAGGCCAGTCGAGCGTGCGACTCCAATGGAGGTCCTTCCCCTGGCGTCGCAGTGGTCGAGCCAGAACTCGCACTACTTAGCCAGTTCGGGCTTCTCTGCCAAAGGTTGATGACGGCAATTGAAATTTCATCCCGAAGGAAGAGGACACCCAGTGGTGAGGTGCGCGGCATGGCGCAGAGCTCTCTTTGGCGACTCGGAGTTGGCGAAGTCGACGCGGCGGACATGGTCTACGCGGCGGACTGGGGCGCGCCGTGGCGCAGTGGACGTAGCGGACACGGGGTCGACGCTGTGGAAGGGGTCGCACGGGGCGAAGTTGGCGCGGCGGAGTCATGCTCAACGCGGCGGACTGAGGCGCGCTGTGGCGCAATAGACGCAGCGGACGGAGTCGCGCGGCGTTTAGCCGGTGGCATGGCGAACGGCGTCGACGCGGTGGACAAGGTCGACACGGCGGACTGAGTCGCCTTGTGGCGGGTGGCGAGCCCGAGCGACTGGCGCTGTCCGTAGCGCGCCGAGTCCCCGAGCGTGGCGGGTGGCGTGGTCGGGCGACTGGCGCTGTCTGAAGCGTGCCGAGTCCCCGATCGTGGCGAATGGCGAGGTCGGGCGACCGGCGAGGAGCGCTGTATGTAGGGCGTCGAGTCCCCGAGCGTGGCGAGTGGCGAGCTCGGGCGACCGGCGAGTGGCGCTGTCTGGAGCGCGCCGAGTCCTCGAGCGTGGTGGATGGCGAGATCGAGCGACTGGCGCTGTCCGTAGCGCGCCGAGTCCCCGAGCGTGGAGGGTGGCGAGGTCGGGCGACTGGCGCTGTCTGTAGCGCGCCGAGTCCCCGAGTATAGCCAGTCTGCGCTAGGCGAGTCGGCGATAGGCGAACCGACAGCGGGCGAAGTCCCCGAGTATGGCGGGTATATGAAATTGCCAGTCTCCAGAGCGCCAACCAATCGTATACGTCCGGGTTGTTTGTGCATGCATTCACAGTAAATAAAGATACCATTAGTAGATAAATATTCCAAACAAATTTGAGTGGAGAGAAATTGTTGGAGAGCATTGGATGATGAAAGAGCAGCTGGTCGGGTCAAACCAAGCCGTTTGGGACAACGTAAGGTCCCTGGCGGCGACGTTGCCGCGGCTTATCTCCATAGCTTAATTCTCCGACGGTTTATGTTCATTAAGACAAGCCAAGTAAATAGTTAGATCGGTGTGGGTAAATGCTAGATATTTTTATAACTGATTCAAACAGGCATTGCCAAGCGTTTAGCGATTAATCTAGCTGCTGTGCTGGTTGCATATGTTAGCAGTCCCAATCTACTAGACATATATGTATTATACGAATTAAAGCGTACAGGAGGGATGTTACCAATTTGATGCGCTTCAGCTTTTATAGAGATCACGAATAAAATATACCAAGCAGCTTTCTCCCGTCTCCGGCGCGGCCGTACCGATGGAGCGTCCGTCCTAGGGAGCTGACGGAGTCGCCACCGTACCGATGGATCAACTCGTTGAGTGGAGCATACACATTGAAAACAGTCAATGAATTAGATCTAATCTAGGTGTAATAAAATAATCAACTGACTATGTGAACAAGGAGAGAGATGATCAGATGGATATAAATCGTGCATGTTTGCTCTGCAGGGAACAAGTTCATGCAGAGGCACGGAACCAGTAACCTTTTTTCCTCACAACGCGAAGTCTTGCGTGCAGGTCGAACGGACTCGCCGCCGTGCTATGAACTGCACATGACGGCCGTACGTCCGCGGCGACTGTAACGACGGGCGGCTGCACTGCTAGATTAGATCTAATAACATGAACGATAAATTCCATACCGCTGCGCGTGAGGTTGAATTGGATGATTCGACCACATGAGATCGATATGCTTGTTGATGACGAGGGATCCCGCCCGGATCACCACTCCAAGCGCCGCATGCCCCACGGTGGGCGCCACTGTCGAGGTTTTGACCACGGCAGATGCTACAGGGTAGCACATGAGAGGTGTAGAGCAAGGCGGCGTTGGAGATTCCGGGAACGAGATTGGCACACGATGTACCCAGGTTCACGTCCCTTCGGTGGAGGATCGCTACGTCCTGCTAGAAATCACTATGATCATAGTGTCGCCAGCGTTAGGCGACTTGCTTTGGGTAGTCGCCGGAGGCGGAGGGGGAGATTGTATCTAAGGAGAGATTACATGTATGATGAGATGCCCCTTCAAGGGGTGCCCCTGGTGGCTTTATATAGGCAGCCGGTTAGGGTTTACGAGTATAAGGCTATTTGGGCCGCTACGCTTCATGGGCCTTTTGCAGATCCAGTCGCTCCAGGCTTCAGTCGCCAGGGCGCTTGGTCCAGTCGCCCGCCGACTGGACCTGCCTTGGGCTCTCTTCATCCGGCGAGTGAGCTGGGTGATGGGCCCCCTAGGGCGTATCCCCATCAGCACAGCATCGGAAATGGTTCCGGAAGCAGCTACGAAGATCATGGCTCCCATGTCTACAAAGTGTTATAGTCATGGAGATCAAAGTACTTATTGAACCTTGTAGCTGTGGTTTATTTTGTGATCAAATAAATGATTTGTGGACAAAGGATTGTTTTTAACAATGATAAACCAACTACATACAAAGAAGTTATGATGGGCCCTGACTCCGTTAAAATGGCTATGCGCCATGAAATCCAAGATAGATGAATACTTTTTGAAAGTAAATGGATCTATAAAATAGATGGACTTGGATGGAATATCCTTAAAGAAGCTTGAATTATCGAAAAGTTGTTTACGACAAAGTTCAAAGAGTTGACTACGATAAGATTAGATCTTCCGTAGCAATGCTTATAGTCTATGTGGATTATTCTAGTAATCGCTACATATTTCTTTTATGAGATATGCTAGTAGGATGGAAAAATACATTACTTAACAGAAGTGTGTATTAAAGGTGTATAGAAGATACAAACCAAGAGTTTTGCTAGTCAATGGAATACTAGATAGGTATACGAACTTCAATTGGATGAAGTAAGTTTCACGGAGTTGGAATCTTCACCGGATGAAATAGTCAAAGAGTTTTTGATTTCATCAGAAACGATGAAGATGCTTGCGTTTGCAAGAAATTAAGTGGGAGCGCTGAGACATATTTATAATACTTTATGTAGATGACATATAGTTGGTTATAAATGATGTAATTATATACTTGATTATAAAAAGTTTCATTGAGAATTAACTTCAATGAAAGGAGATGGACTGAAACATATTTAGTGTCAAGATCTATGAAGATAGATTGAAACACATAATAAGTTTAAGTCAAAGTACATAGAATAAATATTGAAGTAGTTCAATACAAAAATATTAAGAAGTTGTTCTTTTCCATGTGAAGTTTTAACAAGACTTGAGTGTATTTGACACTCGATGAGTAAAAACACATGAGTGATTTTAGATCACGAATAATATGTACAAAGTCAGATGTCCTGTGCTCTAAAGTGTTACGAGCATATACCAGAATGATTCATGTAATGATCATTGGACAAACAGTAAGAATATCCGTGAGTGCTTTAGAAGAACCAATGATATATATATTTTTATATGGGTAATGACAAACAAATCGCTGTAAAGTGTTGCACCGATATTAGTTTGGTCACATATAAAAATAAAATTTCAATCTCAATTAGGCTAAGTGTTATTTAAAAGGGTAGCACAATGAGCTAGAATGTGTCTATGCTAGATTTAGATGAGTTCTAAATATTGTGACGGATTCTACAAACGAAGGCAGAGTATGTCATTGTTTAGACAATGACTGAGGATGTTAAGTTGAGGAGTTCTTTGAGAACTTGGTGTAGTTCCGATAGTGTCAGAACTTGGAAGCTATATTGTGTATGACAATATTAGTGACTTATTGTCAGACCGCGGAATTAAGGTTCCACCAGAGGACTGAGCATATACAATTAATGCCGACTCATTTGGAAAATGAGTGATGCATAGAGACGCAAATGAATTGCATACGTTCTGAACAGTCAGATCCGTTGACTAAAAACCTCTCCCGTGAGCAAAACATGATAAGCACCAGAAGACCAAGGTGTTATATCTTTACAAATGTAAACTAGATTATTGACTCTAGTGCAAGTGGGAGACTGTTGGAGATATGCCCAAGAGGCAATAATAAATTAGTTATTGTTATATCTTAGTGTTCATGATAAATGTTTACATCTCATGCTATAATTGTATTAACCGAAACATTGATACATGTGTGTTATGTAAACAACAAGGAGTCCCTAGTAAGCCTCTTGTATAACTAGCTTGTTGATTAATGGATGATCATGGTTTCGTGATCATGAACATTGGATGTTATTAATAACAAGGTTATGTCATTAGGTGAATGATATAATGGACATACACCCAAATGAGCATAGCATAAGATCAAGTCATTAAGTTCAATTTGCTATAAGCTTTCGATACATAGTTGCCTAAGTCCTTCGACCATGAGATCATGTAAATCACTTACACCGGAAGGGTACTTTGATTACATCAAACTCCATTGCATAAATGGGTGGTTATAAAGATGGGATTAAGTTTTCGGAAAGTGTGAGTTGAGGCATATGGATCAATAGTGGGATTTTTCCATCCTGATGACGGATAGATATACTCTGGGCCCTCTCGGTGGAATGTCGTCTGATTAGCTTGCAAGCATATGATTGGATCATAAGAGATGACATACCACGGTACGAGTAAAGAGTACTTGTCGGTAACGAGGTTGAACAAGGTATGGAGATACTGATGATCGAACCTCGGATAAGTAAAATATCGTGTGACAAAGGGAATCAGCATCGTATGTAAAAGGTTCAATCGATCACTAAGTCATCGTTGAATATGTGGGAGCCATTATGGATCTCCAGATCCCGCTATTGGTTATTGCTCGGAGAGGAGTCTCGACCATGTCTGCATAGTTCGCGAACCGTAGGGTGACGCGCTTAAGGTTCGATGTCGCATAAGTAGATTCAGAATATGAGATGGAGACCGAAGTTTGTTTGGAGTCTAGGATGGGATCCAGGACATCACGAGGAGGTTCGGAATGGTCCGGAGAATAAGATTCATATATGGGAATTCATTTTCAGGGTTACCGGAAAAGTTCAGGATTTTTCGGTATTGTACCGGAGGTTATAGAAGGATCCGGAGGGTACCATAGTGGGGCCCACCTATCCTGAACGACCAACATGGACCGGAGGGGGTCGCATAGGCCCACATGGGCCATGCACACCAGCCCCCAAGGCCCATGTGGCTGTACCAAGTGGATAATATCAAATCCCTTGAAAATAGGGACTTAACTTGGGGGGGGGGGAAGTTCCCCCCCTTGTTTTGGCCGACCCTTTGGCTTGGAGGAGGGGACAAGGCAGCCCCCCACGCCTATATAAGAGGGAGGGGAGGGCTGGGGCGCACCACATCATTCCCCAAGCCCTAGCGGCCCCTCTCTCCCTCCTCCTTCTTCCTGCCCAGGCTTGGCGAAGCCCTGCAGGAATTTCTCCTCCACCTCCACCACCACGCCATCGTGCTGCTGGGATTACGAGGAGATCTACCACACCTCCGCTGCCAACTGGAACGGGGAGAGGAAGGGGCTTCATCGACACCGTACGCGCGACCGAGTACGGAAGTGATGTCGGATTGCAGCACTGGGGATGATCGTCTATACCAACAACGAGATCTAATCTCGTAGGATTTGGAAATCTTCGAGGGTTAGTCTCATATCAATCTCGTTGCTCCGATCTTGTAGATTAGATCTTGGGTGTTCCATAGATCTTGGATTTATTCGTCTTTGCGGTAGGAATTTTTTGTTTTCTATGCAACGAACCCCTTCAGGGAATCTGTCCAAGGCTAGCGTCAGAAGTGGTTCTATCTTCGGGACATCCCAGCATCAGGCCGACGCTCTAATCTGCCACCATTCGAAGATGTTCTTGCTGCTGTGGCGAAGACATCCTGGCAAAACACCCTGACTGCTGAGGAGAGCGTAGTAGTCGATCAATTGTACGAAAAGATCTTAGATCTAAAGAGTGGAGGGGGGCAGACGATGTGTGGCACTGAAGTGGTCACAGTGTTCCTAAAGCGTCGGGTGCAACCAACAATGTGAAGGGTTCATGAAATCTGGCTGTACACTGGTGCCAAGGACAAATCTAGGGTCAGCCCGACTGATTTTTCTGAGGAAGATCTTCGGGACGAGTTGCGGCATCTAACTTGCTTTAGCCAGAAGGATAACATAGCTATGGCTTCGGCTCGCCCTCCTCTTGACCTTAAACACCTTCCTTCTGAGGTAATTGATTTATTTGTCTCTGCATCCGATGTCTTTTTTTATTCCGAACCAAAGTCTTGTTATTTTACTCTCGACAGGCTTCTACCATTGCTCAATGCTATCCACCAACATCCGAAAGTGGAGCTGCTCCAGAAGATGACGATGCTTCCGAAGAAACTGAGGATGACCAGAACGTCTTTGAGTATAGCGATGTTTTGGGTGATGAAGCCCCCGAAGATGATGCACTTATCAATTCCACGCGTCGCAAGAAGATTAATGAAGACCTGATGACGACAGTGGAGTCGAGTCCTAGCGGACGAGATGACGATGATGCTGACGCAGTCCCTTCTCGATCATGCACCTTCCCGAGAGACTTCGGCTCCTCAGGTCACAAAAAGACCATCAAGACTCTTCCCAGAAGAGGATGACTTGGAGTCAATTTGGTAAGTTTCCTTTTATTTCTTTTTTACATCCACTTAACTTCCTTCATCTTTACTAAAATTCATTTCTGCTTTATCCAGTTCCGAGGATGATGACGATGTTCCTCTTTCAAAGAGGGCAAAATGTCAACACCCGGATTTTTAAGTCCAGATGCCTATTATGTCATTCATCGCAATCCCAGGATAATGTTGTTGCGAGGCATAATAGTCGAATATCACAGTCATTATTTATTACAAGCCATAATGTCTTACAATCTTGAATCACATGATTCATATTACACAAATAGTTGATCACACAATCAACAACATCCATAAGTTCATACATAGCGGAAGCGTAATAGTAACGGGACTCTCTAGTCCACGGAGCCAACGCTTGACGTCGAAACCCCTAGTTGTCGTAGGCGTCCCGCTGGTCATCCTCATGATAGTTCTGTTCCTCCTCGTACTCTGGCCATTTGAATAGCCAGGGACAAAGCCGTAAGTACTTCAAGTACTTGCAAACTAATACTATTGTAAAATGCCCACTAAAGGAACTCAACTCTAATTTAACTTGCATAAGCCAAATTTTAGTTCACAAGCTTGGATCATGTACTAACTACCTTAAGTGGGAACATTAGTGTCATTCCCACATCATTGGTTCAAGCCCAAAGAGTCACCAAGTCACCATTCATATTTACTAAAGCTTTCGAAAATCTGACACCGGAAACGCGTATGGCCTTTCCAACCGTCCGTAACCGTGGACACGGCTATTCGAATAGGTTTACACTCTGCAGAGGTTGCACACTTGTGCCACAACATTTGATTTCATCCGTCGGAATAACTCCGAGTCACCGTAACACGATACGCGGATCATCAACCATAACCTTTCACTTACACATCCTAGTATGAGCACCTCTCCCCATGAGCTTGGCCTCCCGGTGGAAACCAACTGTTAACTCCGGGAACCGCACGAGGCTTGGCCGTACAATTTCATCTCAATTCACATCCTTTCTCAACAACGGAGGCAGCCTCAGCATAACCCCTATGATGTGTGTTCGGAGGGAACTCATACTAAAATCTATAAACTTCCCAGTTAAACCTTACCCATAATCAGGTATTGTGGGGGTACTCAAAAAATTGGAAAGGTATCGCATTCAAACCAATATCAGGTTTTTATCAAAAATCACCATCTTCTCTTGTTCACCTTCAACTTCAAACTCTTCAATGGAATGCTTCATCATTCCAAGGTTTCAAAATCAACCATTCACATGCTCCCATCTAATGTAGTCAAATTTTAGTATTTTAGCACTAGCACTAATCATGAGGGGTGCTACTTTGCTTTGCTATCTCTTCTTATCTAGTAATCTTGTTCTCTATCCAATTTTAGTTCATCCTTGGAAACACAACAAGTAGAACTTGTATGGTGTACACATAAGATAGACTTGTATAAGAAAATTAAGAATCATGGTGCCTTACTCAAGGTGAGCTTTGCACTTTGCAAGAGTATTATCTTGCCTTGGTAGTTCTCTAGGTTTTCTCCTTCTTCTTCAGGGTAGAATTCTCCTTCCTCTCGGTAATCTCCGGTGCTAGCGTCTAAATTTAGAATACGAAGTATAATCACCAAACAAGCTCAAAGGCTAATCTAAACACATCATTACTTCACACAAACTATACTAAGCACACACATAAAATAAGTAAGTGTATTGGTGGGTGATTTGAGGAAAAAGATTTCCTCTTATTCATATGTGAGAAGTAAGGTTCATATGGTGTTTGGGAAATAATTTCCTCTCATTTAATCTTCTTAAGATTTAATTTCTCAATAGCAATACATGAATGCTATGTTGACCCAAGTCAACCATTCATCATCATTATTGAAGAAAATGATTTAAATGAGGTAGACCCCTCATACTATTTAAATAACACTACATTTGATTTAAATCTCAAGTAATTCATATAAGAGAGTTTGAAACCAGGGGTCCAAACATCCCATGAATTTATGTGAGACAAGTTTAAATGAAGTATACAACTTCACAAGGTTTACTTTAATAGTTTTGGATAATATCAACTAGTTAAACTAGTCAAATGATCCATTAATTAAACTAGGGCATGATCATGCAAAGTGACCACACCATTTTCTTGCAGAAACAATTAGTGTAAGTCAAAAGTGAGCTACTAGAGTTGGAATTAACTTAATATCTATTTTGGTTGATTTTTAATAATTATTTGAATAAGTAAAAGTCCCTGTCTTGTTATTTTTATCACATTTGTTCCACCAAGAATCTGACCATGGGGCCAGTGGCATTGGTTAGATCTTTTCTTAGCTTTCCAACAACATAAAGTTCATCAAATTTGGTTTAGCCAATTTCAATCTATTGAATTTCTAAGTTGGAACCAGTATTGAAATTAAATGTATTTGGATAAATCGAATTGGAGTTACTGGGCTACGCGGGAAAGCTAAGTGGGCCGAAACGTTTAAAAACAGCCCAAGGCCAGCCCACCACGCATCTGTGCACGCGCGGGCCGCCTGACAATGGGCTCCACCCGTCAGCGACTCATAAAAGCCGAAACGGTATGTTTTAAAGTGGATCGTTGGATTAGAATGAGATCGGACGGGCACCGGGCCATCGTCGTCTCCGGCGAGATGGGTTCACCGGCACGGCGGCGGTAGGGGGTCGGAGGCTCACCGTGGCTCCAGCTAGGGTTGGGCAATGTGCTCGACGAGGTTGTGGACGACGGCGAAGCAGCACTGTAGCGGCGGCGTCGTCGGGGGCGGCCTCCTTCTCCGGCGATTGCTGCGGGGCTTCCGCGGCGGTGAGGCGTCGATTGGGCGGCGGCGGTGGCTAATCGATCATGGCGAGGTGCTTGGGGAGGTCGAGGAAGAAGAGGGGAAGCTGGTGGTGTGCTTGGATCATCAAGGGGAGGTCTCCTTTTATAGGGCGTGAGGGGTGCCGTGGGTGCTGCGGCAAGTCGACCGAGGGAGCGGCGTCTCCGGTGAGCTAGGGGGCTAAGCGACGACGGGGTCGTGTTCACCACGTCAAGGCGGTGCTGCGAGCGTCAACGGCGCGGCAAATGGGGGCGTACGACGGTCGGGCGCGTCCGTGTACTCTGTCGCGGCCGTGGCGGAAGGAAGCTTCCTCTCCGGCGGCGGTAGACGCTAGGGGGTGACGTGAGCGTGTCCGGCGAGCTCCGCGTGGCGAGAGAGGTACTACGGCGCGCGGATATGGTCGGGTACGGCGAGATGCGGCGGCGCCGCGTGGACGTGTCCGTGCACTGGTGACGTCGCCATGCCGTTGGCGGCGTACACTGGGCGTCTGGGCGCGCGTCGTCCGGGGCTTGTCGGCGTCTCCTCGACCAACGGCGGGTACGGGCGATCTCCCGGGATCATGGGCGACGCGTTGGACATGGTGGCCGTGGCGATGGTGAAGAGAAACGAGAGGGAGGCGTGTCGTGGGCGACGTGGCCGGCATGGCCATGGCTAGGCCATGTTTGGTCGTGTCCAGGGGGTTCCAAGGCATGGATTTGGTGTAGGAGGGTCTTGTGGTCAATGCTAGGTCAAGTGGTGAGCAAGTGATGGCCTGGTTTGATCACATTTCAAAATTGGAGATTGTTACATATGTTTCAAAGTCTCATCTTGGCATGCTTCTATCTCTTGATCCATGATGAATTTGATATGGTGATCTTTACAGAAGTTGTTCACCTTGTTGAGTACTTGGATGACATGCCAAGAGTTGGATTTGTTTGGTTTGGAAAATTTGAAATAGATAGGTTCAAAGTAGGTACCAGACTATAAAAGTCAGAAATGACCATGATCATATGTGATCATGTTTTCAATTTTGAAAATGGTTTGAAAAGTAAATCTTTGATTCTCAAAGTTGTATTCCTTCTTTAATATCATAACACAATTATTGGTGAAGATCAAATGGGTCTAAGATCAGATTTACCAAAAGTGACATAGACCTTATGTTAGGGTTTTAGGGTTTTTGTGATATTTGATTTCTTTCTCTTTTTGAGGTATTTAATTTATGATGATCACTTGATCATTCTAGGGTTTTAGAGTTCATCACAAACACAAAGTAACAAACATCATGGCATAGCACTCAAAATGCACAAGTCCTATGCAGGGTACTATATGCAAGTAAAAGTTTTTGTTGGTTCTCAATTTTGGATAATTGAAATTGTTCTTCTTCCTTTATTTGAAATTTTGGGATGTTACAAACCCTTCCCCCTTACAAAAGATCTCGTCCCGAGATCTTAAAGAAATTAGGTACTAAAGAAATCTGGGTACTCCTTCTTCATATCTTCCTCTCGCTCCCAAGTGGCTTCATCTTCGGTATGGTTGCTCCACTTGTATCCTCAGAAACTTGATGCTTCGGGTGCGGGTGGTTCGGTATGCTTCTTCCAAGATGCGAATCGGCACTTCGCGGTATGTCAGGTCTTGGTTGATATCTACCGAACGGTGATCGATGTTCTTGAACACTTCCGTCTTCTCGGGGACTTCCAGGCACTTTCGCAGGAGTGAGATGTGAAATACGTCGTGCACCGCCGACATTTCTTCAGGTAACTCTAATTGATAGGATACTTCGCCTCGGCGACTGAGAACTTTGAAGGGTCCGACATATCGGGGTGCAAGCTTTCCTTTCAGCTGAAATCTCCGCATTCCTTTCGGGGGGATACCTTGAGATAGACAAAATCTCCGATCTCGAAGGTCATCTCTCGGCGTCTCTTGTCGGCATAACTCTTCTGTCGGGACTCGAGCGGTCTTGAGATACTCTCGGATTTTGTGCACCTTCTCCTCGGCTTCACGAAGAACATCTGGTCCAAAGACTTGGCTTTCTCCTACTTCCGACCAGTTCAGGGGGGTACGGCACTTCCTTCCGTACAAAGCTTCAAAGGGGGCCATCCGCGGGCTGGCTTGGTAGCTGTTGTTGTAGGAGAATTCTGCGTAAGGCGAGGCAATCTTCCCACTTGGACCCGTACTCCGGTGCGCATGCTCTCAACCTGTCCTCCAAAATCTGATTGACTCTCTCGGTACTGTCCATCGGTCTGCGGATGATAGGCGGTGCTGAAATTCAGACGGGTTCCTAGTCCTTCATGCACTTTGCGCCGGAACCGTGAGGTGAGCTGTGATCCTCTATCGACACTATCGACTTCGGGGTTCCGTGCGGGCGACTATTCTGGAGATGTACAGCTCAGCTAACTTTGGTCCTTGGTAGGTGGTCTTGACGGCGATGAAATGGGCTACCTTGGTCAATCTATCCACCACTACCCATATAGAGTCGTTGCCTTTGCTGGATTTGGGCAAACCTGTGATAAAGTCCATTCCTACCGAGTCCCACTTCCATTCCGGAATCTGCAAGGGTTGCAACAGTCCTGCGGGTCGCTGATGTTCGCCTTGACTCGGCCGACGGATATCACACTTGGCGATGTAGCTTCCGATCTCCCTCTTCATTCCATGCCACCAAAATTGTTCCTTCAAATCTTGGTACATCTTGGTACCTCCGGGGTGAATAGAGTATAAGGTGTCATGGGCTTCCTGCAGAATGACTTGCTTCAGGTCTGAGTCCGATGGTACGCAGAGACGTCCTTTGTACCAAAGAACTCCGGCTTCATCTACAGTGAATCCTGGGGCTTTTCTGCGACTATCCGGGTCTTGATTCCGTCAATGCTTGGCATTTCCCTTCGAGCTTCTTTGATCTGTCCCATCAAGGTAGGTTGTAGCTCCATGCTAGCTAAGAATCCTTCAACGACTAGTTCCATTCTAAATTGTTCAAACTCTTGGTACGGCTGGGTTGTTCTTACGCTATCATTGAATTCAGCCGACACGGCGGTCTACTCAACGCATCCGCTACCACATTGGCCTTGCCGGGGTGGTAGTGGATCTCCATATCATAATCCTTAATCAGTTCTAACCATCGTCTTTGTCTCATGTTCAGCTCCTTATGGGTAAAGATATACTTCGGGCTCTTGTGATCCGAATAGATCTCGCAGCGATTACCCATGAGGTAATGACGCCACACCTTTAGTGCTAAAACTACGGCTGCGAGTTCGAGGTCATGGGTGGGGTAGTTCTGCTCATGCTTGCTTCGGTTGCCGGGACAAATAAGAGATCACTTTGCCTTCTTGCATAAGCACACATCCGAGACCAATCTTGGATGCATCGCAGTAAACATCAAAGGGTTTGGTGATGTCCGGCATGATCAGAATTGGGGTTGTGGTCAGTCTAAGCTTGAGTTGTTGAAAACTTTCTTCACATTTGTCCGTCCATTCGAACTTCTTATCCTTCTTCAACAATTGGGTCATTGGTCGAGCGATACTCGAGAAGCCTTCTACAAATCTGCGGTAATATCCGGCTAATCCAAGAAAAGCGCGGACCTCGGTGCGGGTGGTTGGGGCTTTCCATTCCGCAACGGTCTTGATCTTGGCGGGGTCTACGGCAATTCCTCCTGCAGACAAGATATGTCCCGGGAATCCAACTTCCTTCAACCAAAACTCACATTTGCTGAACTTAGCATACGGCTTATGCTCTCTCGGGGTCTCTAGGACAGCTTCTAGGTGTTGTTCATGCTCTTCCTCGGACTTGGAATAGATTAGAATGTCGTCGATGAAAACGACAACAAACTTATCCAAAAAGTTCATGAAGATTTTATTCATGAGATTCATGAAATAAGCGAGGGGCATTGGTCAATCCAAATGACATAACATTGTACTCGTACAACCCATATCCGGTGGTAAAGGCGAGTTTTGGGAATGTCCGATGCTCGAATCTTCAGCTGGTGGTATCCGATCCACGAGGTCAATCTTTGAGAAAACTATGGCACCGGTCAGCTGGTCAAACAAATCTTCTATCTTCGGCAAAGGGTATTTGTTCTTGATGGTGACATCGTTAAGCTTACGATAGTCCGTACATAAACGGCTGGCACCATCCTTCTTATCCACAAATAGAACAGGTGATCTCCAAGGTGACGCACTTGGTCTAATCAGACCTTTGGCTAACAGTTCATCCAGTTGCTTCTTCAGCTCCACAAGCTCTGCTGGGTTCATGCTGTAGGCTCTCTGGGCTATAGGTCCGGTTCCGGGAATTAACTCGATGATAAACTCGATATCCCGGTCTGGGGGCATACCGGGTAAACCATCCGGGAACACATCAGGATATCGACAAACGACCCTAATTTGATCCAGAGTTGGCTTGGCTACGCTGCGGTTGCGAGTAAACTTTCTAGGTAGCGGTTCGGAGACATGTTCCACTAAGATACCGGTGCTACTGGTCATGGTGATGGCTTTCTTGGCACGATCAATCATTCCATGGTGTTTCGCCATCCAATCCATTCCCAATACTACTTCCAAACCTTTGGTTCCCAAAATTATCAAATTGGCATAGAACTCTACTTCATGAATTCGATGGGTACATTTTTACAAAATTTTACGGCTTTAGTGGTTGATCCGGGAATTTGAACTATCATGACATGTTTCAAGCTGAGGGGTTGAATTTTACTTGTTGATGCAAAGTCTTCGGTGACAAAAGAATGAGATGCTCAGGAATCAAACAACACTCGGCGAGTGCGAGTTGACAGGAAACATACCCTGTACAACATCTGGTGCTTCCTGGGCTTCCTCGGCATTCATGTGGAAGAGGCGGCCATTGCGGTTATTGGGGTTGTTGGGGGCGAACTTCTTTCCGGTGGAAACGCGGCGTTGCTGCTGAGCAGGTGCAGCGGTGTTGCCGGTGAGCTTGGCGAGTCTCTTGGGACACTCGTTGGAGTAGTGCCCCACCACTCCGCACTCATAGCAAGTGATAGTGGACTTGTCCTTGGTTGCGACCGGAATGGCGTTGCTTCCAGTCCTTGGGGCGGTGTTGGTGTTGTTGTTGTTGTTGGGAGCTGTGGGCGGAGCGCGGTTGAAGTTGTTGTTGTTGTTGTAGTTGTTGGGGTGGCCTCCTGGCCTAGAGTTTCCTCCACTCCGGTTCTGATAACCGGGGCGCGAGTTCTGCATAGGGGGCTTGTTGTTGTTCCTTGGAGTGAAACCTCCGCTTGAGGCTGGGGCGATACTTCGGGGCATTGCTAGGCCCACTGCGGTGCATCATGCGACGTTTGCGGTTCTCATTGGCTTGGTTCAGCTTGCCCTCCATCCGGATGGCGGAGTCAACAAGGGCTTCGAGGTCAGCGAAGGGGATGTTGACGAGAACGGTCTGCATCTCATCATGCGGTCCGTTCGGGAATCTCTCCTGCCTCTTCTCGGTGGTGTCGGTCTCATCGGGGCGTACCTTGACGGGGTGAGGAACATGTCGCGGTATTCTACCACCGTCATGCGACCTTGCTTCAATTCACGGAACTCATCCCTCATCTTCTTGATAAGACCGGGGGTACATGGTACTTGCTGAACTTGAGCTTGAAGTCCGCCCAAGTCATGAGCTGACCTCCATTCATGGCACGTGTGCTAATCCACCGAGGCTCGGGCTGGTCCGGCGAGGTAATGAGTGGCAAACGGAACCATCTCGTTGGGTTCCACTCCCGCTACCTCCAAGTTGTTTTCCATGGTTTGAAGCCGGTCATCGGCATCGAGGGGTTCCTCGCGTCTTGCTGAACACGGAGGGTTGGTATTCGAAAGTTCTTGAGCTTGGATCTGGATGATCATGATTCCCATGGCCTTGGGTTGCGAGGTTTTGCGGTGCGGTGATGTTGGCTTGACGTTCAGCTCTTTCGGTCTCACTGTACGCGGCGGGGTTTGCGGCGGTTGCATCATAGCATCGTTGTTGTTGCGATTGGGAGGGGCCATCCGAATATACATTAGATTATAAGATAAGAGGGAAATTCTATGGTTCATTTTGAATAAGTTCAAAAACTTGTAAAAACTTGAATGCTTTGGATGACACACACAAACATTCATTCATTTATACCACATAACACATTACAAACTAACATTTCAACACTCCAATGGTTTTAAGAACCATTTCACATGCTACGATACAAAGGTCGGGATACAACTCATGCCTACATCAGTGCTCAAGTGCAGCTACCCTCGTCCTCCACATCGATAGGAACGACGTCATCCGGACTCGGCTCCAGAAAAGCGTAGTCCTCCTCCTCGGTGAACTCGTCCTCCTCGAAGTCGTCATCGTCACTCGGGAAGGCTCCTCCTCCCCGAATATCGATACCCGCTTCGTCTTCCTCCATCTCCCGGATCTGCTCCTCCCGAGCCTTCACGCGTGGCCTCAAGTGGCGCTATCCGAGCGCGAAGGCGTGTGATGGTGGCATCCTTCTTCGCGCACCTTAGGCGAAGCTTGTTGCGGTCTCTGGATAGCATCTTGATGGCATCTCCATGGGTGGCCAGGGCGATGTGCGTGCGGTTCGCGTACACCGGGCGTTGTCTAGATCTGCGTGTGTATGATACGGCATAAAGTCTAGGTGCTCGGCGTGGTGTCGCAGCTGCGGGTGCGGCTCGCGAGTCATGGGTGCTCCTGAGGCATCACGCCTCACTAGGTGAGCGAAGCGGGACGCAAGCGAGCGTACCACATTCGTCGCGCGAGAGGCGTGCCAATGCCTCTCGAAGAGCTCTCGCTAGTCCGTCGAGCCGAGTTGCTCTCACGGAATGAGAACGAGAATCCTCTCCTGGTTAGGAGACTCCATCGTGCCTCGCACATCTGCGGTGATAATCCATCGGAGTTCTCCACCGGGCTGATCGTTCACCTGAATTCCGTGGAACTCG
The DNA here is from genome assembly GCF_022539505.1 of Lolium rigidum. NCBI lineage: Eukaryota > Viridiplantae > Streptophyta > Magnoliopsida > Poales > Poaceae > Lolium > Lolium rigidum. Next base: position 97,299,453 of record NC_061509.1, on the reverse strand, counting down.
GGGAAGTCGACCAAGGAAAGCGGCGACGGCGGTGAGGTCATGTTCGAACACGAGGCTCCCACCGTTCCCGAGCTGATAGAACTTCGCGTTGATGGGTTCATTGGGCTCCATCCGAAGCGAAAAGGTTGAGTAAGTTAGAGAGTGAACAAGTGTGGCAAAATTTTTAAGTAGATTCAATTTAGAAGAGCACATTATTCATCAAATTTCGAAATAGTCTCAAAGGCAAGAATGCGAGTAAATTTTCACAAATATTTACTTCATTTGATTTCAAAGTTAAGTTTTCATGAACGTCCATTCTAACTAGGGTCTTCTAAGGTCAAATAATGGCTCTGATACCAACTTGTCAACACCCGGATTTTTAAGTCCAGATGCCTATTTGTAGGATAACGTTGCATAGAAAACAAAAATTTTCCTACCGCGAACACGCAATCCAAGCCAAGATGCAATCTAGAAGACGGTAGCAACGAGGGGGTATCGAGTCTCACCCTTGAAGAGATTCCAAAGCCTACAAGATGAGGCTCTTGTTGCTGCGGTAGACGTTCACTTGCCGCTTGCAAAGCGCGTAGAAGATCTTGATCACGATCGGTTCGGCGCCACGAACGGGCGGCACCTCCGTACTCGGTCACACGTTCGGTTGTTGATGAAGACGACGTCCACCTCCCCGTTCCAGCGGGCAGCGGAAGTAGTAGCTCCTCTTGAATCCGACGAGCACGACGGCGTGGTGTCGGTGGTGGTGAAGAAGTCCGGCGGAGCTTCGCTAAGCGTGCGGGAAGTGGAGGAGCGGGGCGGCTAGGGTTTGGGGAGAGGGGCGCGCGGCCACTATAGGGGTGCGGCCACCTTGGTGGTGTTTGAGGTGGCCGGCCCCCTCCCCTTGGTCCCTCATTATATAGGTGGAACCCCAAGAGGTGGTGTCCAAGTCTTCGAATAAGACCCGAACCAAATCCTTCCATAGGAGGGGGCAATCCTAGCCCAACTAGGACTCCCACCCAAAGGTGGGATTCCCACCTCCCATGTGGGGGGTGGCCGGCCCCTAAGGGGAGTCCACTTGGGACTCCTCCCCACTAGGGTTGGCCGGCCATGGGGGGTGGAGTCCCTTGTGGACTCCACCTTCCTTGGTGGTTTCTTCCGGACTTTTCTAGAACCTTCTAGAACCTTCCATAGAACCTTCAGCGACATTTTATTCACATAAAATGACATCCTATATATGAATCTTATTCTCCGGACTATTAGGAACTCCTCGTGATGTCAGGGATCACATCAGGGACTCCGAACAAATGTTCCAACTCCATTCCATATTCAAGAACTACCATTTCAACATCCAACTTTAAGTGTGTCACCCTACGGTTCGTGAACTATGCGGACATGGTTGAGTACTCACTCCGACCAATAACCAATAGCGGGATCTGGAGATCCATAATGGCTCCCACATATTCAACGATGACTTTAGTGATCAAATGAACCATTCACATACATTACCAATTCCCTTTGTCTCACGATATTTTACTTGTCCGAGGTTTGATCTTCGGTATCACTCTATACCTTGTTCAACCTCGTCTCCGACAAGTACTCTTTACTCGATACCGTGGTATGTGATCTCTTATGAACTCATTCATATGCTTGCAAGACATTAGACGACATTCCACCGAGAGGGCCCGGAGTATATCTATCCGTCATCGGGATGGACAAATCCCATTGTTGATCCATATGCCTCAACTCATACTTTCCGGATACTTAATCCCACCTTTATAGCCACCCATTTACGCAGTGGTGTTTGGTGTAATCAAAGTACCTTTCCGGTATAAGTGATTTATATGATCTCATGGTCATAAGGATTAGGTAACTATGTATCGAAAGCTTATAGCAAAAAACTAAATGACGAGATCTTATGCTACGCTTAAATGGGTGTGTCCATTACATCATTCATATAATGATATAACCTTGTTATTAATAACATCCAATGTTCATGATTATGAAACTAATCATCCATTAATCAACAAGCTAGTTTAAGAGGCATACTAGGGACTTCTTGTTTGTCTACATATCACACATGTACTAATGTTTCGGTTAATACAATTATAGCATGATATATAAACATTTATCATAAACATAGAGATATAAATAATAACCACTTTTATTATTGCCTCTAGGGCATATCTCCTTCGATCTCCCACTTGCACTAGAGTCAATAATCTAGATTACATTGTAATATACCTAACACCCATGGCATTACGGTGTTGGTCATGCTTTGCCCTAGGGAGAGCTTTAGTCAACGGATGCTACATTCGGATCGGTGTGTACTTTGCAAATCTTTACTTCTCCATCTTCGATGTACTCGCGAATCGAGTGGTAACGCAGCTTGATATGCTTCAGCCTCTTGTGTGACCTTGGCTCTTGTGCATTGGCGATGGCACCCATGTTATCACAGTAAATGATTAATGGGTCCAATGCACTAGTAACCACACCGAGCTCTACAATGAACCTCTTCATCCATACCGCTTCTGATGAAGCCTCTGAAGCCGCTATGTACTTTGATTCTGTTGAAGACTTTGCCACCGTGCACTGCTTCGAGCTTGCCCAGCTACTTGCAGCACCATTCAATATAAACACGTACCCGGATTGTGACTTAGAGTCATCGGGATCGGTGTTCCAACTTGCATCGGTGTAACCATTTACAACGAGCTCTTGGTCACCTCCATAACAAAGAAACATATCCTTAGTTCTTTTCAAGTACTTTAGGATATTCTTGACCGCTGTCCGAGTGTTCCATTCCTGGATCACTTTGATATCTCGCTAGTCAAACTAACGGCATGTGCTATATCCGGTCTAGTACATAGCATGGCATACATGATAGATCCTCTTGCCGAGGCATAGGGGATATTACTCATCCTTTCTCTTTCTTACGCCGTAGCCGGTCCTTGAGTCTTACTCAAGACCTTGCACAGTAACATAGGTAAGAACCCTTTCTTACTTTCGTCCATTCTAAATTTCTTTAGAATCTTGTCCGGATATGTACTCTGCGATAGCCCTATTAGGCGTCTTGATCTATCTCTATAAATCTTGATGCCTAATATATACGATGCTTCACCAAGGTCTTTCATTGAAAAGCTGTTATTCAAATAACCTTTTACCTTGCTTAATAGTTCTATATCATTCCCGATCAATAATATGTCATCTACATATAATATCGGGAATGCTACGAGCTCCCACTCACTTTCTTGTAAATACGGGCCTCTCCATGACCTTGTATAAACCCGAAGTCTTTGATCACCTTGTCAAAGCGTCGGTTCCAACTTCTCGATGCTTGCTTCGAGTCCATAGATTGAACGCTGAAGTTTGCATACTTTGTCGGCATTTTAGGATCGACAAAACCTTTGGGTTGTACCATATACAACTCTTCCTCAATGTCTCCATTAAGGAACGCCGTTTTGACATCCATACGCCAAATCTCATAATCGAAAAATGCAGCTATTGCTAACAAAATCCTCACAGATTTTAGCTTCGCTACGGGTGAGAAAGTCTCATCGTAGTCAACTCCTTGAATTTGTCGGAAACCCTTTGCGACAAGTCGAGCTTTATAGACGAGTAATATTACCATCGGCATCTGTTTTTCTCTTGAAGATCCATTTATTCTCGACAGCCTTTCGGCTATCGGGTAAGTCTACCAAAGTCCATACTTTGTTATCATACATGGATCCCATTTCGGATTTCATGGCTTCTTGCCATTTGTTGGAATCCGGGCTCATCATCGCTTCTTCATACGTCGCGGGGTCCTCATCATTGTTATCCACAATCATGACATTTAGACAAGGATCATACCAATCGGGAGTGGCACGTTCCCTTGTCGATCTGCGAGGTTCGATGGTTTCCTCGTTCGAAGTTTCATGATCATTATCATTAGCTTCCTCTTGTTGCCGGTGTAGGCGATGCGAGTACAACTTCCGTCTTTGCGCTACTGCGATCAACGAGTATAGATTCATCAATCTCATCGAGTTCTACTTTTCTTCCGAGTCACTTCTTTAGTGAGAAATTCTTTCTCAAGAAAGGTTCCGTTCTTTGCAACAAATATTTTGCCTTCGGATTTGTGATAGAAAGTATACCCTATAGTTTCCTTAGGGTATCCTATGAAGACGCATTTCTCCGCTTTGGGTTCTAGCTTGTCCGGTTGTAACTTCTTTACATAGGCTTCGCAACCCCAAACTTTCGGGAACGACAGCTTAGGTTTCTTATTAAACCATAATTCATACGGTGTCGTTTCTACGGATTTTGATGGTGCTCTATTTAAAGTGAATGCGGCTGTCTCTAATGCATAACTCCAAAATGATAATGGCAAATCGGTAAGAGACATCATAGAACGAACCATATCTAAGAGAGTTCGATTACGACGTTCGGATACACCGTTTCGTTGTGGTGTTCCCGGCGGTGTCAATTGTGAAAGTATTCCGTATTTCTTTAAATGCATGCCAAACTCATAACTCAGATATTCACCTCCACGATCAGATCGTAGAAATTTTATCTTCTTGTTACGTTGATTTTCTACTTCACTTTGAAATTCCTTAAACTTCTCGAAAGTTTCGGATTTATGTTTCATGAAATAGATATACCCATATCTACTCCGATCATCTGTGAAGGTTAGAACATAACGATAACCACCGCGCGATGCTACACTCATTGGTCCGCACACATCGGTATGTATGATTTCCAATAAGTCGGTAGCTCGCTCCATTATACAGAAAATGGAGTCTTAGTCATTTTTCCCATTAGACATGCTTCGCATCTATCAAGTGACTCAAAGTCAAGTGATTCAAGTAATCCATCGGTATGGAGTTTCTTCATGCGCTTCACTCCAATATGACCAAGACGACGAGTGCCACATATAAGTAGAATTATCATTCAATTTAATTCGCTTAGCATCAATGTTATGTATATGCGTATCACTACTATCGAGATCTAACGAGAAATAAGCCATTCTTTTGTGGTGCTTGACCATAAAAGATATTATTCATAAAAATAGAACAACCATTATTCTCAGACTTGAATGAATAACCGTCTTGCATTAAACAAGATCCAGATATAATGTTCATGCTAAATAACAATTATTTAGGCTTAAAACTAATCTCGAAGGTAGATGTAGAGGAAGTGTGCCGACGAGCGATCACATCGACTTTGGATCCATTTCCAACGCGCATTGTCACTTCATCTTTCGGTAGTCTTCGTTTATTCTTTAGTTCCTGTTTCGAGTTACGAGATATGAGCAACCGAACCGGTATCAAATACCCGGGTACTAGAACGAGAACCGAGTGAGATAAACATCTATAACATGTATATCAGATATACCTTCTTTCTTCTTCTTGACAAGGCCGCTCTTCGAGATCAGCCGGATAGCTTGGAGCAATTACGCTTCCGGTGTCCCTTCTCCTTGCGAGTAATAGCACTCGGCATCGAGGCTTAGGGCCGTTCTTAGGTTTCATAGGAGGCGTGGCAGCTTTCTTGCCACCCTTCTTGAATTTTCCCTTAGACTTGCCCTGTTTCTTGAAACTAGTGGTCTTGTTGACCATCAGCACTTGGTGCTCTTTCTTGATCTCAATCTCAGCAGCTTTTAGCATGCCAAAGAGTTCAGGTAACTCCTTGTTCATGTTACTGCATATTGTAGTTCATCACAAAGTTCTTGTAACTTGGTGGCGGTGATTGAAGAACACGATTAATCCCCGGTCTGTTAGGAATCACTATTCCCAAGTCAGCGAGTTTCTTCGCATGCCCGGTCATGGCGAGCATGTGCTCACTAATGGAGCTGCCTTCTTCCATCATACAGCTGAAGAAATGTTTCGATGCTTCATAGCATTCCACGGCCGCATGAGTCTCAAAAATAGTCTTCAACTCTTTCATCAACTCATGAGGATCATGGTGCTCAAAACGTTTTTGAAGATCGGATTCTAGACTGCACAGGATGGCACACTGAACTTGAGAGTACCAGAGTTTTCGAGTCTCGTAAACGACTTTTACTTCATCGGTTTCGGTTCTGCGGGAGGGTCACCTAGCGGTGCATCAAGCACATATTGCAGATTTCCGCCGAGAGAGGAAGATCCTCACATGACGGAACCGATCGGTGAAGTTGCTACCGTTGCTCTTAAGCTTTTCTTTCTCTAGGAAGCTGGTTAAAATTGATTGGGGACGCCATCTCTACAACATATATTTGCAATAGTTTAGACTAAGTTTATGACAAATTGAGTTCAAATTTTAATTCAATATAATTAAAAATCTAGGTGAACTCCCACTCAAAACAATATCCCTCGCATTGTCTTAGTGATCACACGAACCAAATCCACTACACCATAGTCCGATCATCACGAGACAAGGTGTAATTTCAATGGCGAACACTCAAAGTGTTCATCATATCAATCATATGATTCATGCTCTACCTTTCGGTATCACGTGTTCCGAGACCATGTACGTACATGCTAGGCTCGTCAAGGCCACCTTAGTATCCGCATGTGCAAAAGCTGGCTTGCACCCGTTGTATGCACTTGTTGATTCTATCACACCCGATCATCACGAGATGCTTCGAAACGACAAGTCTTGGCAACGGTGCTACTAAGGATGAACACTTTATTATCTTGAGATTTTAGTGAGGGATCATCTTATAATGCTACCGTCGCGATCTAAGCAAAATAAGATGCATAAAAGGATTAACATCACATGCGGTTCATATGTGATATGATATGGCCCTTTTGTCTTTGCGCCTTTGATCTTCATCTCCAAAGCACGGACATGATCTCCATCATCTTCGGGCATGATCTCCATCATCGTCGGCGAAGCACCAAGGTCAATGGCGCCGTCTTCATGATTGTCCTCCATGTAGCATCTATTACAACTACTTTGAAATACTACTCAACATGAAATTTAAAGACAACCATAAGGCTCCTGCCGGTTGCCACAATACAATAATGATCATCTCATACATATTCATCATCACATTATGGCCATATCACATCACCAAACCACTGCAAAAACAAGTTAGACGCTCTCTAATTTGGTTTGCATATTTTACGTGGTTTAGGGTTTTCGATATAGATCTAATCTACCTACGAACATGAACCACAACGTTGATACTAATGTTGTCAATAGAAAAGTAAATTGAATCTTTACTATAGTAGGAGAGACGAGACACCCGCAAAGCCTCTTATGCAATACAAGTTGCATGTCGAGACGAGGAACAAGTCTCATGAACGCGGTCATGTAAAGTTAGTCCGAGCCGCTTCATCCCACTATGCCATAAAGATGCAAAGTACTCAACTAAAGATAACAAGAGCATCAACGCCCACAAACCATTGTGTTCTACTCGTGCAACCATCTATGCATGAGACACGGCTCCGATACCACTTGTAGGATAACGTTGCATAGAAAACAAAAATTTTCCTACCGCGAACACGCAATCCAAGCCAAGATGCAATCTAGAAGACGGTAGCAACGAGGGGTATCGAGTCTCACCCTTGAAGAGATTCCAAAGCCTACAAGATGAGGCTCTTGTTGCTGCGGTAGACGTTCACTTGCCGCTTGCAAAAGCGCGTAGAAGATCTTGATCACGATCGGTTCCGGCGCCACGAACGGGCAGCACCTCCGTACTCGGTCACACGTTCGGTTGTTGATGAAGACGACGTCCACCTCCCCGTTCCGGCGGGCAGCGGAAGTAGTAGCTCCTCTTGAATCCGACGGCACGACGGCGTGGTGTCGGTGGTGGTGAAGAAGTCCGGCGGAGCTTCGCTAAGCGTGCGGGAAGTGGAGGAGCGGGGCGGCTAGGGTTTGGGGAGAGGGGGCGCCGGCCACTATAGGGGTGCGGCCACCTTGGTGGTGTTTGAGGTGGCCGGCCCCCTCCCTTGGTCCCTCATTATATAGGTGGAACCCCAAGAGGTGGTGTCCAAGTCTTCGAATAAGACCCGGACCAAATCCTTCCATAGGGGGGGCAATCCTAGCCCAACTAGGACTCCCACCCAAGGTGGGATTCCCACCTCCCATGTGGGGGGTGGCCGGCCCCTAAGGGGAGTCCACTTGGGACTCCTCCCCCACTAGGGTTGGCCGGCCATGGGGAGTGGAGTCCCTTGTGGACTCCACCTTCCTTGGTGGTTTCTTCCGGACTTTTCTAGAACCTTCTAGAACCTTCCATAGAACCTTCCGCGACATTTTATTCACATAAAATGACATCCTATATATGAATCTTATTCTCCGGACTATTCCGGAACTCCTCGTGATGTCCGGGATCACATCCGGGACTCCGAACAAATGTTCCAACTCCATTCCATATTCAAGAACTACCATTTCAACATCCAACTTTAAGTGTGTCACCCTACGGTTCGTGAACTATGCGGACATGGTTGAGTACTCACTCCGACCAATAACCAATAGCGGGATGCGGAGATCCATAATGGCTCCCACATATTCAACGATGACTTTAGTGATCAAATGAACCATTCACATACATTACCAATTCCCTTTGTCTCACGATATTTTACTTGTCCGAGGTTTGATCTTCGGTATCACTCTATACCTTGTTCAACCTCGTCTCCTGACAAGTACTCTTTACTCGTACCGTGGTATGTGATCTCTTATGAACTCATTCATATGCTTGCAAGACATTAGACGACATTCCACCGAGAGGGCCCGGAGTATATCTATCCGTCATCGGGATGGACAAATCCCACTGTTGATCCATATGCCTCAACTCATACTTTCCGGATACTTAATCCCACCTTTATAGCCACCCATTTACGCAGTGGTGTTTGGTGTAATCAAAGTACCTTTCCGGTATAAGTGATTTATATGATCTCATGGTCATAAGGATTAGGTAACTATGTATCGAAAGCTTATAGCAAAAAACTAAATGACGAGATCTTATGCTACGCTTAAATGGGTGTGTCCATTACATCATTCATATAATGATATAACCTTGTTATTAATAACATCCAATGTTCATGATTATGAAACTAATCATCCATTAATCAACAAGCTAGTTTAAGAGGCATACTAGGGACTTCTTGTTTGTCTACATATCACACATGTACTAATGTTTCGGTTAATACAATTATAGCATGATATATAAACATTTATCATAAACATAGAGATATAAATAATAACCACTTTTATTATTGCCTCTAGGGCATATCTCCTTCACTATTATGTCATTCATCGCAATCCCAGGATAATGTTGTTGCGAGGCATAATAGTCGAATATCACAGTCATTATTTATTACAAGCCATAATGTCTTACAATCTTGAATCACATGATTCATATTACACAAATAGTTGATCACACAATCAACAACATCCATAAGTTCATACATAGCGGAAGCGTAATAGTAACGGGACTCTCTAGTCCACAGGCCAACAGTTGACGTCAGAAACCCCTAGTTGTCGTAGGCGTCCTGCTGGTCATCCTCATGATAGTTCTGTTCCTCCTCGTACTCTGGCCATTTGAATAGCCAGGGACAAAGCCGTAAGTACTTCAAGTACTTGCAAACTAATACTATTGTAAAATGCCCACTAAAGGAACTCAACTCTAATTTAACTTGCATAAGCCAAATTTTAGTTCACAAGCTTGGATCATGTACTAACTACCTTAAGTGGGAACATTAGTGTCATTCCCACATCATTGGTTCAAGCCCAAAGAGTCACCAAGTCACCATTCATATTTACTAAAGCTTTCGAAAATCTGACACCGGAAGCTGTATGGCCTTTCCAACCGTCCGTAACCGTGGACACGGCTATTCGAATAGGTTTACACTCTGCGAGAGGTTGCACACTTGTGCCACAACATTTGATTTCATCCGTCGGAATAACTCCGAGTCACCGTAACACGATACGCGGATCATCAACCATAACCTTTCACTTACACATCCTAGTATGAGCACCTCTCCCCATGAGCTTGGCCTCCCGGTGGAAACCAAGCTGTTAACTCGGGAGCTGCACGAGGCTTGGCCGTACAATTTCATCTCAATTCACATCCTTTCTCAACAACGGAGGCAGCCTCAGCATAACCCCTATGATGTGTGTTCAGAGGGAACTCATACTAAAATCTATAAACTTCCAGTTAAGCCCTACCCATAATCAGGTATTGTGGGGGTACTCAAAAAATTGGAAAGGTATCGCATTCAAACCAATATCAGGTTTTTATCAAAAATCACCATCTTCTCTTGTTCACCTTCAACTTCAAACTCTTCAATGGAATGCTTCATCATTCCAAGGTTTCAAAATCAACCATTCACATGCTCCCATCTAATGTAGTCAAATTTTAGTATTTTAGCACTAGCACTAATCATGAGGGGTGCTACTTTGCTTTGCTATCTCTTCTTATCTAGTAATCTTGTTCTCTATCCAATTTTAGTTCATCCTTGGAAACACAACAAGTAGAACTTGTATGGTGTACACATAAGATAGACTTGTATAAGAAAATTAAGAATCATGGTGCCTTGCTCAAGGTGAGCTTTGCACTTTGCAAGAGTATTATCTTGCCTTGGTAGTTCTCTAGGTTTTCTCCTTCTTCTTCAGGGTAGAATTCTCCTTCCTCTCGGTAATCTCCGGTGCTAGCGTCTAAATTTAGAATACGAAGTATAATCACCAAACAAGCTCAAAGGCTAATCTAAACACATCATTACTTCACACAAACTATACTAAGCACACACATAAAATAAGTAAGTGTATTGGTGGGTGATTTGAGGAAAAAGATTTCCTCTTATTCATATGTGAGAAGTAAGGTTCATATGGTGTTTGGGAAATAATTTCCTCTCATTGAATCTTCTTAAGATTTAATTTCTCAATAGCAATACATGAATGCTATGTTGACCCAAGTCAACCATTCATCATCATTATTGAAGAAAATGATTTAAATGAGGTAGACCCCTCATACTATTTAAATAACACTACATTTGATTTAAATCTCAAGTAATTCATATAAGAGAGTTTGAAACCAGGGGTCCAAACATCCCATGAATTTATGTGAGACAAGTTTAAATGAAGTATACAACTTCACAAGGTTTACTTTAATAGTTTTGGATAATATCAACTAGTTAAACTAGTCAAATGATCCATTAATTAAACTAGGGCATGATCATGCAAAGTGACCACACCATTTTCTTGCAGAAACAATTAGTGTAAGTCAAAAGTGAGCTACTAGAGTTGGAATTAACTTAATATCTATTTTGGTTGATTTTTAATAATTATTTGAATAAGTAAAAGTCCCTGTCTTGTTATTTTTATCACATTTGTTCCACCAAGAATCTGACCATGGGGCCAGTGGCATTGGTTAGATCTTTTTCTTAGCTTTCCAACAACATAAAGTTCATCAAATTTGGTTTAGCCAATTTCAATCTATTGAATTTCTAAGTTGGAACCAGTATTGAAATTAAATGTATTTGGATAAATCGAATTGGAGTTACTGGGCTACGCGGGAAAGCTAAGTGGGCCGAAACGTTTAAAAACAGCCCAAGGCCAGCCCACCACGCATCTGTGCACGCGCGGGCCGCCTGACAATGGGCTCCACCCGTCAGCGACTCATAAAAGCCGAAACGGTATGTTTTAAAGTGGATCGTTGGATTAGAATGAGATCGGACGGCACTGGGCCATCGTCGTCTCCGGCGAGATGGGTTCACTGGCACGGCGGCGGTAGGGGGTCGGAGGCTCACCGTGGCTCCAGCTAGGGTTGGGCAATGTGCTCGACGAGGTTGTGGACGACGGCGAAGCAGCCTGTAGCGGCGGCGTCGTCGGGGCGGCCTCCTTCTCCGGCGATTGCTGCAGGGCTTCCGCGGCGGTGAGGCGTCGATTGGGCGGCGGCGGTGGCTAATCGATCATGGCGAGGTGCTGGGGAGGTCGAGGAAGAAGAGGGAAGCTGGTGGTGTGCTTGGATCATCAAGGGGAGGTCTCCTTTTATAGGGCGTGAGGGGTGCCGTGGGTGCTGCGGCAAGTCGACCGAGGAGCGGCGTCTCCGGTGAGCTAGGGGGCTAGCGACGACGGGGTCGTGTTCACCACGTCAAGGCGGTACTGCGAGCGTCAACGGCGCGGCAAATGGGGGCGTACGACGGTCGGGCGCGTCCGTGTGCTTGCCGCGGCCGTGGCGGAAGGAAGCTTCCTCTCCGGCGGCGGTAGACGCTAGGGGGTGACGTGAGCGTGTCCGGCGAGCTCCGCGTGGCGAGAGAGGTACTACGGCGCGCGGATATGGTCGGGTACGGCGAGATCCGGCGAGCGCCGCGTGGACGTGTCCGTGCACCGGGTGACGTCGCCATGCCGTTGGCGGCGTACACAGGGCGTCCTGGGCGCGCGTCGTCCGGGGCTTGTCGGCGTCTCCTCGACCAACGGCGGGTACGGGCGATCTCCCGGGATCATGGGCGACGCGTTGGACATGGTGGCCGTGGCGATGGTGAAGAGAAACGAGAGGGAGGCGTGTCGTGGGCGACGTGGCCGGCATGGCCATGGCTAGGCCATGTTTGGTCGTGTCCGGGGGTTCCAAGGCATGGATTTGGTGTAGGAGGGTCTTGTGGTCAATGCTAGGTCAAGTGGTGAGCAAGTGATGGCCTGGTTTGATCACATTTCAAAATTGGAGATTGTTACATATGTTTCAAAGTCTCATCTTGGCATGCTTCTATCTCTTGATCCATGATGAATTTGATATGGTGATCTTTACAGAAGTTGTTCACCTTGTTGAGTACTTGGATGACATGCCAAGAGTTGGATTTGTTTGGTTTGGAAAATTTGAAATAGATAGGTTCAAAGTAGGTACCAGACTATAAAAGTCAGAAATGACCATGATCATATGTGATCATGTTTTCAATTTTGAAAATGGTTTGAAAAGTAAATCTTTGATTCTCAAAGTTGTATTCCTTCTTTAATATCATAACACAATTATTGGTGAAGATCAAATGGGTCTAAGATCAGATTTACCAAAAGTGACATAGACCTTATGTTAGGGTTTTTAGGGTTTTTGTGATATTTGATTTCTTTCTCTTTTTGAGGTATTTAATTTATGATGATCACTTGATCATTCTAGGGTTTTAGAGTTCATCACAAACACAAAGTAACAAACATCATGGCATAGCACTCAAAATGCACAAGTCCTATGCAGGGTACTATATGCAAGTAAAAGTTTTTGTTGGTTCTCAATTTTGGATAATTGAAATTGTTCTTCTTCCTTTATTTGAAATTTTGGGATGTTACACAAAAGTAATATCTGACAAGGCAGAGTCTGCAAAAGAATCAATGCCTTCGACTGTCGGAAGTGATTGTGTCGCCACTCCTCCACCAAGAACTGTCGTGGACAAAGTAAAAATTTCGACGGTTAATCCTTGAGCAAGCGCCTCTGCTCCCCCATCTTCGAATGATCGTGTAAGCATTTCTTTTTAGTAAATAGTATCCAGCGTAGTATCCATCAGCCCCCGAGCCGATGATTGGCTCTTTGAAGAATGCCAAGTATAGGTTAAGATATGCCCGTTGTATGACCTAACATAATCCTTTGATTCCCTTGCTGCAGCCAATTTATGCCGCAGTCGATGTTGTGGTAGATTTTGCCGATCAATTTGTTCGACTAGAATCAGAAAACGTCCAACTTCGCAAGGTTGTTAAGACTTCGGCTGATCAAGTGCTAGAAGCTGACATGCTAGAAGCTGAGGCACAAAGAGAATACACATGCCTAAAGGATGAACTGAAGAAGTTGAAAAAGAAGATGAAGGATGAGCAAGAGGCAAGGCACAAGGCTTTTATTGAAGCTGACGAGAAGGAAGGTGCCCTCCGCGAGTCCATTGGAAATTTGCTAAGTAAAATTTCTTCATGCTCGTATGTTTCTTCTTCAGAATACTCTACTGTTGTAATGAATTGTTTCTCCATGATATTCCAGGTACTTCCGACATGCCTATCGATCGCACAAACAAACTTCGAGTGGACTCAATGTCGGATGCCCTTTTATTTGCAACTGAATCCAGCAACCAGATCCAAGATCTCTTGAAGAAGACCAAAGGAGCTTGGTCAAGGTTATTCTCGATGATGTATCCAAAGCTGGACCAGACCAAGACACTTGGAGAGATGGCGGACACTTTCTTCGTCGACTCCTGTGATGCTATTGAGGTATTGAAGAGACGGTCTCATCTTTACGAAGAGGTCCTTACTTTTCAACTTTTGATGGGGCATGGACTTGGTTCTGACCTGCAGAAACTATCCAAAGCGCTGCCAGTGGATGCTAGCGGTTGTCTTGTTGACCTTGAGCCTTTCAAGCAACCCTCAGTGTCATGCGCCAATGGACTCATAAAATTAGTTGATGAAGACAAGAAGAAAGTTGTATCCGAAGCTGCACCAAGTTCATCGGCACAAACTTGATCAAACTGGGCCTACTAACTTTTTAGTTGTGACCTGAATACATTCGAACCTTGCTTTGTAATGAATTAAGTTGGCTCTTTTGTCAGAACATAACTTTCATCATGTGCTTTTGAATGAAATGTTTTGCTGGCTCCCGATGGGAGTTTTCTGCATTTGATAATTTCCTTTTGATACTTTTCTGAGGATGTATATCAAATATTTTTTTACAGACTCCTTCGACTTCTTCCCGAATCGAGAGTTCTTTGAATTCTTCTACTATTGATGAATCGGAACTTGTGCATCGTCTGCGCAATCAAGTTTCCCGACTAAATAAAGATATAGCTAGCCTTCAACTATGGTAGCATTGGTGAAGAAGAAGAGCGAAATTGCTGTTGCAGTCGAACAACATGCCTTAGATCGCCTTTGTGTGGCTACCGAAATCCTAAGCTGTAAGAAGTCAACCACCTCCTTTTGTTTTATTGATACTTCTGCAAATAATCTTCTGTTGACTTGCTCTTTGTCTTCAAAATTTGTTGCTTCCGATGAATTAGAAGAAAATAAGCGGATCCATGAAAAGATTGCAGTAATGACCGACATCTCCCACCCGAAGTGTGAATTGTGGTCAAATAGATCAAAGGCTGTAATCGTGGCAAAGTTCGAGTATCGAGCTGAGAAAGTTCATTATTACTTTGACAAGTACCATGCTCATCTAACCATGGTATGGAAAACCATGTTTCCTTTGGATCCAGCACCCGAGACTCTGTAAGCTTTGTTCAATCGATTCAAGACTCCAGTCACAATTCGATCTTTGGTGCGCAAAGAACTTTTTGCTGGAGCCGAACTTGCACTTGCTTCTGTTTTAGCATGCCATCCAACCATGGATTTAGAATCCATCGCCAATGCTGATGTGATATTAGATCAATATTATCCCATAGCTAGGCATCCTGCTCATATTATTATCTCTAGGATGGAGGCATGTACCGAAAGAAATTTCAAGAATCAAGAAGACCAAGGGACCTTGTCATGATAGAATTTTTTTTAAGTATTCTTGCACATAATGCAATTTTGTAAGGAATCACTCCTTTTTAAGATGACCTTGCGTTGCAAGGAGTAACATTGTGTGTATTTGATGTTATTTTTTAAAATCATTATGAATGGTTGAACCGTAAGTCCAGCCGACATATTTTTCTATTTTGTCGAAGGCAACTGAGTGATCAGGTCAGTTTGCTTACTCGACGACCCTGTAGTAATCGCAATTTTTGCAGAGTCGTATGTACGTTTGTAATAGCGACACCCTTCGAATAAACGAGGGAATTATACGCTTTTTATTTGTTTTCATAACATGGTGCACCGGTATGAGCCTTTCGTATGTTGTATTGTTTCCACCAACTGCAGCACCCGCATGTTTATTTTGAGGCTTTGATTGAATTTATTTTTGATAAGGACTTATGGTTTCCGAGTATTGCCGTAAAAACAACGGTACGTCAATAACTATAGACCCCGATGAAAGTAGTAGTTAATGACGACATTGTAATAATTCTTGTAGCCCCCGAGTATTGCCGGGTAAACTATGACGTGTTATTAACCGGAGCTCCCGATGGGAGTAGTTGATATAAAAAATCCCGAACATTTGTTCGGCTGAGGAGATAATCATATAAGATGAACCAGAAGTTTTATTCATAATATGTAACCGTCTAAGAAGCCTTAATGCAAAAGAGAAAAAGGTCGAGTCCTACGAATAAAATCGTCGCAAGGGTGCAACATTCCATGGGTTCCCATCATCTTTTCTCGAAGTAGGATTCTTGAGGAGATAAGCTCCTCCTGGGATAACTTCAGTGATGATAAATGGTCCTTCTCATGGAGATTCAAGTTTTAGTGTTCTGTCTTGCTTCAACCGCAGTACTAGATCACCAACGTTCAAGCTTCCAGTGCGAACTCTTGGACTATGATGATTCCGTATCGCCTAATGATATATTGATGTTCTTGCTAAGGCAATGTCTCGAGCCTCATCAAGAAGATCTACAACATCTTGTAGTGCTTGAACGGAGGTTGTCTCTTTATATGCGGCCACCCGAGGTGCTTCAAAGAGAACGTCGGCAGGTAGAACAGCTTCGTCTTCGTAGACAAGGAAGAAGGGAGTATATTGCGTTGACATATTTGGTGTGTACGCAAACTCCACAATACTGATAGTAATTCTTCAACCCAAGCTCCAGCTGCACCTGTGAGGCGCTTTTTAATGCCGTCACATATTAGGCCATTGATCCTTTTCACTTGCCCATTGGTCTGAGGATGTGCAACTGAAGCAAATTTGAGCTTGATACCATTGCTGTTGCAGAATTGATGAAATTCCTTCAAATCAAAGTTGGTTCCATTGTCTGTAATGATTCTATGAGGCACACCAACACGACAAGTTATACCTCTGAAGAATTTGACAGCAGTTTTGGCTGTCTTATTGGTAACTGGTATGGCCTCAATCCATTTGGTGAATTTATCAACTACCACCAATAGTTGAGTATGACCACCAGGCGATGACTTCGGCAGTGCACCAACTTGGTCAAGTCCCCATTGCGCAAAGGGCCAGGCCAAAGGTATTGTCATTAGGTCCGTGGCAGGTGCATGTGGTTTTGGTGCAAAATGTTGGCAAAGATCGCACTTCCGAACTAAGTCTCTTGCATCAGTTGCTGTTGTTGGCCAATAAAACCCTGCTCTGAAAGCTTTAGCCACAAGTGCTCTACTGCTTGCATGATGACCATAGGTCCCTTCGTGTATTTCTCGCATCGAAGCCTTTCCATCGTTGATGGCGATGCACTGTTGGAAGATGCCAGAGATGCTTCATTTATAAAGGTCACCATCTACTATGATAAAAGCTTTAGATCTTCGCACGATGTGTCTAGCTTCCGTTGGATCGTCTGGCAACCGCTGCTCCATCAAATATGCCAGAAAAGGTTCAGTCCATAAAGACTCGAGAAGAAGAACTTGTTGTTTAGATCCATCAGTAATATCTTAGGAAGCTTCCTGGAGCGTTGCCCCCGGGTTAGTACCCGGTATTTCTGGAGGTGCCAAAGTTTTTTACTTTAATAGATCTTTGAGTAATTACCTCATAGAAGACTCTATTTAGAATAGAAAAACATGTAGAGCCGATATTAGCCAGCGCGTCGGCTTCCTCGTTGCTAGCTCTGCCGATATGTTTTAACTCACAGCCTTCAAACTTAGCTTCCATTGATTGGTACAACTGGTGGTAAGAAATCATATTGTCGCTAATAGCGTCGCATACATTTATCGACTGCTGAACCACAAGATTTGAATCTCCATAAATATCTAAACGAGTAGCTCTGCACGCTTTGGCCATACGCGTACCATGTAGTAATGCTTCGTATTCTGCTTTATTATTTGTTGGTAATGATAAATTCATCCTTAGAACATATCTCATTTTGTCTCCTTGCGGCGAGATTTGATGGGATTCGTAGCATAGAAAACAAAAAATTTCCTACCGCAAGAACGAATAACAAGCCAAGATCTAATCTAGTAGATGGTAGCAACGAGATGAAGATCATGAGACTAACCCTCGAAGATTCGCAAAGCGCTAACGAGATTAGATCTCGTTGTTGATGTAGTCGATCACTTGCCGCTTTCAAAAGCGCGTAGAAGATCTTGACGGTGCCACAATCGGGTAGCACCTACGTACTCGGTCACACGTTCGGTGTTGATGATGACGTCCTTCTCCCCGTTCCAGCGGGCAGCGAATGTAGTAGATCCTCCTCGGAATCCCGTCAGCACGACGGCGTGGTGACGGTGGTGGTGGAGATCTCCGGCAGCACTTCGCCGTAAGCCCCGCGGGAGAAGATGGAGGAGGGGAGAGGCTAGGGTTTGGGAGAGGCAGCTTGGGCTGCGACTTGGGATGCCCTTGGGGTTCCCCTTGGGTCGTCCATAAACCTTCCCCCAAGTTTGACTGAGTTCCGATAGGTTTCCGGTTCCGAAAACCTAGTCCTACTCGGACTCTTTTGCCAATTCCGAAATTGCATTAAGGAAAGACTCCTTTTCCCTTAAGGCAACGTGGTTGCACCTATTATGGAACCCTCTGGACTTCCTTAGACATCCCGGGTCGTCCCGGACACTTCCGGAACCTTCCATAATATTCCGGACTATTCTGGTCCTTGCAAAACCTTATAGAAGCTCCGGTCAAAACACCGGACTTTTTCCGAACCCTGAAAAATGACTTCCCATATATGAATCTTATTCTCCGGACCATTCCGGAACTCCTCGTGATGTCCTGGATCCCATCCGAGACTCCGAACAACATTCAAACTCCATTCCATATTCCATATCTACTTAAAACGACATCAAACCTTAAGTGTGTCACCCTACGGTTCGAGAACTATGCGGACATGATCGAGACTCCTCTCCGATCAATAACTAGTGCGGGACCTAGAGATCCATAATATCTCCCACATATTCAACGATGACTTCGTGATCGAAAGAACCATTCACATAAAATAACAATGACCTATGTCTCGCGATATTTTACTTATCCGAAGTTTGATCGTCGGTATCTCCATACCTAGTTCAACCTCGTTACTGATAAGTACTCTTTACTCGTACCGTGATATGATATCCCTTGTGAACCAGTCACATGCTTGCAAGCTAATTAGATATCATTCCACCGAGAGGGCCCAGAGTATATCTATCCGTCATTAGGATGGACAAATCCCACTATTGATACAAGTGCCTCAACACTATACTTTCCGAAGACTTAATGCCACCTTTATAACAACCCATTTACGCAGTTGTGTTTGGTGTCATCAAAGCATCCATCCGGTGTAGGTGATTAACAAGATCTCATGGTCGAAGGATTAAGTTACTATGCATATTAAAGCTTGAAGCACAAAGAACTAAATGACTTGATCATATGCTACGCTTACTATGGATGTATGTCCATCACATCATTCACCTAATGATATGAACTTGTTATTAATAACATCCAATGTTCATGATCAGGAAACCATGATCATCTATTAATCAACAAGCTAGTTTAACAAGAGGCTTACTAGGGACTCCTTTATGTTTACAAAACACACAAGTATTAATCTTTCCGGTTAATACAATTATAGCACGGGATGTAAATATTTATCATGAACACTAGGATATAACAATAAACACTTTTATTATTGTCTCTTGGGCATATCTCCAACAGTCTCCCACTTGCACTAGAGTCAATAATCTAGTTTACATTTGTAAAGATATAACACCTTGGCCTTATGGTGCTTATCATGTTTGCTTATGGGAGAGGTTTCAGCCAACGAATCTGACACACCCAGAAACGTATGTATTTTGCAATTCATTTGCGTCTCCACGCATCACTCATTTTCCAAATGAGTCGATATTAATCGTATATGTTCTGTCTTCTGGTGGAACCTTAATTCCGCGGTCTGAAATATGTCACTAATAATATTGTCATACACAATATAGCTTCAAAGTTCGGACACTATCGGAACTACACCAAGTTCCCAATGAACTCCTCGACTTAAACATCCTCAGTCATTGTCAAAACAATGACATACTCTGCCTTCGTTTGTAGAATCCGTCACAATATTTAGAACTCATCTAAATCTAGCATAGACTTCTTCTAGCTCATTGTGCTACCTTTTAAACAACACTTAGCCTAATTGAGATTTGAAATTTTATTTTTATATGTGACCAAACTAATATCGGTGCAACACCTTACAGCGATTTGTTTGTCATTACCCCATACAAAACTATATATATATATCCTTGGTTCTTCTAAAGCACTCAGGGATATTCTTACTATTGTCCAATGATCATTACATGAATCATTCTGGTATATGCTCGTAACACTTTAGAGCACAGGACATCTGATTTTGTACATATTATTCGTGATCTAAAATCACTCATGTGTTTTTACTCATCGAGTGTCAAATACACTCAACTCTTGTTAAACCTTCACATGGAAAAGAACACCTTCTTAATATTTTTATATTGAACTAATTCAATATTGATTCTATGTACTTTAACTTAAACTTATTATGTGTTTCAATCTATCTTCATAGATCTTGACACTAAATGTGTTTCGGTCCATATCCTTTCATTGAAGTTGATTTTCAATGAAACCTTCTAATCATATCAAGTACATGATTACATTATTTATAATCAACGATATGTCATCTACAAAAAGTATTATAAATATGTCTCAGCGCTCTCACTTAATTTCTTGCAAATGCAAGCTTCTTCATCATTTCCGATGAAATCATAACTCTTTGATTATTTCATTCGGTGAAGATTCTAACTCCGTGATACTCACTTCATCTAGTGAAGTTTGTATACCTTTCTAGTATTCTATGGATTAGCAAAACTCTTAGTTGTATCTTGTATACACCTTTAATACACACTTCTGTCAAGGAATGTATTTTGCCATCCTACTAACATATCTTATAAAAGAAATATGTAGCGATTACTAGAACAATCCGCATAGACTATAAGCATCACTGCTAAAGATCTTAATCTTATCGCAGTAAACTCTTTGAACTTTTTCATAAACAAGCTTTTTACAAGTCGAGCTTCTTCAAGGATATTATATCCAAGTCTATTTATAGATCTATTTACTTTCAAAAAGTATTTTAGATACTATCTTGGATTTCATGGCTCTTAGCCTTTTTAACGGAGTCGGGGCCCATCATAGCTTCTTTGTATGTTGTTGGTTTATCATTGTTCAAAATCAATCCTTTGTTCACAAATCATTTATTTGATCACAAAGTAAACCATACCTACAAGGTTCAATAGGTACTTCGATCTTCATGGATAAAACACTTTGTAGTCATGGGAGCCATGATCGTCGTGGCCGCTTCAGGAACCATTTCCGATGCTGCGCTACTCTGATCATTATGCTTAGGTTCATAAACCTTATCAAGTTCTATTGTCCTCCCACTCAAATACTTCGCTAGAAAACAATTTCTTCGAAATAAGCAAGTAATATTAACAAACACGTTTGTCTTTTACTTCATAGTGGAAAGAATTCCCAATCTGTTTTCTGGGACAACAACAAAGACATTCATCCGGTTTTGGTTGTAAACTCATTTACTTATACCAAAATTTAAGAAAGGACTATTAGGGTTTATACCCATGCCATAACTCGTATGGTGTCATTTCAACGGATCATGATGATGCTCTATTCAGTGTAAAAGCGTTAGTCTCTAAAGCACAATCTACAAAAATATAATGGCGTCATTTTATTTTATCTCATCATTAATCCAACAAGGTTTGGATACATCTCTCGGATACTACATCATCACTATGATACTCCAAGAAACATGAGTTGTAGAACAATTTCATAACTCTCTTAGATGTTCGCTAAAACTCGTAATTCAAATATTTCCACCATGATCCAATCATAGATATTTGACCTTTCTATTACGATGATTTCCACTTCATGCTGAAATTTATTTGAATCCATTCAAATGTTTCAAACTTCTTCCTTATCGAATAAATATATCCACATATATATACTCAATTCATTGTTGGAAGTTTTCATGAAGTAGAAGAATCTCCCGCACACAACTATGCCCAGTGAACCACATATATCATCATGTATGTTTCCACTAAGTTAGTTGCCCGTTCAACTCTTGGCCTGTGAACGGTATTTCAGTCATTCTCTTTAGAAGATTTGCAAGCGTCAAACGATTGAAAAATCAAATGACTCCAAAAATCCATTTGCATGGAGTTTCTTCATGCGTTCCTTTCTAACATGACCTAAATGGCAGTTCCACAAAAAAGTGGAATTCAAATCATTTGCCTTATGGCATTTTAGCGTCAGTGTTATGCATGTGTGTTTTACCATTAAGATTTATAATAACTTATCCATCGTACATGGAGTACGGTCATAACTTTGAACAACTCATTGTTTTTATTTGACCAGAACAAAACAACAATTATGAAGTTCTTTATTATAAATCTGAAGGGCTAGATATAATGCCAACGACGAACATAATAACACTTTATTTTTGTTCGAGACGTGCATTCCTATCATATTCCTTGTCAGTCACTTAGGCCATTGTATTCTTGTATTGCGTTGTTTTGTATGACACTTCATACCAACCAATATGGTACAAATACCCAAGAATTTCATTGTGTGACCAAACAAGTAATACATTCATAACATGTATATCATCTATATACACCTGAGCTAGACTTTCTAGTCTTTTCTTTCTTTATGCCAAAAATCTTTTGTAGTTTCTCTTTTAGCTTTCCTTATTCTCAGAAAATACTTCACCTTCAATAACTTCTAGGTCCATTTGTCAAATACTAATAACCTTGAGGTTCTTACTTTTAAGTTGATCATCACATGACAAGTGTTCCAGATTTCACTATTAGTAACCTTTTAATGTGATGAACAATTTCACTCATAATTTTTATCCATCAAATCATGACGACTTTTCGAGACCATGTCTGTACATGCTAGGCTCGCAAAGTTTAACCCTATTATTCTCTTGTGCAAATCTGACTTGCACCCGTTGTATGCACACGTAGAATCTATAACACCCGATCATCACATGATGCTTCGAAACGACGAGTCTTAGCAACGGTGCATACTAAGGACGATCACTTCATGGATATGCGAATATCGTTAGTGCCCTTCGTACATTCCCATAAAACTTATGAGTTTATGTAGTCTCACCAGATTATATTCTATCATCTTGCAATAAGGCCTTAGATATCACATATATCTCATACCTCGCTTATTTCTGAAAACAAAATTTCCAGCTCCTTACTTTTCAAACGGATTTGAACTTCCAGTTTCACGGAGACAAGATGATTTTAGGTACTAATTGAAACCATTGCTCTTTGAATCAGTAATGTGAGGTTTACTAAAAGTTTGTAATAGGACTTAATCATTTCTTGATTCTTTAACAATACGGTACCAGTCCATAAAGTTTCTTGTCAGACTTAACAGTATTTCTATCTCAATTACAAGACTAGCGCATGGTAGATAACGGATGCCAATTCTACAAATTTAATTCAAAATACTATTCAGACTATGTTCATGATAATTAGTTCATATTTAATCTAATTAGTAATGAACTCCCAGTTAATACAACATCCCTCATAGTTGTTTAGTGGCACACGATACATATCCACTACACCAAAACCGATCATCACGTGAGATGATGTAGCTTCAATGGTGAACATCAACATGTTGATCATATCATCCATATGACTCGTGTTCAACCTTTCGGTTTCCTATGTTCCGAGGTCATGTTTGTACGCTCGTCAAGAAAACCCAAGTATTTCCGCGCGTGCAACATGGCTTACACACCCGTAGTATGTGAACGTAGAATCTATCACATCCGATCATCACGAGATGCTTCAGAACGACGAACTGTAGCAACGGTGCATACGAGGGGAGAACACTTTATTATCTTGATATTAATATGAGGGATCATCTTATAATGCTACCGTCTCGATCTAAGCAAGATAAGATGCATGAAGGATTAACATCACATGCAATTCATAATATGTGATATGATATGGCCTTTCTTCTTGTGCTTTTGATCTCCATCTCCAAAGCACACGAGCATGATCTACATCATCACCAGCATTGCACCAAGGTCCATGGCGCCGCTTCATGGTTGTCCAACACTTATAGCTACTATAACAACTACTTGAAATAAGCTATTACATGATGAATAGACACGCATGTCTTAACAAATTTAAAGATAACCATTGGCTCCTGCCGGTTGCCATAATACAATAATGAACATCTCATACATTAAATATAATCATCATCACATCATGGCCATATCACATCACCAAACCCTGCAAAAACAAGTTAGATGCCTCTAATTTGGTTTGCATATTTTACGTGGTTTAGGGTTTTCGAGTAAGATCCAATCTACCTATGAACATGAACCACAACGGTGATACTAATGTTGTATGTTGAAAGAGTAAATTGAATCTTAACTATGGTGAGAGAGACAGACACCCGCAAAGTCACTTATGCAATACAAGTTGCATGTCAAGCGTGGAGCAAGTCTCATGAGACGCGGTCATGTAAAGTTAGCCCGAGCCGCTTCATCCCACCATCCCGCAAGATGCAAAGTACACTAACCAAAAATAACAAGAGCATCAACGCCCACAAAACCATTGTGTTCTGCTCGTGCAACCAATCTATGCATAGAAACGGCTCTGATACCACTGATGGGATTCGTAGCATAGAAAACAAAAAAATTCCTACCGCAAGAACGAATAACAAGCCAAGATCTAATCTAGTAGATGGTAGCAACGAGATGAATATCATGAGACTAACCCTCGAAGATTCCAAAGACTACGAGATTAGATCTTATTGTTGATGTAGTCGATCACTTGCCGCTTTCAAAATAAGCGCGTAGAAGATCTTGACGGTGCCACAATCGGGCAGCACCTCCATACTCGGTCACACGTTCGGTGTTGATGACGACGTCCTTCTGCCCGTTCCAGCAGGCAGCGGATGTAGTAGATCCTCCTCGGAATCCCGTCAGCACGACGGCATGGTGACGGTGGTGGTAGAGATCTCCGGCAGCACTTTGCCGTAAGCACCGCGGGAGAAGATGGAGGAGGGGAGAGGCTAGGGTTTGGGAGAGGGAGCTTGGGCTGCGACTTGGGATGCCCTTGGGGTGCCCCTTGGTCCCTTTAAATAGGTGTCCAAGCCCCTTGGGTCGTCCATAAACCTGCCCCCAAGTTTGACTGAGTTCCGATAGGTTTCCGGTTCCGAAAACCTAGTCCTACTCGGACTCTTTTGCCAATTCCGGAAATGCATTAAGGAAAGACTCCTTTTCCCTTAAGGCAACGTGGTTGCACCTATTATGGAACCCTCTGGACTTCCTTAGACATCCCGGGTCGTCCCGAACACTTCCGGAACCTTCCATAATATTCCGGACTATTCCGGTCCTTCCAAAACCTTCTAGAAGCTCCGGTCAAAACACCGGACTTTTTCCGAACCCTGAAAAAAGACTTCCCATATATGAATCTTATTCTCCGGACCATTCCGGAACTCCTCGTGATGTCCTGGATCCCATCCGAGACTCCAAACAACATTCGAACTCCATTCCATATTCCATATCTACTTAAAACGACATCAAACCTTAAGTGTGTCACCCTACGGTTCGAGAACTATGCGGACATGATCGAGACTCCTCTCCGATCAATAACTAATAGCGGGACCTGGAGATCCATAATATCTCCCACATATTCAACGATGACTTCGTGATTGAAAGAACCATTCACATAAAATAACAATTCCCTTTGTCTCGCGATATTTTACTTATTCGAAGTTTGATCGTCGGTATCTCCATACCTAGTTCAACCTCGTTACTGATAAGTACTCTTTACTCGTACTGTGATATGATATCCCTTGTGAACCAGTCACATGCTTGCAAGCTAATTAGATATCATTCCACCGAGAGGGCCCTGCGTATATCTATCCGTCATTAGGATGGACAAATCCCACTATTGATACAAGTGCCTCAACCCTATACTTTCCGAAGACTTAATGCCACCTTTATTACAACCCATTTACGCAGCAGTGTTTGGTGTCGTCAAAGCATGCATCCGGTGTAGGTGATTAACAAGATCTCATGGTCGAAGGATTAAGTTACTATGCATATTAAAGCTTGAAGCACAAAGAACTAAATTACTTGATCATATGCTACGCTTACTATGGGTGTATATTCATCACATCATTCACCTAATGATATGACCTTGTTATTAATAACATACAATGTTCATGATCAGGAAACCATGATCATCTATTAATCAACAAGCTAGTTTAACAAGAGGCTTACTAGGGACTCCTTTATGTTTACAAAACACACAAGTATTAATGTTTCCTGTTAATACAATTATAGCACGGGATGTAAACATTTATCATGAACACTAGGATATAACAATAAACACTTTTATTATTGCCTCTTAGGCATATCTCCAACAAGATTAACAATACTCCGGCCCCTGCACCTATGCTTCGCTTAGAGCCGTCAAAATACATCGTCCATGAACCCGACATGTCGGGTGCTGCCGGAATTTGCAGCTTAATCCAATCGACCAAGAAATCAGGAAGGACCTGAGACTTGATAGTTGTTCGGTTAACATAAGAAATGTCATGTGGTGCTAACTCGATAGCCCATTGAGATACTCTGCCTATGGCATCCGGGTTGGTGAGTATGTTCTTCAATGGAGCCTCGGTGACAACAATGATCGGATGTTCCGCGAAGTAATGCCGTAACTTTCGTCTCCACATGGCATATGCCAACTTCTGGTGATGAGGGTACCATTGTTTTGCTGGTGTGAGTACTTCGCTAAGGTAGTAGATGGGGCGTTGCACGCCATGGATTTTCCCTTCTTCTGCACGTTCGACGACAAGCACAGTGCTGACGACTTGAATAGTTGCGGCTACATAGAGCAGCATTGGCTCCCTGTCTCGTGGAGTCACGAGGACTAGAGAGGTTGAAAAAACCTTCTTCAAGTTTTCGAAAGCATCCTGTGCCTCAGTTGTCCACTCAAACTTTTCGGATCTCTTCATCAGCTGATAGAATGGCAAGGTCTTTTCTCCCAATTTTGCAATAAATCTACTAAGGGCTGCCAATCGTCTTGCCAATTGCTACACTTGTTGTAGACTCTTGGGTGGCTCCATGTCAAGGATAGCTTTAATCTTCAAAGGGTTAGCTTCTATTCCTTTGGCTGAGATAAAGTACCCAAGTACGTGGCCTCCTGGTACCCTGAAGAAGCATTTCTTCGGATTCAGATTGATTTTGTATCTGTCGAGATTGTCGAAGGTTTCTCTCAAATCATCGATGAGCGTAGCCGCATTTTTGGTTTTGACGACAATGTCGTCAATATAAACCTCAATATTTCGGCTAATCTACTCTCCAAGGCAGGCTTGGATGCACCGTTGATAGGTTGCACCTGCATTTTTTAATCGGAAGGTCATGACGTTATAGCAGTAAAAACCACGCAGAGTTATGAATGCAGTTAACTCCTAGTCTTCTTTTTTGAGCTTCATCTGATTGTATCCTGAGTAAGCATCGAAAAAGGAGAGGCGATCGCAGCCTGCTGTGGAGTTGACTATTTGATCGATGTGAGGCAACGGAAAATGATCCTTTGGGCAATGCTTGTTGAGGCTTGTGAAGTCGATACACATACGAAGAACTATCGTATCTTTATTTGGCACCATGACTGGATTAGCCACCCATTCAGCCTCCTTGAGCTCTCGAATAAAACCAACCTTGCTAAGCCGATTAACTTCTTTGCCAATGGATTTTCTTTTTGGTCCCGAGAAACGACGTAATGTCTACTGCCCGGGTTTGGCTTTGGGATCAACATTGAGGGTGTGCTCAGCGAGTTCCCTGGGAATACCTGGCATGTCGGATGGTTCCCATGCAAATAATTCCCAGCACTCACGGAGGAACTCGATGAGCATGTTTTCCTATACGGCAGTAAGATCTGCCGTTGTGTTGACGGTTTTTTTCGGGTCAGAGGGGTGCACTTGATGCTTCTTGGCTTCCTTGGCAACGTCAAACTCGTCGTATCTTGTGTTCCTATTGTTGGGAGGTGGCTGTGTATGATCGGCAATTACGTCGAGTGCATTAAGTTCTTCTCTGACTCCGAACTTGGAGGCGATCTTCTGGAAATCTCTGTTCTAGTTATCAGAACGAGAAAAACTCCTGTGAACAGTTATTGCTGTCCCATTATTTCCTGGCATCTTCAACTTCAAATATTCGTAATGAGGAACTGCCATGAACTTGGCGAACGCTGGCCTGCCGAGGATTGCGTGGTACTAAGATTCCCAATCTACCACCTCGAACTCGAGTTTCTCCTTCCTGAAGTTGCTGGGTGTGCCGAAAACAACGTCCAATGAAATTTTACTAAGGGGATAAGCGGGTTGGGTTGGGATGATGCCATGGAAACCAGTGCCATATTCTATTCGCATATCGACTGTTAATCCCATTGCCTTCATTGTACTTGCAAACAAAAGGTTTAGACCGCTTCCTCCATCCATGAACACTTTGCTCATATTGTATCCTCCAATCTGTGCTTCAAGGACTAAGGCAGCCTGACCGGGCCTTGGAACGGCTATCGGTGATCTGCTCTGCTGAACAGGATTTTTTGATCCGACCAATAGATATAATCGGGTACCGCTGCCATAGCCACCTCTGCAAATTTTATCTCCCTCGAAAACTTCTTGGCCTCCCTCTTCGAAACGCTGGTTTTGTGAATCATGTTCACTTGCCCTCGAGATGCAGGGTAAACTTCGGTTAGTATGTAGATGTCTTCGTCTGGCACATATTGCTGTTGCTGAGAGTAATTGCAAGTTGCTGCTCTTCCTTCCGCCGAACGAGCTTTTGCTTCCGAATCAAACCTTAGCTTTTCACACAGCTTCTGAATGTTGAGGAACTGCCAACATTCTTAATGTGTGGCCTTCTCGATGTTATCCTTTGGGTCGATATAAGAGTGCAAATAACATGGTGCGACAAGCTGCCACGGCTAATAAATAAGGTGTACGGCTGCGATTCTTGCTTGATTGCGTGCTATAACATCCTTTATCACACTGGCGGAGGAGACTCGTAACTCGTTCTTCTTCCTCGCGGCGAAGATCCCTTCGCCTCTTCTGTTGCCTGCTATCGAAAATTCTTCGGCTGCTCCCGTTGTTGTTCGCAGGCAAGCCCACTGAGGCTATAGGTGGGATAACGATTTCTAGAGCCAGAGTCCTTAAACTTGATGCAGCCGAGTTTGGAAGTCGAAGGAATCCTTCGGAATCGACAATGAAGTCGACACCGCCAAAAGTTGCATCCATATGGCTACGCAGCTCCGAAGGGATCAGACGCGATGCTTCAGCGCGTGGAGTGAACTCGAAGGAACCACAACGAACTGAATTTCTTGGGCTTGAAGGTGTTGGTGACGTCAACACGAACGCTGCTGATGTGACCAGAGCGGCCAATGACATGTCTTGTACCGACAGGTTTCCCACAGACGGCACCAATTGACGAGGGTGCTCCTCGGCAATGCCCACCTTTTGGAGCTTAGGGTTGACGGAATCTTGCAGGCTGACACGAGACATCGGATACCAAACAGATAGAGAGAGAGATTTACCCAGTTTCGGGGCCCTCGATGAGGTAAAACCTTACTTCCTGCTTGTCTAATCGTGATTATTGAAATTATCAGGTTACAATGGGGTTTCTGATGGCTAAGACTGAGATCTCATCGACAAGCTAAGATTTCTAATGAGCTAGCTCTAGACTTGCGGTGAATCTGGCTGTGGTGATTGTGTGTATCTCGGCAGACCCTCTCCTGGCTCTTATATTACAGGCCAGGTCCCGAGAGTTCTGTCCAGGTTCGGCTAGGTTACAAAGAGTTCTATACCTAAAATTTCCTTGTTCTTCGTCTTCTTGCCTTGTCCGTCAAGAGTCTTTCTTCGGAACCGACATAACGGCCCACCTTGGTTGGTGGATGATCTTCATGGGCCCCTGGTTGGGCCGTAGGAGGTAGCATAACATCGGTTACCCGAAGGGTAATGCCCACATCAGGTGTCTTTCTTCAAGCGGTTTTTGGGGACCCTTCGCGCGCCGATCTTGCAGCTTCTTAATAATTTCGCCCTAGGGAGGGTGGACATCGTGCGGCTGAACTTCGGTGTTATTTCTTTGATTCCAGACCTAAAAGGAGTTGACATAAATAAGCATTTCCGGTCTATTGCTCTTATATATGTCATCTTTAAGTTTGTCGCCACGAGATCACCCACGAGCTGCGGGTCAATAAGCTCGGGGGCCTCTTGCTCACGCTCGATTTCGAGAAGGCGTATGACTAGGTCAATTGGGGGTTTCTTCGCGAGGTGCTGCTTCGCAAAGGTTTCTCAGGGATGGTGGTCCATCGTTTGATGCAGTTGATCATGGGTTCCCAAACTGCGGTCAATGTGGTCGGAGAAGTGGGGGCCTTCTTCTGTAACATTCGGGGAGTGCGTCAGGGTGACCCACTTCACCGTATCCTTGTTGACTTCCTGGTCGACGGGCTGGGAGCTATACCGTCTAGGGCCAACGAGGCAGGACACATCAAAGGGGTGGTGTCGCATCTTATCCCGGGGACTCACCTGCAGTACACAGACAACACGATGGTGCTCATTGAGCCATCTGATCTTCGGTTCGCTTACCTCAAGTTTCTCTTACTTTGTTTTGAGAATATGTCAGGGCTCAAGATTAACTCTGACAAAAGCGAGGTTTTCGTGACAGGGGTCACCTCAGTGGAGAAGCACAAAAGGCCTAACATGATCAACTCCAAGCTGGGATCTCTACCAATGAAATAACTTGGCCTCCTGGTAAGCGACCAACCTCTTAGGGTGGCGGACTGGAGCTTTCTCCCTGATAAGGTGGGCCATAGGGTTGACCACTGGCAAGACCTCTTTTTGGCCGCGGTAGGGCATCTTGAGCTTACTAACTCCTATTTGTCAAGCTTACCTATGTTTGCTATGGGCATATACTTGCTGCTTGATGCTACCCACCTGGCTATGGAGAGACCTAGGTCCCGCTTCTTTTGGGAAGGAGTGGGGAACAAACGCAAATACCATATGGTAGATTGGGCCATGGTCTGTAAGCCTAGTGAGGTGGGGGTTTGGGTATCCTCAACACCAAATTGATGAACATCACGCTCATGCTTAAATGGATAAGGAAAATTTATCAGAACGCATAGGGGTTGTGGGCTGATCCGATTCGCGCGATGTACCTAGGGGATAGGGACTTGTTCGATAAGGAGGTGCCTCTACGCAGCTCCCAGTTTTGGAATGCCATTCAGAAGATTAAATGGTATTTCAAATTCGGGGCAAGGCACAAGGTCCGGAATGGGAAAAGGACCTTTTTTGGATGGACTGGTGGTCGGGCTTTGGTCCTCTCCGAGCTTGTTTCCCACGGTTGTCCAGCTGCTGCGACCAACCCTACATCACGGTTGAAGGGACAAGAGTCGGGGGCGACACCCCAGGAGAGTGGCGCATCCGCTTTAGAAGGCAATTTAGCCTGGCGGAGGTGGTCGAGTGGGATAACCTGTGCCACGAGATACATGCACTACCCATTGATGACCAGCATGATGTAGTATCCTGGTCCTTGGAATCTTCAGGGGTCTTCTCGGCGAAGTCATTATACTACGGTCTGTCGCAGGGGTCGGTGATGTCACACTTTAAGGATGTTTGGCGCGCTCGGGTGCCGCCGAAGATTAAGTTCTTCCTTTGGCAGCTAATTAGGGGTAAGCTACCATCGTCTGAGCAGGTGGCCAAACTACAAGGACCGTCGAATGGTCACTACTCTTTACGTGGGAGGTGGAAGACTGCAACCACATCTTCTTCACATGCCACATGGCAGGGTTTGATACGTTGCAAATGTATCTATAATTTTTGATGCTCCATGCTTGTTTTACACCAATTGCTATATGTTTTGTTTTCACTTCGTGGACTTTTCTAGAACTAGATGACACATTGCCAGTTCCTGTTTTCTACTGTTTTTGTATTCTAGAAAAGTTGTTCTGGAAATATTCTCGGAATTGGACGAAACAAAAGCCCAAGTTCCTATTTTTCTGTCATGAATCCGCAGTCCGAAGGAGGGATGAAGAGGTGCACCAGGGAGGTCACACCATGCCTAGGCGCGGGCCACCCTACCCTTGCCTAGTGGTGGAGTGGCCCCCCTGGCACCCACCGACCTCGCCCTTTCGCCTATAAATTGACATCCTTAGGGAAAACCTAAATACCCGAGCCTCCATCCACAAAAAGTTCCGCAGCTGCCGCCATCGTCAACCCTAGTTCGGGAGGGTTCTGAAGATCTTCCCGGCACCCCGCCAGATAGGGAGGTCATCACCGGAGGCCTCTTCATCATCATGCCCACCTCTGAAGTGATGCGTGAGTAGTTCATCTTTGGACTACGGGTCCATAGCAGTAGCTAGATGGTTGTCTTCTCCTCCTTATGCTTCGTTTCTAGATCTCGTGAGCTGCCTAACATGATCAAGATCATCTTTATGTAATGCTACATGTTGTGTTTGCTGGGATCTGATGAATATTGAGTACTATGATTGAGTTGATTATAGATCTGTTTTATATGTTATTTGCGATCTTGCATGCTCTCCGTTGCTAGTAGATGCTCTGGCCAAGTATGTGCTTGTGACTCCAAGAGGGAGTATTTATGCTCGATAGTGGGTTAATGCCTCTAGTAATCTGGGAGAGTGACAATAACTCCTAAGGTTGTAGATGTGTTGTTGCTACTAGGGAGAAAACAACAATGCTTTATCCAAGCATAATTTTATTGTTCACTTTACACACTTTACTTAATGTAATAATCTGTTGCTTGCAACTTAATACCCAAAGTTGTTCGGATGATATCCTGAGGGTGGATTATTAGTCATAGATGCAATTGGATTACGGTCTATATGAATCTTGTTGTAATGCCCAAATGAATATCATAGTAATCATCTTGTCATGTATGGTCTTTATTCTGTCAATTGCCTAGCTGTAATTTGTTTACCCAGCATGTTATTTATCTTTATGGAGAGACACCTCTAGTGAACTGTGGACCCCGGTCCTTTCTTTTACACTGATAAAACCATCTACTGCGAATACTTTTTTTGTTTTTCTTACTGCAAGCACTATTCTCTTTATTTCACTGCAAACAAACATTTTTTCCACACTACACGTCTAATCCTTTGTTTTCAGCAAAACTAGTGAGATTGACAACCTCACTGTAAGTTGGGGAAAAGTAGTTTGGTTGTGTTGTGTGCAGGTTCCACGTTGTTGCTGACACCGGTAGTGCGCCCTGCCAAAGTCAGCCAGCAACAACCTTCAGAAGTGATTTCTTTCTCCTACTGGTCGATTAAACCTTGGTTTAACTTAATGTTGTGCTCATCATACCTTCCTCTTGGGGTTTCCCAACTGCATTACCCTGCACAACATCAAGCTTTTCTGGCGCCGTTGCCAGGGAGAAAGAGGATTTATGCAAGGGGAGTCTCTCATCTCCAATATCTTTACTTTGCTATTGTTTTGCTTAGTTTATTTTACTTTGTCTTGTTTGCTTCTTTTTATAAAAAACACATGTTTTTTAGTTTGTATTATAGTTTTATTTTTGTTGCTCTGTTTTATTCTTGCTAAAATGAGTAATCCTGAGAACACTAAGTTGTGTGACTTCACTATCACAAACAATAATGATTTCATTTGTACACCTATTTCTCCACCTGCTCTTGAAGCATATTTCTATGAAATTAAACCTTCTGTGTTAAATCTAGTAATGAGAAAGTAATTTTCTGGTGTTAGTACTAATGATGCTGCTTCTCACCTTAATAATTTTGTTGAACTTTGTGAGATGAAAAAGTATAAGGATGTAGATGGAGATATTATTAAACTGAAATTGTTTCCTTTCTCTTTGAGAGGGAGAGCTAAACATTGGTTGCTATCTTTGCCTAGAAATAGTACTGATTCTTGGGTTAAATGCAAAGATGCTTTCAATAGAAAATATTATCCTTCTGCTAAGATTATATCCTTGAGAAGTGACATAATGAGAATGCCTAGTGAGGAAAAGATTAGTCACTAAAAACTTTATGCAAATGCAATATGTGCATAATAAGTTATTCACTAAAACCATGGAGGAACAATCTTCCATGTTTAAAAATGTTAGCCATCAACTTGAGAATTTAAATAGGGAAATTCCTAGTTTGCAAGTCAAAATTTCCACCATGCTGAAACCTGTATTTCATGTCTGAAGCACAAACTTCTTTGATTAATAAAATGGCTGCTAAGCCTGTAACTATGGAAAATAATCCCTTTGCTACTGTGAATGCCATTCAAGTTAGAATTGATGATAATGTTATGATGTTGGCTAAATTGCATGCTTGGTGGAAAAGAGAGGATGAAATTGCTAGAAATAATAGTATGACTAAAGTTTGTACATTACTACCACTAGTAGTGTTGAAGTCTCAAATGTTAGCAACCCTCCTACTATTAATGGTAAAATAATTGGTGTAGGAAAAGTCCGCACTCCTTCTACAAAATTGTCTAGAACCACTGAAACTGTTTCTGATGAGAGTGCTGAAATTTTTGAAGTATGGGAGACAATAGTCCTCTTACCTTTGTTAATAATGACTTTGATTTTGATGGTTGCAAAATCTCTGAAGTAATTATGTCCCTACAAAATCTTGCTAGAAGTCCTAATGCTAGTGCTATAAATATGGCTTTTACAAAACATATTACAAATGATCTCATGCAAATTAGAGAAGAGAAGTTAAAACATGAAGATTCTATTCCTAGGAAGTTAGAATATGGTTGGGATCCCATCATTAACATGAAAGTGAATGACTTTGATTGCAATGCTTTATGTGATCTTGGTGCGAGCATCTCTGTTATGCCTAGAAAAATTTATGATATGCTTGATTTGCCACCTTTGGAACAATGCTATTTGGATGTTCATCTTGCTAATATTGCTAAGAAGAAACCTTTGGGGAGAGTTAATAATGTTTTTATTACGGTTAATAATAACCTTGTCCCCATTGATTTTGTTGTTTTGCATATTGAATGCAATGCTTCTTGTCCTATTGTTTCGGGAAGAAATTTTCCTACAACTGTTGGTGATTATTAAATATCAATTCCCACCCAAGAAAGGTATGGAACACTTCCCTAGAAATAGAAAGAAGATACCTTCTGATTCTATTATTAGGACAAATTATGATGTTGATGATTCTTCACTTGAAAATACTTGATTCAAGCTTTTTGCGCCTAGGTCAAAGGCGTTAAAGAAAAGCACTCTTGGAAGATAACCCATGTTTTATGTCTGTAATTTTTATTTTATTGAGTATTGGAAGTTGTTACCTCTGTAACAACCTCTCCTTATCCTTTTTATTTCGTTTTCGTGCCAATGATAGCCTCTAATAGGAAGAAGGCAAGATTTGGGAAGTTGCTGTCCCGAAACAGATTATGTGCTGCTACCAAAAAAATTATTACTCTCAGCTAGAACGTCGGATTGATCTGAAAGTGTTTGGGCACCTGCCCCAGGTTATTATCTAACTTTAATTAGTTTTGCACTTTTCAATTTGAGCAAGATAGGATTTTCGAAAAAATCAATCTTTACCTGTCATTATGTTTTGACAGATTTCTGCCACTATTTGCATTTTCCACTTAATCCTTTTCTTTTTTAGTATTTATTGTTGTAGCATGACTCGTATTTTTTTCAGAGCTTGTAAGGTTTCTTTAGTTAGGTATGATTAGCTCTCTGGTCTTTATTGATTTTATATATGGGAGTTTTTTCAAATAAATTGATTGGTGTTGGAGAAGAGTAAAATATTTCATGCTTATAGTGGTGAAAAAGGAAGCTTGTTTAGACTGTGGCTTAGACTTTAGCATGTCATCTTAGATGTTATTTTAATTATATGCTTAGTAGTTATTGTTGTAGCATGACTTGTCTCAAATAGCTGTGAGTGCTTAATGTGCCATTGAAAGAATCATGTGTTGTTTCCATCATACAAAAGCATAATATTGTGGTATTCTCCTTTGATGCTTTATTTGGGTTGACTTGGCACGTGCTTACACTATGTTATGACTAAAAACCAGTCACCTCAAGCCTCCATGATCATTTAGTTTTTGACTTGTAATATAACTTTATGCTTTGATTAATAATGTTTTGTCTCTATGCATGATTATGGCCATTATTGCTCTCTTAGTTGGTCGCTCCCTGCCTTTTTCTAGCCTTCACATGTACTGAGTATGAGCTCTACTCGTCCATCCAACTCCCAAAAAACAAAGTTTTCCAATTGTGTCCACCATACCTCCCTATATGTGGTATTTCACCGCCACTCCAAAGTAAATTGTTTATGTGCTACCTTTAAAACCATCAAAAACTATTACATGTTTTGTGTTCCTGTTTTAGCTCATGAGGAAGTATTGAATGCTTTATTGTCTTTTCATGACTTCACACCTTGACTATCATGAATAATGTGCTAGTCCTTAATATTGCAAAAAGAGCAAGGCAACTTGTAACATCCCAAATTTCAAATAAAAGACAGAAGAAGAATTCTAGAGATCCAAAATTTAGAACCAACAAAAACTTTTAGATTGCATGTAGTACCCTGCATAGGACTTGTGCATTTTGAGTGATATGCCATGATGATTGTTTTATTTGTTATGTGATGAACCCTAAAACCCTAAAGTGATCAAGGGAAGATCACCAATCAAATAAATCAAAAAGAGAAAGAAATCAAATAAGAATAAAACCCTAAAAACCCTAACATATGGCATATGCCATTTTGCAAATTTTGACCCTAGACCCAATTGACTTTCACCATTCCTTGTAATATGCTATTAAATAGTTATTACAACTTTGGGAATCAAAGATTTATCTTTTAAACCAAATCCAAAAATCAAAATTTGCTCACATAGAATAATGGTCATTTTTGACATTTACAATCTGGTCACCACTTTGAGCCTCTAGAATTCAAGTTTTCTAAACTAAACAAATCCCACTCTTTGCATGTCATCCAAGTACACAACAAGGTGAACAACTTTGGTAAAGAGCATCATACCAAATTCATCTTGGATCAAAAGTTAGAAGCAAGCAAAGAGGAGACTTTGAATCAAATGCAAGATCACCACTTTTCAAAAATTGATCAAACCATGCCAAGCCTTGACCACCATTTGGCTCAACCATGACCTCTGGACACCACTACACCTAGCCCATCCAAAGAAAACACAAGGAGAGGGCCAAACATGGCGTGGCTATGGCCATGCCGGCCACGTTCGCCATCGGCACCTTCCCCTCTCTTTCCCTCCACGAAAACCCTCGCCATCATGTCCTTCTGATCCCCCTTGATCTCCTGAGCTCGCCAGTACAAGCCGTTGGGCGAGAGGACGCTGACACGCCCCGGACGGAGCGCGCCCACGACGTCCCAGGTACGACGCGAGCGGCATGGCGACGTTACCCGTGCACGGACGCGCGCGACACGGCCACGCGTCGCTCGCCGTAATCCGCCGTACCCCGACCATCTCCGCTCGCCCTGGTACCCGCCTCACCACGCGGAGCTCGCCGGACAAGCTGGTGTCACCCCTTAGTGCCCACGGTCGCCGGAGAGGACACGCCCACCCGCCGCGGCCGCGTCAGTACACGCGCGCGCGCGACCAACGTACACCCTACCCTACCGCGCCGTTGACGCTCACCGAGTCGCCGTGACGTGGTGAACACCACCGCGTCGTCGCCTAGCCCTCTAGCCCATCAGAGAGGCCGCGCCCTTGTCGCCATCATCGCCGCGCCTCAGCACCCTCACGCGCCTATAAAAGGGAGCCTCCCCTCGATGCATTCTGCACATCAGCATCATCTCCTCCTTTCTCTGATTCTCCTCGCACCGTTAGCCACCTCAATTGATGCCGGAGCAAGCCCAATTGGACGATCGGAGCCGCCAGTACACGGAGGTCGCCGCCGTCGATTGGAGCCGCCCCTGGAGCCGCCGCCGGTACCAGGAGCATCGCCGTTGTCGACATCTTCCTCGCGCCCACTGCCAACCCTAGCTGGAGCCACGGTGAGCTCGCCGACCCCCTACCTCACCGCGCCAGTGACCCAATCTCGCCGGAGATGACGATGGCCCTGCGCCGTCCGATCCTGTTCTAATCCAACGCCTCACGTTAGCCATACCGTTTCGGGAATTATGAGAGGCTGACGGGTGGAGCCCACCGTCAGACAGCCCACGCGTGCGTGGACGCGTGGTGGGCTGGACTTGGGCTGTTTAATCTGTTTCGGCCCAGTTAGTTTTCCCGCCAGCCCGTTTAATTCAAATCTCGTTTAATAAATAGAATTCAAATCCAATACTGGCCTTGACTTTGAAATTCAATAGAATCTGTTTGGCTTGGCCAAATTTAACAAACTTTATATTGTTAGAAAGCCACTGAAAAGATCTACAATTTGCCACTGGTCTCACTGTGAGATCTGTTGTAGAAATAATGTGACAAAAAGATTAAGTCAGGTACTTTTGCATATTCAAATAAGTATTAAAAATCAACCAAAATAGATATTTAGTTAATTCCAACTCCAGTAGATCACAATGGACTTACACTAATTGTTTCTGCAAGAAAATGGTGTGGTCACTTTGCATGATCATGCCCTAGTTTAATTAATGGACAATATGGCTAGTTTACTTAAGTGGTATTGTCCAAAAATAATATGGAAATCATATGAAGTATTTTACTTCATTTAAATCTTGTCTCAAGTGAATTCATGAGAGGTTTGAACCCCTGGTCAAACACTCTTATATGAAATACTTGGAGATTTAAATCATTTGTAGAATTATTAAATGGTATGAGGTGGTTTACCTCATTTAAATCATTTTCTCAAATGATGATAACGAATGGTTGACTTAGGTCAATCCAAGTTCATGCATTATTGTTTGAGAAATTAAATCTTAAGAAGATTTCAATGAGAGGAAATTATTCCTCAAGAACCCTATGGAAATTATCTTTCACATATGAAATAAGAGGAAATTAATTCTCCTCAAGCCACACAACCAATGCACCCTAATTAAATTAAGGGATTTCTAGTTTCGTGCCCCTGGTTCGTTAGTTGTACTCAGTTTTCCCCAGCCTCTTAACTTTTCCTCAGTTTTCCCCTCCCTCTAGTTTGAAACCCCTTCCAGAGGCTCGGACGGGATGGTTGCCGTACTGTTCGGAGGCCTTCCGTTACCGGTGACGGCTAGGGAGCCGCGGTGGTTTTGACTTGACCGTTGCTTTCGAAATGTGTTGACTATTGACTGGAAGAGCTGACCCAAAGCTTTCCCCTCCGTCCGAGGCCGGAGGAGCTCACACACCGCCCCTCCGCCGCCACGCCATCCTCGCCCACCTACCTTATGGCGTCGTCCGCCGCCGAGCCGGCCCCGCCCCCACCACCACCCCCGGGCTCCGCCTCCACCGGATCCGGATCTACCCCTGTCCTCTTTGTAATTCCGTCCGGTGCGCGGACTATTCCCGCCGGCCGTGGAGAAGATTGGGAATCGGAGGGATCTAACGCATGGATTCCATCTGGGTAAGCATCGTCTGCCTATCCCATGTGAATTAACAGTAGGCAGTTTTTGATCGCCAATCGTTGTTGCTCAACTAAGCTGCGTTGCTTTTCGAATAGGATGGATCCAGCGACGGCTTTTCGGCTGGTGGTTAGGCTGGATTCTAGCTTTACGCGTGATTCTAAACGGCTGTAAGGCCGGGTTTAACTTCACTGCGGTGGTTGCAACCACCATCTCGTTAACGGATTTCAAAGCTAACATCTACGATAACTACACTGGAGCTCTCTCGATGCGGTTCATTTCGAATATTTCAACGGCTCGGAGGGAAGATTTGTTCCACTAATTTCCGAAGAAGATCCGGGATTTCTTTTTGCTTTGAATGCTTCTTGCCGGTTCGGTAAAATTCGTATCCATGTGGACGGGGGCCGAGGCATCATCCGGTGTTCGGGGCATCATCGGGTGGTCGGGCATCATGTCTCTCTCTCTGCTGCTGCCTCTGCTAATAGTGTGCGCCGTGGCGCTCCTTGTAGGTCCACGAGCAGCACCATCTGTCCCCGGTGCTAGTGGTAGCCGGATCGTTCGTACGGTCGATGTGGAGGACGATGCGGACATTGAGGATCAGCCTCCTCAAGATGATGAGGATGAGTTGATGTTTCCTGAATTGGTAGATCGATGCGAGTAGCGGGCAATTGAGGATCAATACATGGAAGATATGGCTTTTGGTGCCAGATTTGATGACAATGATGATGAAGAGAAGAATGAGAATGATGACAGCCTCGTTTTAGCCGATTACGAAGGTGAAGACTTGCCAACAATTGAGTGGAACGGGGAGAAACCCCAGCTTGTAGAAGGCACCGTGTTTCAAACGATGATGGACTGCCGTAATGCAATTACTACATATCACATTCTCACTAAGAATAATTTCGAGGTTATTAAAAGTGAGCCGGGTAGGTTCACAATTAAATGCCCATACCCAAGGTGTAGGTTTAGGCTGCATGCATCCACAATGCGAGAAGCAGCTTGGTTCAGGTACTACGCCAACCAGTTGTGTATTTAGATCACGGTGTAAAATTTGTTATCTATTACTGACATCCCTTATCATTATGTTTCAGATAAAGAAGAATAATGAGATCCATAGGTGTCCACCTCTAGGGGGAGAGCCGGAGCTGAAAACAAAGCTAGCGAAGACTAGGTGGTTGGCAGATGTAATCCTAGATTGGCTGAGAGAAGAGCCTTCACTTGGTCCAACAGCACTCGTAAAAAAGGTGGTTGAGAAGTATAAAATGAAGGTACCTTACATGAGAATGTTCTATGCAAAGGAAATGGCTCTTGACAAGATCAATGGTCCATGGAATGAAAGCTTTCGGTTGCTTTACACTTTCAAAGCTGAAGTGGAGATGGCTAGTCCAGAGCGGTGTTGTAGCGATAGACAAGCATACGGTTCCCTACAAATTGAAAAGCGGGAAGGTAATGCACAAGGAATGTTTCGGAAGGGCTTTTGTTTGTTTCAAAGCTTGCTTGGAAAGGCTTTTTGGACGGTTGCGGGCCTTATTTGGCCGTGGATGCATCGGCTCTTCATGGCAGGTTTAAAGGACAGCTAGTTGCTTGCTACTGCAGTTGATGGACATAATTGGATGTTCCCTGTTGCTTATGGGGTTTTGGAGGTTGAGTCACGGAAAGTTGGACTTGGTTTCTGCAGAATTTGCGCGACCTTATAGGTCATCCAACGGGACTTGTTATCCACACGGACGCTTGCAAAGGTTTGGAGACTCGCGGTAGAAGCGGTATTCCACTGGAGTGGAGCATAGGGAATGTATGCGACACTTGGTACGGAATTTTACAAAGAAATTCAAGGGTAAAGTTTTTACGGCAACCTATGGCCAGCTTCATACACATGCAGCTCTAGGAAGCATCTGTTTCATTTGGATGTGTTGTATAAACAAAAACCTGGGGTGAAGGAGTACTTGGATGAACATCATGGTAGGGTGTGGTCAAGAAGCCAATTCAATGAAATTTGCAAGGTAGACTATGTAACAAGTAACCTTGCGGAGATTTTCAATTCAAAGGTCAAGTCATTGAAAGGGCTTATGCTGTGTGGCAAATATTTGATAAGATTAGGCGGATGATCATGATAAAGATCGATCTGCGTCAAAGAATTGCATCCACAAATTATGTTGGCCATCTCATGCTCCCGTCTTTGATTAAGTCTTTGCATGCCGGGGCAAAACAATTGAGGATGCGATGCGTCGGAGAAAGGAATGGAGGCTGAGGTAACCTACAACGACAAAGACAACGGGCGGTGGAGGTATCCAGTGAGTTTGGTTGATAGGACATGCCATTGTAGGGGATGGCAGATCCGTAGGATACCCCTGCATACACGCATTGTTTTTCATGAGTGTTATAGGGGGTGAAGATGGTGAAGTTGATCGGTATGTGTCGAGTTCTTCTCTGTTGCCAAATTTAGGGCTGCATATGCTATGAATGTTCCTACCTTGTTGGGAAAAGACCAATGGATGAAAGTCGATCCGAGGCTTCAAGCTGTACTCTCCGGTATTGACTAGACCGGCGGGTAGGCCGAGGAAGAATAGGATCGAGCTAGTGCGAGAGGGTGGTGCACCGATTCGAAAACGTAAGTGCAAACGTTGTGGAATCCCTGGACACATTGCTAGGCTTTGTAAAAATGGAGTTGACCCGAGCTTTTGGAATGGAAGATCGGGCGGGAGCAGAAAATGCGAGAGGAGAATGAAGCAGACAATTCAACTTGAGATTGAAGCGACGGTTCAACATGATGTGATTGAAGCGAGCAAATGCGAGAGGAGATTGAAGCGGCGAGTTCAACATGAGGAGATTGAAGCGAGCAAATGCGAGAGGAGATTGAAGCGAGCGAGTTCAACATGAGGAGATTGAACCGATGGATCGAGAGCGGGGGAACGGATGGATGTAGAGCTGCTTGAACCATTGGATGGAGAGCGAGAGGAAAAGATGGATATAGAATGGCTTCAACCGATGAGTCTAGAGGAGAGGGAACAGTATAGTCGAGAATGCCACGAAAGTGGTAAGGCCATGATACAAGCTAACTTCGAAGAGTGCATGGCGAAGAAAAAGCACAAGCTTTGCGGAAGAAGAAGAACAAGAAAGAGGGCAAAAGGAAGGTAGACACCGGTAATATCCCTGTTAGGGTTACCGGAGTAAGGTGGTGGCCCGGCGAGTCACACCGGGAGCAAGAGAAAGATTTTATTACGAACAACTAATTTGAATTTGTATGAACAATTTGTATTGGGGTTCCCTTTGTATTGGCGATCCCTTTGTGTTGAACAATTTGTATTGGGGATGCCTTTGTGTTGAACAATTTGAATTTGTATGAACAATTTGTATTGTGGTTCCCTTTGTATTGGGGATCCCTTTGTGTTGAACAATTTGAATTTGTATGAACAATTTGTATGCCACATTTAAGCCACATTTATCATTTTAGGGTTTTAGGGTTTTAGGGTTTTAGGGTTCAATTCAAAATAATTCAAAACATGGTGGAACCTTCCCATGGAGCCTTATTATGTTACCTACAACCTAGAGAAATAATAATGGAAAAGGAAATATAGAGATATGAAGTTTTTATGCCAAAAGCTTCAAAACCACTTCCTAGTCCATGAGCTACTAGATATGAAGATGCGGGGCTTTACTGCTCAATACACCTCCCAAATACCCACTATGCTTACAAACTTTGTCCAAATGAGTCCAAATTCGTCACACTTGTGT
Source organism: Lolium rigidum (assembly GCF_022539505.1). Classification (NCBI taxonomy): domain Eukaryota; kingdom Viridiplantae; phylum Streptophyta; class Magnoliopsida; order Poales; family Poaceae; genus Lolium; species Lolium rigidum. The sequence continues at coordinate 97,256,349 of NC_061509.1, read as the reverse complement.
ATCTTTGAGTTGCAAACAATATCTAGTCGGCCAAAATGTAATATATTGTTCAAATAACACAATTTTACAATTTTTATGCCAAAAGCTTCAATTTCCCTTAGTCAGTTTATTATTTGGGTGCCCCTGTTTTACTTAGTGTTACTCAGTTTTCCCCTCTCGGGCCCACTTGTTTTACTCGGTCATACTCAGTTTTGCCCTTCCGATAAACATTTCCTCACTTTTCCCCCTCTTAGTTCTACTCGGTTTTCCTAACTTGTACTCACCGGCTGATCTACGATTGGTCGAGATGTATGTCACACGGATCTTGGTTAGTTGAAAGCTCAACGAACGCTTGCACCGTTCGATCATTTATGATCGGACGGCATGTATCTCTCTCTCTACCACGATGGACGCATACGGAGACAAGAGCAGAGCACATACCTACCAACCCTGGAAGTCGCATATTCCAGTCGCATCCTCCTCTCTCGTATTTCCTCTCTTACTACGGCGGTCGCGGCGGCGCGGATCTAACCGTGCGTGCGGCGGCGTGCGGCGGCGCAGATCTAACCGTGCGTGCGGCGGCGCAGATCTAACCGTGCGTGCGGCGGCGCGGATCTAACCGTGCGTGCGGCGGCGCGGATCTAACCGTGCGTGCGGCGGCGTGCGGCGGCGCGGATCTAACCGTGCGTGCGTCGGCGTGCGGCGGCGCGGATCTAACCGTGCGTGCGGCGGCGTGCATCTAACCGTGCGTGCGCCGTGGATCTAAGAGTGCCGGTGAGGATCTAACCGTCGGAAATAGTTGAAATGTCTCTCTCTGTCTCACTTTCGATTCTATTCTCAGATCTGTTGAATGATGAAGAACACCAAGACGGCGGCCGTGCCGGACGGTGGTCATCGATGCCACGAACATTGAAGCCATCGCCTACAACATCGCTTCGACGGCGCAGACCCAGCCTTCAATGTCGGAGCCTGTTGATGTCTCACTTCCGGTGCCGAGAGTGCGAATCGATGCCAAGACGATTGAAGCCATCGTCTACAACCGCGCGGCAAAGCCGCCGATCCAGCCCTCCGCAGATCCGTCGCTGATGAAGAACACCAAGACAGCGGCGGTTCCGACACTGGTCATCGATGCCACGAACATTGAAGCCATCGCCGATAACATCGCTTCAACGTTTGATGGCGCGAGATGACCACCCCTCAGCCGCCCGTCGTCCCGGCCTTTCTTGCCCATCGATGCGCGACCGTGTTCGACGCCGCAAATTGGGATAAATTATTATAAATTTGTATTTTTCAATTTCCAAATGGGATAAAATTGTTCGAACTACTACCTCCGTCTCAAAAAAAGCTTCTTCACGTTCTTGATGTGTCCATGTACATCCGTATGTATGAATTGAATTCTATCCCAACTTGATTGGGAAGATATTGATATGTATTTGATCCGGAGGCTGGTACATGCTTTCACTTTTGGGATCCCTTGCTAAAATTATCGTGCACATTACTTAGCACAAGTAGGAAATTGTACACCGAAATACGGTGCTTAGAGCCACAACAAAATACGAGTGGTTAGAGCCATCTACTTGAATAACAATTCTATACTAAATCGTCTACCAGAACCACATAAGCGCTAGGACAGGGATGACACCTAATAAAACTGCACGAGATGAATCTACTTTTCTCCTCTCCCATCACTTTTAGTTCATGTTCTAGATTTTCTACCACTTGATCAAATACGGCAAGATCTGTCTCAACTCTCAACTTCTCCTTGCGAATAAGCTCTGAATTCTTCTTTTCTTCATCCACAATACGCTTCGGCTCGAATATCATCGAGGTTTTTACGGGCCAATTCATCACCTAAATTGGCCACCTTCTCCTCCAAATCCATCCTCTGGCTACACCACTCGGGTTGATTCATCTTGGTATGCAATGTACCATGGATCATCGGCTTGCACGGCTAAGCGTAACAATAATGGAAAAAAGAACAAGCCGAAATCACCCCAACGAGGCCATGGCGGAACTTCAAATTCACCCCAAATTCAACGGTAGTACAGAGAGCTGAAGCTATATACCTGCACTTCCGACGAGGTAGGAGAAGTAGAACGTGGCCACGACATGATCGAATCCCCACCCTCGCCGGTGTACCCGCTACGACGAGACATTGAGGACTATTTCGTACCTGCAAACTCCAATAAATTACGGGAACCGAATCGATTAGGGGGCGGGGGAGGCAGAAGCGGAGGTCTACCAATTGGTGCGCGGAACAAATCCCGGTCGTCGTGGGCGGCGGATCCGCTTGCGGCGGACTTTCCTGCGGTGGGTACAATGCGTGCGGACGAAACAAGTCGTTGGAGCCGTGGTTGATGTGCAGCGCCGCGGTTCGTCCGACGCCGCCGGGGGACGGAGCCGGCGGCGCGACGAGGCGCCGGCGCGCCGCCGGCGATGGCTGCTCCGTCCGACGGTGGGGAACGAGCTGCCGGCGGTTCTCCGGTCTAGCTTAAGAATAATTAATTAGCGAACTTGTTGCTTCTCTCTATGATATTCTCTAAAGACATATATCAGAGCGGCAAGATATGATTTTTCTCTCTAAATAAATAGACGACCCCACTGGTCATTGGCTGCGGCAGCCCCACAGAGCGGCAATATATGAGTTTCTCTAAATAAATAGACGACCCCACTGGTCATTGGCTGCGGCAGCCCACGGAGCGGCAATATATGTCTTTTCTGAAAAATAGACGACCCCACTGGTCATTGGCTGCGCAGGCCCCACGGAGCGGCAATATATGAGTTTCTCTAAATAAATAGACGACCCCACTTGGTCATTGGCTGCGCGGCCCACGGAGCGGCAATATATGTCTTTTCTCGAAAAATAGACGACCCCACTGGTCATTGGCTGCGGAGGCCCCACGGAGCGGCAATATATGAGTTTCCCTAAATAAATAAACGACCCCACTGGTCATTGGCTGCGGCAGCCCACGGAAGCGGCAATATATGTCTTTTCTTGAAAAATATACGACCCCACTTGGTCATTGGCTGCGGCAGCCCTATAGAGCGGCCCCATTTGTCATTGGCGGCACCGCGTATAAAATCATGAAATAAAACGGCCCACACGTCGGCGATAGATGGATGGCTGCTCCGACGTGTCTCCCGACCCTACCCGTCGGCACGAGACGGTCGGGGAGGAGCTGCCCCTGTGCGGCCCCACCCGGTCGGACTAACGGTCAAGGCCTCGACCCGACGGCTACCGGCCGTTCCAGCACTTGTGCGTGTTTCAAACTAGAGGAGGGGAAAACTGAGGAAAAACTAAGGGACTGGGGAAAACTGAGTACAACTAACGAACCAGGGGCACGAAACTAGAAATCCCTTAAATTAATTGTGTGCTTAGAATAGTTTGTGTGAATATATATGATGTTGGACTAGCCATTGAATTAGTGAGTAATTATACTCGTATTCAAATTTAGACTCTAGCACCGGAGAATACACGGAAGACGAAGGTTTCTACCAAGAGGAAGAAGAGGAGAACTTTGAGAACTATCAAGGCAAGCTAGCACTCTTGCAAAGTGCAAAGCCCCTTTGGGGCAAGGCACTATGAATCTTACCTTTCTTACCACCAGCCTATCCCAAGTTTTTACCTTTCAAGTTTTACTGCTTTATTTTTAAGGAGTTACTTGGTTAAGTTAACTTGGTCTAAGTGAATAAGATTTTTAGAGTAGCAAAGTTAGACTCAAGCTAGCCAAGCAAGATAAAACCCCTCATGATTAGTGCTAGTGCTAAATACTAAAACTTGACTACTCTAGATGGGAACATGTGGTCTGAATTGAATTTGAAACCTTGGAATGATGAATCATTCCATTGAATGAGTTTTGAAGATGATTTTTGAACAAGAGAAGATAGTGATTTTTTATATAAAACTGATATTGGTTTGAATGCGATACCTTTCCAATTTTGAGTACCCCCACAATACCTGATTATGGGTAGGGCTTAACTGGAAAATTATACATCTTAGTATGGGTTCCCTCTGAACACACATCATAGGGGTTATGCCGAGGCTGCCTCCGTTGTTGAGAAATGATGTGTAATTGAGGTGAATTGTACGGCCAAGCCTCGTGCGGTTCCCGAGTTGACGAGTTGGTCTTCATCTGGGAGGCCAAGCTCATGGGGAGAGGTGCTCATACTAGGGTTTGTAAGTGAAAGGTTATGGTTGATGATCCGCGTACTGTGTTACGATGATTCGGGGTTATCCCGACGGATGAAATCAAATGTTGTGGCACAAGTGTGCAACCTCTGTAGAGTGTAAATTTATTCGAATAGCCGTGTCCACGGTTACGGACGGTTGTAAAGGCCATACAGTTTCCGGTGTCAGATTTTGAAAATATTGGTGAAATGAATGGTGACTTGGTGAATTACAACAAATATTGTGGGAATGACACTAATGTTTCCACTTGAGCTAGTTAGCACATGAATAAATCTTTGTTCAAATACTTGTGAACTAAAATTGGCTTTATGCAAATTAAACTAGAGCTTAGCACCCCTTACCAGAATTGTAGCACTTACATTAATGTTAGTTTGCAAGTACTCAAAGTACTTACGGCTTTGTCCCTGGCTATTCAAATGGCCAGAATATGAAGATGAACAGAATTACTAAAGGAGATGACTAGCAGGACGCCTACGACAACTAGGAGTCTTCCGACGTCAAGCGTTGGCCTGTGGACTAGAGAGTCCCTTTATTTTTACGCTTCCGCTATGAACTTGTGTTTGTTCGTTGATCCATAGATCAACTATTTGTGTAATATGGATCATGTGATTCGAGTTGTAAGACAATATGGTTTGTAATAAATGATGACTGTGATACTTAACTATTATGCCTCGCAAACAACAATATTCCTGGGATTGCGATGAATGACATAATAGGCATCCGGACTTAAAAATCCGGGTATTGACAAGTTGGTATCAGAGTCATTGTTTGACCTTAGAAGACCCTAGTTAGAATGGACGTTCATAAAAACCTAACTTTGAAATCAAAATGAAGAGAATATTTATGAAAATTTACTTACACTCTTGTCTTTGAGGCTTTTTCGAAATTTGATGAATCATGCTCTTTCATATTTGAATCTACTTAAAATTTTGCCACACTTGTTCACTCTCTAACTTACTCCTCCAATTCGCTTTCAGATGGAGCCGAATGAACCCATCAACGCCAAGTTTTACCAGCTTGGGAATGGAGGGAGTCTGATCTTCGAGCACGACCTCACCGCTGTCTCGAACTTTCTTGGACGCCTCCACCCCGAGTTCCACGGGATTCAGGTGAACGATCAGCCCGGCGGTGAATTGCAGTGGATCATCACCGCTGATCTGAGAGGCCCTATGGAGTCTCCCACCTCGGAGAGAATCCTTTTCTCCTTCCGTGAGAGCAACTGGCTCGACGGACTCGCACGTGCCCTTCAGGAGGCACTTGCGCGTCTGCGTGGACGGAACACGGTGCGCCCTGCGGCGTCCCGCTTCGCTCACCTTGTGAGGCGTGATGCCGCGAGGAGTGCCCATGGCGGCTGCAGTCTCACCCTGAGTTGAGGCACCACGCTGAGCATCTGGATTTCATGCTGTACCACACACAGCAGGATCTGGACAACGCCCGTGCGTACGCCAACCAGACTCACCTTGCATTAGCAACCCATGCCGATGCCATCAAGATTCTCTCAAGGGATCGCAACAAGCTCCGCCTGCAGCGTGCCAAGAGGGATGCTACTATTGAGCGCCTTCGCGCCCAGATCGCATCTTTGGAGGCCACTGTCAAGGCCCAGGAGGACCAGCTGATGGAGATGGAGGAGGAGGATGAAGGTATCGATCTTCAGGGAGGAGGAGCCTTCCTGAGTGACGACGACGACTTTGAGGAGGACGAGTTCACTGAGGAGGAGGACTACGCTTTCCTGGAGCCAGGACCTGACGACGTCGTCCCGATTGACGTTGAGGATGAGGGTAGTTGCACTTGATCACTGATGTAGGTGTGAGTTGTATCCCGTCCCTTGTATCGTAGCATGTGAAATGGTTCTTCAAACCATGGAAAGTGTTGGTGTGTTAGCTTGTAATGTGTTATGTTGAATGAATGAATGAGTGTTTGTGTTTGTCATCAAAAGCATTCATGTTTTAAAAGTTTTGAACTTACTCAAAATAAACCATAGAAATTTCCCTCTCGTCTCATAAATCTTCTATATGTTCAGATGGGCCCTCCCAATCGTACCAACAACGACGCCATGATGCAACTGCTGCAAACCCTGCTGGCCGACAGGGAGACTAAAAGAGCTGAACGTCAAGCCAACATCGCCGTACTGCAAAACCTTGCCAATCAAGGCCATGGGAATCATGATCACCCTGGATCAAAACTCAAGAACTTCCAGAACACCAACCCTCCGGTGTTCAGCAAGACTGAGGAACCTCTCGACGCCGACGACTGGCTCCAGACCATGGAAAACAACTTAGAAGTAGCTGGAGTGGAAGCCAACGAGAAGGTCTTGTTTGCAACCCATTATCTCGCTGGACCAGCCCGAGCCTGGTGGACTAGCACCCGTGCCATGAACGGGGGTCAAGTCATGACTTGGGCAGATTTCAAGCTCAAGTTTAGCAAGTACCATGTACCCCCGGGTCTTATCAAGAAGATGAAGGATGAGTTCCGTGAACTGAAGCAAGGTCGCATGACGGTGGTAGAATACCGCGACAGGTTCCTTACACTGTCAAGGTACGCCCCCGACGAGACCGACACCACCGAGAAGAGGCAGGAGAGATTTCTGAACGGACTGCATGATGAGATGCAGACTGTACTCGTCAACATCACCTTCGCCGACCTTGAAGCCCTTGTTGACTCCGCCATCCAGATGGAGGGCAAGCTGAACCAAGCCAATGAAAACCGCAAATGCCACATGATGCACCAGAGTGGGCCTAGCAATGCTCCGAAGTTTCGCCCCAGCTCAAGCGGAGGTTTCACTCCGAGAAACAACCACAAGCCCCCTATGCAGAACTCGCGCCCCGGTTATCAGAACCGGAGTGGAGGAAACCCCAGGCCAGGAGGTCACCACAACAACAGCAACTACAACCACAACAACAACAACTTCAACCGCGCTCCGCCCAGAGCTCCCAACCCCACCAACAACAACACCAACACCGCCCCCAGAACTGGAAGCAACGCCATCCCCGTCGCCCCCCAAGGACAAGTCCACCATCACCTGCTATGAGTGCGGAGTGGTGGCACACTACTCCAACGAGTGTCCCAAGAGGCTCGCCAAGCTCGCAGGCAACACTGCTGCACCTGCTCAGCAACAACGCCGTGTCTCCACCGGCAAGAAGTTCGCCCCTAACAACCCCAATAACCGCAACGGCCGCCTCTTCCACATGAACGCCGAAGAAGCCCAGGAAGCACCAGATGTTGTACTGGGTATGTTTCCTGTCAACTCGGTACTGCCGCGAGTATTTTTTGATTCCAGAGCATCTCATTCTTTTGTCACGGAAGACTTTGCATCCACAAGTAAAATTCAACCTATCAGCTTGAAGCATGTCATGATAGTTCAAATTCCCGGATCAACCACCAAAGCCAGAAAATTTTGCAAAAATGTACCCATCATAATACATGAAGTCGAATTTTATGCCAACCTGATTATTCTGGGAACCAAAGGTTTGGAAGTCGTCCTGGGTATGGATTGGATGGCCAAACACCATGGATTGATTGACTGTGCAAAGAAAGCCATCACCATGACTAGTAGCACCGGTATCATAGTAGAACATGTATCGGAAACACTACCCAGAAAATTTACCTGCAACCAGAGTATAGCCAAGCCCACCTTGGATCAGATCAGGGTCGTCTGTCGATACCCTGATGTGTTTCCTGATGGTTTACCCGGTATGCCCCCAGATCGGGATATCGAGTTTATCATTGAGTTAATCCCGGGAACCGGACCTATTGCCCAGAGAGCCTATAGCATGAACCCGGAAGAGTTAGTGGAACTGAAGAAGCAACTGGATGAATTGCTAGCCAAAGGTCTGATTCGACCAAGTGCGTCGCCTTGGAGATCCCCAGTTTTGTTTGTGGACAAGAAAGACGGTGCCAGTCGCTTATGTACGGACTATCGTAAGCTTAACGATGTCACCATCAAGAACAAATACCCCTTGCCAAAGATAGAAGACATGTTTGACCAACTGACCGGTGCCAGAGTATTCTCGAAGATTGATCTTAGGACTGGATACCATCAACTGAAGATTCGAGCATCGGATATTCCTAAAACTGCCTTTACCCCCAGATATGGATTGTACGAGTATAATGTCATGTCATTTGGACTGACCAATGCCCCCGCTTACTTCATGGACCTCATGAATAAGATCTTCATGAACTTTCTGGATAAGTTTGTCGTTGTTTTCATCGATGACATCCTAATCTACTCCAAGTCCGAGGAAGAACATGAGCAACACCTGGAAGCTGTCCTAGATACCCTTAGGGAACATCAGCTGTATGCTAAGTTCAGCAAATGTGAGTTTTGGCTGAAGGAAGTAGGATTCCTAGGACATATCTTGTCTGCAGGAGGAATTGCCGTAGATCCCGCCAAAATCAAGACTGTTGCAGAATGGAAAGCCCCAACAACCCAGACCGAGGTCCGCGCTTTTCTTGGATTAGCCGGATATTACCGCAGATTTGTAGAAGGCTTTTCGAGTATCGCTCGACCAATGACACAACTGTTGAAGAAGGACAAGAAGTTCGAATGGACTGACAAATGTGAAGAGAGTTTCCAACAACTCAAGCGTAGACTGACCTCAGGCCCAATTCTGATCATGCCGGACATCACCAAACCATTTGACGTCTATTGTGACGCCTCCAAAATTGGTCTTGGATGTGTGTTGATGCAGGAAGGCAAGGTGATATCTTATCTGTCTAGGCAACTGAAGCAACATGAGCAGAACTATCCAACCCATGACCTCGAGCTCGCAGCCGTAGTTTTAGCACTGAAGGTATGGCGTCATTACCTCATGGGTAATCGCTGCGAGATCTATTCGGATCACAAGAGCCTGAAGTATATCTTCACTCAGAAGGATCTGAATATGAGGCAAAGAAGATGGTTAGAGTTGATCAAGGATTATGATATGGAAATTCACTACCACCCCGGCAAGGCCAATGTGGTAGCGGATGCACTGAGTAGACTGCAGTGTCAGTTGAACTCAATGATAGCAGAAGAACAACCTAGCCTATACCAGGAGTTTGAACAGTTTAGGATGGAACTAGTTAGTGAAGGATTCCTAGCCAGCATAGAGCTTCAGCCCACCTTGATTGGTCAGATTAAGGAAGCACAGAAGGAAAATGCCAGCATTGACGGAATCAAGAAACAGATATCCGCAGGGAAAGCACCAGAATTCACCGTAGATGAAGCCGGAGTTCTTTGGTACAAAGGACACCTCTGCGTACCATCGGACTCAGATTTGAAGCAGGTCATCCTGCAAGAAGCCCATGACACCCTTTACTCTATTCATCCCGGAGGTACCAAGATGTATCAAGATCTGAAGGAGCAATTCTGGTGGCATGGAATGAAGAGAGAGATTGGAAGCTACATCGCCAAGTGTGATATCTGTCAGAGAGTCAAGGCGGAACATCAGCGACCCGCAGGACTGCTGCAACCCCTACAGATTCCAGAATGGAAGTGGGACTCTGTAGGAATGGACTTTATCACAGGTTTGCCCAAATCCAGCAAAGGCAATGATTCGATATGGGTAGTTGTCGATAGATTTACCAAAGTAGCCCATTTCATCGCTGTCAAGACCACCTATCAAGGCCCGAAGTTAGCTGAATTGTACATCTCCAGAATAGTCGCCCTGCACGGAACCCCGAAGTCGATAGTGTCAGATAGAGGATCACAATTCACCTCAAGATTCTGGCAGAAAGTGCACGAAGGACTAGGAACCCGTCTGAATTTCAGCACCGCCTATCACCCGCGGATCGATGGACGGATAGAAAGAGTCAACCGGATACTTGGAGGACATGCTGAGAGCATGTGTCTCGGAATATGGATCCAAGTGGGAAGACTGCTTGCCTTATGCAGAATTCTCTTACAACAACAGCTACCAAGCCAGCTTACAGATGGCCCCCTTTGAAGCCCTGTACGGAAGGAAGTGTCGTACCCCTCTGAACTGGTCGGAAGTCGGAGAAAGCCAAGTCTTTGGACCTGACGTTCTTCGTGAAGCTGAAGAGAAGGTGCACAAGATCCGCGAATACCTCAAGACGGCGCAATCAAGGCAGAAGAGTTACGCCGACAAGAGACGCCGAGAGATGACCTTCGAGATCGGAGATTTTGTCTATCTCAAAGTATCCCCCCTGAAAGGAATGCAGAGATTTCAGCTGAAAGGAAAGCTTGCACCCCGATATGTCGGACCCTTCAAAGTTCTGAGTCGCCGAGGCGAAGTATCTTATCAACTGGAGTTACCGGAAGAAATGTCGGCTGTGCATGACGTGTTTCACATCTCACTCCTCCGGAAATGCCTTGAAGTTCCCGAGAAGACCGAAGTGTTCAAGAACATCGATCACCGATCGGTTGATATCAACCAAGACTTGACGTACCGCGAAGTGCCGATTCACATCTTGGAGGAAGCTTACAGAACCACCCGCACCCGAAGCATCAAGTTTCTGAAGATACAGTGGAGCAACCATACTGAAGACGAAGCCACTTGGGAGCGAGAGGAAGACATGAAGAAAGAATACCCAGATCTCTTTAGTACCTAATTTTTCTTTAAGCTCTCGGGACGAGATCTTTCGTAAGGGGGAAGGGTTTGTAACATCCCAAATTTCAAATAAAAGAGAGAAGAAGAATTCCAGAGATCCAAAATTTAGAACCAACAAAAACATTTAAATTGCATGTAGTACCCTGCATAAGACTTGTGCATTTTGAGTGATATGCCATCATGAATGTTTTATTTGTTATGTGATGAACCCTAAAACCCTAAAGTGATCAAGGGAAGATCACCAATCAAATAAATCAAAAAGAGAAAGAAATCAAATAAGAATAAAACCCTAAAAACCCTAACATATGGCATATGCCATTTTGCAAATTTTGACCCTAGACCCAATTGACTTTCACCATTACTTGTAATATGCTATTAAATAGTTATTACAACTTTGGGAATCAAAGATTTATCTTTTAAACCAAATCCAAAAATCAAAATTTGCTCACATAGAATAATGGTCATTTTTGACATTTACAATCTGGTCACCACTTTGAGCCTCTAGAATTCAAGTTTTCTAAACTAAACAAATCCCACTCTTTGCATGTCATCCAAGTACACGACAAGGTGAAAAACTTTGGTAAAGAGCATCATACCAAATTCATCTTGGATCAAAAGTTAGAAGCAAGCAAAGAGGAGACTTTGAATCAAATGCAAGATCACCACTTTTCAAAAATTGATCAAACCATGCCAAGTCTTGACCACCATTTAGCTCAGCCATGAACTCTGGACACCACTACACCTAGCCCATGCAAAGAAAACACAAGGAGAGGGCCAAACATGGCGTGGCTATGGCCATGCCGGCCATGTTCGCCATCGGCACCTTCCCCTCTCTTTTCCTCCACGAAAACCCTAGCCATCATGTCCTTCTGATCCCCCTTGATCTCCTGAGCTCGCCAGTACAAGCCGTTGGGCGAGAGGACGCCGACACGCCCTGGACGGAGCGCGCCCACGACGTCCCAGGTACGACGCGAGCGGCATGGCGACGTCACCCGTGCACGGACGCGCGCGACACGGCCACGCGTCGCTCGCCGTAATCCGCCGTACCCCGACCATCTCCGCTCGCCCTGGTACCCGCCTCGCCACGCGGAGCTCGCCGGACAAACTGGCGTCACCCCTTAGCGCCCACGGTCGCCGGAGAGGACACGCCCGCCCGCCGCGGCCACGTCAGTACACGCGCGCGCGCGACCAACATACACCTACCCTACCGCGCCGTTGACGCTCACCAAGTCGCCGTGACGTGGTGAACACCGCCGCGTTGTCGCCTAGCCCTCTAGCCCATCGGAGAGGCTGCGCCCTTGTTGCCATCATCGCCGCGCCTCAGCACCCTCACGCGCCTATAAAAGGGAGCCTCCCCTCGACGCATTCTGCACACCAGCATCATCTCCTCCCTTCTCTGATTCTCCTCTCACCGTTAGCCACCTCAATTGACGCCGGAGCAAGCCCAATTGGACGATCGGAGGCGCCAGTACACGGAGGTCGCCACCGTCGATTGGAGCCGCCCCTGGAGCCGCCGCCGGTACCAGGAGCATCGCCGGCGTCGACATCTTCCTCGCGCCCACAGCCAACCCTAGCTGGAGCCACGGTGAGCTCGCCGACCCCCTACCTCGCCGCGCCAGTGACCCAATCTCGCCGGAGATGACGATGGCCCTGCGCCGTCCGATCCTGTTCTAATCCAACGCCTCACATTAGCCATACCGTTTCGGGAATTATGAGAGGCTGACGGGTGGAGCCCACCATCAGACAGCCCACGCGTGCGTGGACGCGTGGTGGGCTGGACTTGGGCTGTTTAATCTGTTTCGGCCCAGTTAGTTTTCCCGCCAGCCCTTTTAATTCAAATCCCGTTTAATAAATAGAATTCAAATCCAATACTGGCCCTCACTTTGAAATTCAATAGAATCTGTTTGGCTTGGCCAAATTTAACAAACTTTATATTGTTAGAAATCCACTGAAAAGATCTACAACTTGCCACTGGTCTCACTGTGAGATCTATTGTAGAAATAATGTGACAAAAATATTAAGTCAGGGACTTTTGCATATTCAAATAAGTATTAAAAATCAACCAAAATAGATATTTAGTTAATTCCAACTCCAGTAGATCACAATGGACTTACACTAATTGTTTCTGCAAGAAAATGGTGTGGTCACTTTGCATGATCATGCCCTAGTTTAATTAATGGACAATATGGCTAGTTTACTTAAGTGGTATTGTCGAAAAATAATATGGAAATCATATGAAGTATTTTACTTCATTTAAATCTCGTCTCAAGTCAATTCATGAGAGGTTTGAACCCCTGGTTAAACACTCTTATATGAAATACTTGGAGATTTAAATCATTTGTAGAATTATTAAATGGTATGAGGTGGTTTACCTCATTTAAATCATTTTCTCAAATGATGATAACAAATGGTTGACTTAGGTCAATCCAAGTTCATGCATTATTGTTTGAGAAATTAAATCTTAAGAAGATTTCAATGAGAGGAAATTATTCTTCAAGAACCCTATGGAAATTATCTTTCACATATGAAATAAGAGGAAATTAATTCTCCTCAAGCCACACAACCAATGCACCCTAATTAAATTAATTGTGTGCTTAGAATAGTTTGTGTGAATATATATGATGTTGGACTTGCCATTGAATTAGTGAGTAATTATACTCGTATTCAAATTTAGACGCTAGCACCGGAGAATACACGGAAGAGGAAGGTTTCTACCAAGAGGAACAAGAGGAGAACTTTGAGAACTATCAAGGCAAGCTAATACTCTTGCAAAGTGCAAAGCCCCTTTGGGGCAAGGCACTATGAATCTTACCTTTCTTACCACCAGCCTATCCCAAGTTTTTACCTTACAAGTTTTACTGGTTTATTTTTAAGGAGTTACTTGGTTAAGTTAACTTGGTCTAAGTGAATAAGATTTCTAGAGTAGCAAAGTTAGACTCAAGCTAGCCAAGCAAGATAGCACCCCTCATGATTAGTGCTAGTGCTAAATACTAAAACTTGACTACTCTAGATGGGAACATGTGGTCTGAATTGAATTTGAAACCTTGGAATGATGAATCATTCCATTGAATGAGTTTTGAAGATGATTTTTGAACAAGAGAAGATAGTGATTTTTGATATAAAACTGATATTGGTTTGAATGCGATACCTTTCCAATTTTGAGTACTCCCACAATACCTGATTATGGGTAGGGCTTAACTGGAAATTTATACATCTTAGTATGGGTTCCCTCTGAACACACATAATAGGGGTTATGCCGAGGCTGCCTCCGTTGTTGAGTAATGATGTGAAATTGAGGTGAATTGTACGGCCAAGCCCTGTGCAGTTCCCAGGTTGACAGTTGGTCTTCACTGGGAGGCCAAGCTCATGGGGAGAGGTGCTCATACTAGGGTTTATAAGTGAAAGGTTATGGTTGATGATCTGCGTACTGTGTTACGATGATTCGGGGTTATCCCGACGGATGAAATCAAATGTTGTGGCACAAGTGTGCAACCTCTGCAGAGTGTAAATCTATTCGAATAGCCGTGTCCACGGTTACGGATGGTTGGAAAGGCCATACAGTTTCCGGTGTCAGATTTTGAAAATATTGGTGAAATGAATGGTGACTTGGTGAATTACAACAAATATTGTGGGAATGACACTAATGTTTCCACTTGAGCTAGTTAGCACATGAATAAATCTTTGTTCAAATACTTGTGAACTAAAATTGGCTTTATGCAAATTAAACTAGAGCTTAGCACCCCTTACCAGAATTGTAGCACTTACATTAGTGTTAGTTTGCAAGTACTCAAAGTACTTACGGCTTTGTCCCTGGCTATTCAAATGGCCAGAATATGAAGATGAACAGAATTACCAAGGAGATGACCAGCAGGATGCCTATGACAACTAGGAGTCTTCCGATGTCAAGCGTTGGCCTGTGGACTAGAGAGTCCCTTTATTTTTACGCTTCCGCTATGAACTTGTGTTTGTTCGTTGATCCATAGATCAACTATTTGTGTAATATGGATCATGTGATTCGAGTTGTAAGACAATATGGTTTGTAATAAATGATGACTGTGATACTTAACTATTATGCCTCGCAAACAACAATATTCCTGGGATTGCGATGAATGACATAATAGGCATCCGGACTTAAAAATCCAGGTGTTGACACAACTGGCTGCCTAGCCCACAAAAAAATATAAAATAAACAAATAAAGCTCCGCACACTATGTACAAATAACAAGATGCCACCGTGTTAGTTCTTGTTTTCTACTGTTTTTGTATTTCAGAAAAGTTTTTCTGGAAATATTCTTGGAATTGGACGAAACAAAAGCAGAAGTTCCTATTTTCTGTCACGAAGACGGAGTCCGAAGGAGGGACGAAGAGGTGCACCAGGGAGGGCACACCATGCCCAGGCGTGGGTCCCCCTGGCCACACCTAGGGGTGGTGTGGCCCCCCTGGCTCCCACCGACCTTGCCCTTCTCCTATAAATTGACATCCTCTGGGAAAACCTAAATACCCGAGCCTCCATCCATGAAAAGTTCCGCAACCGCTACCATCGTCGACCCTAGTTCGGGAGGGTTCTGAAGCTCTTCCCGGGACCCTTCCGGAGAGGGAGATCATGACCGGAGGCCTCTTCATCACCATTCCCGCCTCCGAAGTGATGCGTGAGTAGTTCATCTTTGGACTACGGGTCCATAGCGATAGCTATATGGTTGTCTTCTCCTCCTTATGCTTCATGTCTAGATCTTATGAGCTGCCTAACATGATCAAGAACATCTTTATGTAATGCTACATGTTGCGTTTGTTGGGACCCTATGAATATTGAGTACTATGATTGAGTTTATTATAGTTTTTTTATATTATTTGTGATCTCGCATGCTCTCTGTTGCTAGTAGATGCTCTGGCCAAATATGTGCTTGTGACTTCAAGAGGAAGTATTTATGCTCGATAGTGGGTTCATGCCTCTAGTAATTTGGGAGAGTGACAATAACTCCTAAGATTGTAGATGTGTTGTTGCTATTAGGGGAAAACAACAATGCTTTATCCAAGGATAATTTTATTGTTTACTTTACACACTTTACTTAATGCAATAATCCGTTGCTTACAACTTAATACCCAAAGTTGTTCGGATGTTATCCCGAGGGTGGATTATTAGTCATAGATGCAGTTGGATTACGGTCTATGAATCTTGTTGTAATGCCCAAACGAATCGCATAGTAATCATCTTGTCATGTATGGCCTTTATTCTGTCATTTGCCTAGCTGTAATTTGTATACCCCGCATGTTATTGATCTTTATGGAGAGACACCTCTAGTGAATTGTGGACCCCGGTCCTTTCTTTTGTACTGATAAAACCATCTACTGAAAAATATTTGTTTTGTTTTCTTACTGCAAGAACTGTTCTCTTTATTTCACTACAAACAAACATCTCTTTCCACACTATATGTCTAATCCTTTGTTTTCAGCAAAACCAGTGAGATTGACAACCTCACTGTAAGTTGGGGCAAAGTAGTTTGGTTGTGTTGTGTGCAGGTTCCACGTTGTTGCTGACACCAGTAGTGCGTCCTGCCAAAGTCAGCCATCAACAACTTTCAGAAGTGATTTATTTCTCCTACTGGTCGATTAAACCTTGGTTTCTTTCTGTGGGAAAACTTGCTACTGTGCTCATCATATCTTCCTCTTGGGGTTTCCAACTGCATTACCCTGCACAATATCAGGGTTCATGTGGGCGGGGGTTAGGGAGCTCCTACAGTGCAACTGGAACCCCGATGGGATTGGGGATTTCATTGCACTTTCTCAGGGCATCTCAGGCCCCCTTCGTAGTTTAGTTTGGTTCACCTTTGCGGCAAAGTGTTGGTCTCTATGGAATATTATAAATAAACTAACTATTGAAGGAAAACGGACTAACAATCCGACTGACGCTTTCTATCATATGATGCTTCACATGTAGTCTCGGAGGGTGCTGGTCGGCCCGGTGAGACAGGGCGCTGCTGGACGAGGCGCTAGAGGACGATCTGACTACTACATGCGAGGAGTAGAGCTGGAGTGTAGGCTGCTTCATTAGAGACATCTTTCTTTCTATTCGACCCGCTCCAGGGCTTATCTTATGTTGTGATCAAACTTGATATATCCGTGTGGGCGTGTGTGTTCGCCTTTGGGCAGGGGGTGCCTTGCAGACTTGATGTGTTCTTGGGTGTGTTGTATATGGATATTGTGCGGTTTCTTCGGGGCTCTATATATAAAGCCGGGCTTATAGCCGTGTGTTAAAAACTATATTTGCTACAGAAGTTTTAAGTTGTCAAAAAAAAAACTGCGGTACAATTTTATATTTTTTGCGGGGTGCCGTACAATTTTATAATCTCACTACTTCTACCATGAAACTGAATAAGTTACCAGTTATTTACGTGTAAACATGGAAGAATGTGATATCCACACAAGAAATCAACAATGGACCGGCCCTTCGCGCCCACGAGAAAATTGTGCACACTAAGTGCAAGACAAGGCTGCGTGGCCTGGCACAGCAGGATCAGATCTCGATCCAAAATAGCCAAGATCAGAAGGCAATAATCGATCGGGCCGGGACTTTCACGACCGGCCGGTCCCTGTCGACACGATCTGTGACGCGCCAGCGGCCACCAAGTACATTGAATCACGATCTTGCTGCGCCGCGTGCATATCATGGTGGAATGTGTCATGTGGTGTGCATGCAACACCCAGGTCTACCCGCGTCACGGTTAGACGTTGTGCTTAGCTTCAGTAAGTAGGGATTGAGCTGGTGCGAGAAGTGCTATTAGAGCCCGGCTCCCTCCTTCGAAAAAATTGAAAACTTAATTTTAATGTATTAAAGAAATAAAAAAAAATATGGATGCAGTCAACTGAATCACACTATGAGCGTAAATAATTTTAATGTGAAGCACATTGTATTCTTGTATTTCGTATTAGAAATTTACACAAGGGTAGAATAAATCATTCACTGTATCTTGTATTTTCGTTAATTTTTTGGTTGAATTTGATTTTTCGAAGTTCTGCTAAATGAGCTCTATAGAGCTTGTGTGCCAAAATAACGCACGCGTGGCTAGTGCGAACACTTTACCAAAGCATCGGTGATCTTGATATCACATTGGTCTATGCAGCGGAGCTCGTGAAATGACGCACTCGTGGCTAGTGCGAAAACTCATCGATGATCGGAGCATCAGTGATTTCGATGTCGCATTAGTCTATATAGCAATCTAAGAGCATCTCTGACAACATTGGTCATATTGCTAAAAATGGATCTGGTAATAGGAGAAAGAATGTTTAGCAATAATAGGAGAAAGAATGTTTAGCAATCCACACAAAAATCTAGTTTGCTAGCCTTCCTGTAACTGGATTACTATCTCACTCAGAAATTCTCCTCTCACCAGAGATTTTGTGGAGATCCAGTATTTGTTAGCCCGGTCGTACCAGGTCCACAATGCTGAGGAGATACGGAAATAAGCCCAGAGCCGGGATGAGGAGCGAAGCCCAAATCGAGCTTCGCTGCTCATCCGGGATGAACCAATCCCGCAAAACACTGTCGCAGAGGCCCGTCCTCCCCCCCAGACCCTCACCCCGCACGCCATTCCTCCCCAACATCTCCTCACCTCACGCTGGCACCAGCCCGCTCCTCACGCCGCCGCCAGCCACGGCCTCGCGCCCCGCCGTCCACGCCCACTAGTGGAAAACATGCCTAATGTCGCGGGTCGTATGACCCTTTTGTCGCGGGCGGCCAGCCGCGACAAGGGAGGTGCGACAAAAGGTCCCCCTTTTGTCGCGGGTCGCTTACGACCCGCAACATAAGGTCCACCACGTGGCAGCCGCGGGGCGCGCAGGGGACAGACCCTTTTTTCGCGGGCGGTATTACCACCTGCGACAAAAGGCCCTCTACGTGGCGGGCACACAACGCTGCTGCTTTAGGGTTTGAGAGGTGCAGCACCCCCCCCGCCACCGACCGCCTGTTATTTCAATTTTTTCATTCGAAAATAAAAGTTGGATATATTTGTACGCTACTAGAAGTGGTACACGTTCATTCATTATATATAGATCGATCAAACAAATATTGGAAGCAAAAGTCCATTCCCCTTACATGTAGATTCCCCTTACATATATATATACATTTAGCTCACGATCGACAAGCGGTACTAACGACCGTCTATTTGGAGGTAGAGCATCTATTTGGACTAAACAAGCCTTTGTTGTTTAGTACTTCTTTAACCAAAAGTCCCGCCAGTTCCTCCGCAATTCCTAGTAGGTGTTCCTTTGGTTGGAGTCTGTCCCGCATGTAGTCCACCTATATACGAAAATGAGATGAGTATGACTATATCAATCTTGATAACGAAATATTTACGATAATAAATAAAGTTGTGAGTGTTATTGCTTACGTTGAATTTATTTTTGTTCTGCTTCTCAGTGGTTAACATGCGAATGGACTCGCAAACGTAGTATCCACATAGATTTGTCCCTTGTGGCTGCTGAGGGCACGGTACAGGAGTAAATGTTAGCTTCTGCCCAGGTACCATCCTGACGATGTCTCTTGAAAGCGGTCCAAGCCCTGCCAGGCAAAAGAATGATTGAATGAGTGGATAATTAATTGATATCTCACGAAAGATATAGCGCCGCGATGAAGGAAATTACACTTGGAGCAACTTCTGCAAGTCGCTGAACCCGTCCACGCCTCTACTCAGTGGGACTCTTACTTCAACTATTCCCTTATCAGGTTGAATGTCTAGTAGAATCCAGTGAAAGCTGCACATGTTATGTATATACGTCAGGAATTACACTTAACATCGAGTAAAAAAATTGGATGTGCATAAAAGATCATTAAGACTCTCACTCGTAGTTGTAAGGAAACAATATTGAATCACAGAAATATTGCTCCCCCAAAAACCTTAGTAGGTTTCCCCCCGTATCTTCGCGGTTATGCTTTACCGTTTGAACATGTATTTTATCTGGGTCAATAAACCCAATATTGATAATATTATTACTTTTGCATTCACTGATCTTCAGTCTGCATAATAGAGAACACATAAGATATAATGAGTATATGCAATGAGAACGAACATGAACTGAATGAAAATGAACTTATATGTAGTTAACAACTTACAAGCAATAGCAACTCATGAGAGATTTGTCGAGGGCTTCTAAATTGAATAACTGCCAGAGTTCATTCATCTCAATATGGATCTCCTCCTTTCGGTAGTAATATTCCCATGGTATAGTCGCCACGATGTACATTATGTTCTCCTTGCATGCATCAAGGTACCACTGATGCAAATTCCGCATATGTGTTGGCAGTTTATGCAGTTGCTCTGTGCTGACCAAGTCGGCCCCGTAGACAAATTTAGGAGCTATAGCAGCAGTGGGTAGTGCAACATCTGCTGCATACATCAATTCCTCCACGGTAACGTCACGGTGCAGCCGCTAGCTTTGCAGCTTCTTCCATATCGAAACCACCCTGTTCCTGGTACAGCTTGGGAACATTAAACACTTTGAGTGCTGGAATCGATTGTTTGGGCTGATCTCCGAGGAGGGGAACTTCGTTTCTCTTTTTGCCTTTTGTCGTTTGCTTGGCCTTGAGGGGTGCAGTTGTTGAACTTGACTTCTTCTCGGCTGCACTTCTAGCTGATGATTTGCTCGTGGTAGCAATATCCTTCTTCTTAGCCTTGTCATCCTTGTTCTTCTTAGCCTTTTCATTCTCCCTCTTGTCATCAATTACCCTCGCAAGGTGGCGTGTATAGTCATCCTTCTTCTCGTGTAAGTCATATTGCGATCGTGTGTTCAGAAAAGAAGTAGCATATGCTATTTGCTTCTCGGTGTATGGCTCTGGCGCTGGAGGTTTTGGCTTATGGAAATGATCATAGTTGTGTTTCGCAACAGCGGCCGCATTTTCCTCGACAGTAAGATCCCAAGGACGGGGGGAGGAACCTTTGGTACTTTTGGGAGGGGCGACATCTTGCGGATAGGACTCTTGAAACGCTTCGGTAGGGTGCATTCCGAGTCTTAGTGGGCGGAGGCGGCGGCGCCGGAGATGGAGATGGACTACGGATGTCGTGGTCGACGTCGTACCCATGGGGTGATGGTGGCGACATGTGATCGGTAGGAGGAGGTGATGGTGGCTCGCGATCATCCGGAGGAGGTGATGGTGACCTGCTCGGACGACGGGTACTAGGGGCTACCCAGCTCGGCAGCCTGATGTTCTTCTTTTCCCGGAGAATGATTTCTCCCAGCACCTCTCCGAGTGTAAGCCCCCCATCACCTCCGGGGATTTCGAGCTCCAATGTCTCCCACGACGGTACAAGCTGAATCCACCCCGACACGAGCATAGCCAGCTGGAATCTCATTGCCATGCCATGTTGCCGGCTCACCTTCGGGTCCAAATGCGGGTAAGACATAGCCGACCGCCACCTTAACGGACATGTTCCCGAACACCACATGGAGATCACAAGGTGTTTGCTCCTTGATTCCATCCATGGGGTCGCCGGGACCGCCATCTATCATCCGTGTAGGAGGGGCCTCCGAGTCGGCCACGCTCGTCGTCTCGTCGCCGAGATATGCCGGCGGTATTAACCGGCCGGCGCCGTCCTTTTAGTTCATTTATCTCCCGGCTGCTCGTCGCTGAATCTCCCGCTGCTCGCTGGTCAAGTTGGCGTTGGAACTCGGCCATCCGGTCATTCCGCACCTCCAGCTCGCGTTGTTTAGCTCTCGCTCGGCTTCTATAAGTCTCCGCGTCGGCCGGAAACCCAAGCGACCACGGAACACTAGGGCCGAAGCCTCTTGTTCGTCCTCCCTTCTCAGGATTACCGAGGACAAGCGTCAGCAAGTCTTTCTCTCTATCGGGAGCAAACTTTAGTTTTCCCGCCTTTATATCTGTCGTCACGGTAATCCATTTTTCCCTGGGTACCCAAACCCTGATGTCACTTTCAACAATGTTCCCTGTCTTCATGTCATACTCACAGCCATGCGCGAGGAACCAATTTCGAGCCCTAATGTCCCATCCTTCTCGCGTGGGTTCTGGAGTGATCCCATTCCGCTCCATCTCAGCCTCTTGTGCATCCCACTTAGGCATGGCTACTTCGTAGCCCCCTCGCCCCGTATGATGGTGATATTTCTTTTCGCTTGCATTCTTCTTGTTTTTCTTGGACAGGTTCACAGCCTCCTCTGATTCTTTGTACTTCACAAATTCTTCCCAATTATGCTCCTGCTTCGCTAGGTAGTTTTCGAATACTGGAGGCTTCTTCTCGGCCTTATAAGCTTTCCATAACCGGTTCTTATACGCTCGGAAAAGTTCCCCCATCTTCTTAAGAGCCATTTCTTCACTAGCGCCCTCTGCTTGGCATTCTCAGAGTCCGATCCCAAATTTGGCAAAGTGAAATGTGACATGAGGTCGTCAAAAAGTGTGTTCTTGTACCTATCGGCAACCTGATCTTCGGACACATTCTTGGTCTTGTTCCATTCTCTAACGATGATCGGGATATGATCTCTAACCACAACTCCGCACCGATTCTTAAATGTCACTCGACACTCGCGGGTGCCACAGGTTGGCCTTCCGGTGATATAGCTTCAATGTTGAAGTGGTCTTTTTTGCCCGATCTCTTTGCCGGGCCTCGTTTCTCCAACTTATCTTCGGAGGCCTAAGAGAATAAAAATCAGTTAATTTATATACATATGTACATATAGAATTCCATTAATGCCTCAACTGATCGTATACCTCGTCATTACCGGAGCCGTCGGCTTCTCCATCACCGGAGCCGCCGGCTTCTCCATGATCACCGGAGCCGTCGGCTTGTCCATCACCGGAGCCGCCGGCTTCTCCATCACCATCGCGGATTATGTTCTCAAAAATGTCTTCCTGTTCCAAGTCCCGTTCGAATGGATCCATTGTTTCTGCAAAAAATTAAATCGATAAGTACATGTTCTAACCCTAACCCTAATCAAACACTAAGAAAACCCTAACCCTAGCTAACCAAACACTAACCTAACCCTAACACTAATCGGCGTCGGTGTATCGCGAGAGGGAGAGGGCCGGTGTCGGCGTCGGTTGTTCGCCAGAGGGAGAGAAGATGGGAGTTGCGGCGTCGGTGGTTTTCGCGAGAGGGAGAGAGAGGTGTTTGCGAGAGGGAGAGGTCCGGTGTCGGCGTCGGTTGTTCGTGACAGGGATAGAAGATGGGTGTCGGCGAGTGTTGTTCGCGAGAGGGAGAGGGGTGTCGGCGAGTGTTTGCGTCGGTTGTTCGCGAGAGGGAGAGGGGTGTCGGCGAGTGTTCGCGAGATGGAGAGGGGTGTCGGCGAGTGTTGTTCGCGAGAGGGAGAGCGGTGTCGACGAGTGTTGTTCGCGAGAGTGTTTGCGTCGGTTGTTTACAAGCTAACTAATATAAAATTTAAATTAATACAAAATTTAATCTAACTAACTACAAGATTTGAATTAAATTTAAACTAAGTAACTACAAAATTTGAATTAACTATCTACAAAAATTTAAACTAACTAACTAATACTAAATTTAATCTAAATACTAATACTAATACTAACTAACTAATACTAATTAAAACTAAATACTAATACTAACTAAACTAAACTAACTAACTTAATTAAAAAACTTAATGAAAAAACTTAACGAAAAAAAAGGCCGGGGCTGGCCGGCCGGCACCGGCGGCCGCGCGGGGTGCCGGAGGGTGGCGGCTACCTGCAGATCGGTGGCGCAGAGGTGGCGGCGGCGGCCGGGGGTGCCCCAGAGGAGGTGGCGGCCGGAGTTGCCGCGTAGATCGAGGCCGCGCGCGTGATACGTCCAATTTGCATCACTATTTTATATCATAATTTGCTGTTATTCATTGATATATTTCATATTGGGACACAATACTTATGTTATTTCATCTAGTTTGCATGTTTCATGATTATTTGGAGATCGCGCACCGGAGCCAGGATTCTGCTGAAAAAAGCACCGTCAGGATGCAATATTTCGGAAGATCAGCCGTGGAAGGAAATTTCACCAAAAATCCTATTTTTCCGGATGACGAAGGAAGCCGGAAGGGGGAGCCAGTCGGGACCCAAGGTGGGCCCAGACCATAGGGCGGTGCGGCCCATGGCCTGGCCGCGCCACCTTGTGGTGTGGGGGCCCCACAGCTCCTTTCGCCTCCTTTTCTTCGTGAAACCCTTCGTCCCGAAAACCTAAGCCACGGAGGGATCCTCACGAAGGGTTACAGCCGCCTCGCGGGGCGGAGAACACCGAGAGAAAAGAGCTCTCCAGCGGGCAGGAATCCGCCGGGGAAATTCCCTCCCGGAGGGGGAAATCGACGCCATCGTCACCGCCATCGAGCTGGACATCATCTCCATCACCATCATCATCATCTCCACCATCATCACCGCCGTCTCCACCGCTGTAGCAATTTGGGTTTGATCTTGATTGTTTGATAGGGGAAACTCTCCCGGTACTGATTTCTACTTGTTATTGATGCTATTGAGTGAAACCATTGAACCAAGGTTTATGTTCAGATTGTTATTCATCATCATATCACCTCTGATCATGTTCCATATGATGTCTCGTGAGTAGTTCGTTTAGTTCTTGAGGACATGGGTGAAGTCTAAATGTTAGTAGTGAATTATGGTTGAGTAATATTCAATGTTATGATATTTAAGTTGTGGTGTCATTCTTCTAGTGGTGTCATGTGAACGTCGACTACATGACACTTCACCATTTATGGGCCTAGGGGAATGCATCTTGTACTCGTTTGCCAATTGCGGGGTTGCCGGAGTGACGTAAACCTAAACCCCGTTGGTATATCGATGCGGGAGGGATCGCGAGGATCTCGCAGTTTAAGGTCGTGGTTAGATTTATCTTAATTACTTTCTTGTAGTTGCGGATGCTTGCAAGGGGTATAATCACAAGTATGTATTAGTCCTAGGAAGGGCGGTACATTAGCATAGGTTCACCCACACAACACTTATCAAAACAATGAAGATTAATCAGCTATATGTAGCGAAAGCACTAGACTAAAATCCCGTGTGTCCTCGAGAACGTTTGGTCATTATAAGTAAACAAATCGGCTTGTCCTTTGTGCTAAAAAGGATTGGGCCACTCGCTGCAATTATTTCTCTCGCATTTTACTTACTTGTACTTTATTCATCTGTTATACTAAAACCCCCTGAATACTTGTCTGTGAGCATTTACAGTGAATCCTTCATTGAAACTGCTTGTCAACACCTTCTGCTCCTCGTTGGGTTCGACACTCTTACTTATCGAAGATACTACGATACACCCCCTATACTTGTGGGTCATCAAGACTATTTTCTGGCGCCGTTGCCGGGGAGTGAAGCGCTATTGGTAAGTGGAATTGGTAAGGAAAACCTTTACACTGTTTGTGCTGATTTTATTTCACTCGCTCGCTATAAGTCATTATGGAGAGATCTTCTCTTCAATTTCTATTTGGGAAATCTACTACTACCGCAACGGTAGTGGATGAGGCGCCAGGTGAGGAAGTAATACCATATAAAATACCTATGAAAATTATTGAACGTGTTATGGATAACCGCTATGAAGGGGATGGAACCGTCCATCCCGGTGATCATTTACTCGTTTTTGCATGAATTATGCGGGTTATTCAAATGTGCGAGTATTGCTATGAATGAAGTTAGAAAGAAACTATTCTCTATATCGCTCGTCCGGTAAAGCGGCGCATTGGTATAAATTGCTCGAAGAATGGTGATTCTCTTGATTGGGAGGACATTGTGCCTTTATTTTATTCCAAATTTTATCCTCCAAGTGAAATTCACAAAGATCGGAACCGCATATATAATTTATGGCCTCATGATGGAGAGAGTATTGCCCAAGCTTGGGGGAGATTGAAGTCTTTAATGCTCAAATGCCCCATTCATGAGCTTCCTGGTAATGTTATTATTGATAATTTCTATGCAAGACTTTCTTTTCAAGACAAGACCTTGCTGGATACTTCTTGTTCCGGATCATTTACACGCAACAAAGAAGAGTTTAAAAGGGACCTTCTTGATCGGATCCAAGAAAATACCGAAGGTTGGGAGAACGACAAGGATAGAGAATCGGGTATAATTTATGATTATAAATGCATTGAAGCTTTTATGGATACCGATAAATTTCGTAATATGAGTGCTACATATGGTCTTGATTCTCAAGTTGCTGCAAATCTTTATAAAGCTTTTGCCTCTCATTATGAATTGCCTAAGAAGAATTTTGATAAGTATCATGAACCGTATAAAGATAAAATTGATTCATCTATTAATAAGTGTGTTGTAGTTGAAACTGCCGATCATGTTATTCCTGAAGCTTACATTGAAAAAACTCCTTTTCCTGCTAAAATGAAAGAGTACTCTGTTATAAATAGTGCGGTTCATAAAAGTGAAAAGAAACCTATAGAACCTGAAGAACAAATAAAAGTTGAACTCTCGTCGTTGCAATAGTTAAAGATCTTGTGACTGAAAATGTGGAGGATGGTCATATTATTTTCTATGAAGATGCTTCTAATATTGTTTCACATCCTAATAAACCCAAACAAGTTAGTGTTCCTATGCTATCTGTTAGAATTGGTGATCATTGCTATTATGGTTTATGTGATATTGGTGCAAGTGTTAGTGCTATACCTTATGAGCTTTACATGGAGATTATGCACGAAATTGATTCTTGTGAACTTGAAGATATTGATGTGGTTATTCAGCTGGCTAATAGAGAAACTATTTCTCCAATTGGTATTGTTCGAGATGTGGAAGTTCTATGTGGTAAGATTAAATATCCTCGCTGACTTTTTGGTACTTGGTTCTCGCTGCTAGTGATTATTGTCCTATCATTTTTGGTAGACCTTTTCTAAATACTTGTGGAGCTATTATAGATTGCAAGAAAGAGAAAATTTTGACTAAATTTGCTGGTGAATCTTATGAGTTTAACTTCTCTAAATTTACCAAAACTCCTTATAAAGCTGATTTGCCTAGTAATGATTTTAAAATGGAGCAGTGTGCATCTATTGTTCTTGTTCCTAACAATCCTTTGCAGCAACATTTGGAGAATAGCGAGAGTGGAGTTTTTAGGAAAGAAAGAGATGAGCTTGAGGAAATTTTTCTTCGCCAACCTATTCTCAAGCATGATTTACCGGTGGAAGATTTGGGTACAACACCGCCACCAAAGGAAGATCATGTTTTTGATTTAAAGCCTTTGCTCGATAATCTTAAATATGCTCATATTGATGATAAGAAAATATATCCTGTTATTATTAGTTCTAAGCTTACGTAGTTTGAAGAAGAAAGATTATTGCAAATATTGAAGAAACACCGAGGTGCTATTGGCTATACTTTTGATGACTTGAAGGGGATTTCTCCCTCTATTTGCCAACACGCCATTAATATGGAAGATGATGTGAAGCCCGTTGTTGAACCTCAGCGTCGTCTAATTCCCAAGATGAAGGATGTGGTAAGAAATGAGGTATTACGACTTCTTGAAGCTGGTATTATATATCCTATTGCCGATAGTAGATGGGTTAGTCATGTGCATTGTGTTCCTAAGAAAGGAGGAATGACTCGTTGTGCCTAATGATAATGATGAGCTCATACCTCAAAGAGTAGTTGTAGGGTATAGAATGTGCATTGATTATCGAAAAGTTAATAAGGTTACTAAAAAAGATCATTACCCTTTACCATTTATTGATCAAATGTTAGAAAGGTTATCTAAAAATACTCATTTTTGCTTTCTTGATGGTTATTCTGGGTTTTCACAAATTGCTGTTAAAACTAAAGATCAAGAGAAAACCACTTTTACTTGTCCCTATGGAACTTATGCTTATAGGCGTATGCCTTTTGGTTTATGTAATGCTCCTGCTACTTTTCAAAGATGCATGTCTCGCTATTTTTCATGGCTTTTGTGAGAGTATTGTGGAAGTATTCATGGATGATTTTTCCGTCTATGGGAATTCTTTTGATAGTTGCTTGCGAAACCTTGATAAAGTTTTGCGGAGATGTGAAGAAACTAACCTTGTTCTTAATTGGGAGAAATGCCACTTTATGGTTAATGAAGGAATTGTATTGGGACATAAAATTTCGAGAGAGGTATTGAAGTTGATAGAGCTAAAGTTGAAGCAATTGAGAAGATGCCCTATCCGAGGGATGTTAAAGGTATTCGTAGTGTTCTTGGTCATGCTTGGGTTTTATAGGAGATTTATTAAAGATTTCTCCAAGATTTCAAAGCCTCTTACTAATCTTCTTCAAAAAGATGTACCTTTTGTTTTTGATGATGATTGTAAGGAAGCTTTTGAAACTCTAAAGAAAGCCTTAACAACTCGCTCCCGTAGTTGAACCTCCCGATTGGAATTTACCATTTGAAATTATGTGTGATGCTAGTGATTTTGTCGTAGGCGCTGTTCTTGGACAAGCGAGTAGATAAAAAATTAAATGTTATTCATTATGCTAGTAAAACTCTTGATGCTGCTCAAAGAAATTATGCTACTACTGAAAAAGAATTGTTAGTCGTAGTCTTTGCTTGTGATAAATTTAGATCATATATTGTTGATTCAAAAGTTACGATTCATACTAATCATGTCTGCAATTAGATACCTTATGACAAAGAAAGATGCTAAGCCGAGGCTTATTAGATGGGTACTTCTTTTGCAAGAATTTGATTTACATATTGTAGATAGGAAAGGTGCTGATAATCCTGTTGCCGATAATTTGTCTAGATTGGAAAATATTGCTTATGATCCTGTTCTCGTTAATGATAGTTTTCCAAATGAACAATTGGCTGTAATAAAGGTGAGCTCGCGAGACAGCCCTTGGTATGCTGATTATGCTAACTTTATTGTTTCCAAGTACTTGCCTCCAACCTTTTCAGCTCAGCAGAGGAGGAAATTCTTTTATGACTTGAGGCACTATTTCTGGGATGACCCACACTTATATAAAGAAGGGGTGGATGGTATTCTACGAAGGTGTGTTCCCGAATATGAACAACAAGAGATATTGAGTAAATGTCATGGTAGTGCTTATGGAGGACATCACGCCGGAGATAGAACCGCGCAAAAGGTTCTACAATCAGGTTTTTATTGGCCAACTCTATTCAAAGATGCAAGGAAGTTTATTTTATCTTGTGATGAATGTCAAAGGGTTGGTAATATCTCCGAACGCAATGAAATGCCTATGAATTATACTCTTGTTATTGAACCGTTTGATTGTTGGGGATTTGACTTCATGGGACCTTTTCCCTCTTCGAAGGTAACACTCATATACTTGTTGCTCGTTGATTATGTTACTAAATGGGTGGAAGCCATACCTACAAAAAGTGCCGACGGTGAGACCTCTTTAAAAATGCTTTTAGATATTATTTTTCCTAGATTTGGAGTACCTAGATATATTATGACTGATGGAGGTTCTCATTTTATTCATGGAGGTTTTAGAAAAACTCTTGCTAGGTACGGTATTAATCATAGAATTGCTTCTGCTTATCACCCTCAAACTAGTGGTCAAGTAGAATTATCAAATAGGGAGATTAAATCTATTTTGGGAAAGACCGTTAATAAATCTAGAAAGAATTGGGCTAGTAAATTGAAAGAAGCACTATGGGCTTATAGAACTGCTTATAAAAACCCCATGGGAATGTCACCTTATAAAATGGTTTATGGAAAAGCTTGTCATTTACCTTTAGAACTAGAACACAAAGCTTATTGGGTTGTTAGAGAACTAAATAAAGATCCTAAACTTGCCGGTAATAAGAGGTTGCTACAATTAAGTTCTCTAGATGAATGGAGAAGTGAAGCTTACGAAAATGCTAAACTCTTTAAAGAGAAAGTTAAGAAATGGCATGATAGAAGGATCATTAAAAGAGAGTTTAATATTGGGGATAAAGTCCTATTGTATCGGTCTCGTCTCAGACTCTTTGCAGGGAAATTACTCTCGAAATGGGAAGGACCATATGTTGTTGAGGAGGTGTATCGTTCAAGAGAAATTAAAATTAGCTCTCTCTAAGGCAATGCTACGCAAGTGGTGAATGGACAAAGACTCAAGCATTATATCTCGGGTGATTCTTATAATGTTGATGTTGATATTATTCAAGTGGAAACACCGGAGGCTTTCATCAAAGGACAAATTGACAGTCCACCAGAACTCGACTTTGAATAGGTAACAGTACTGGTAATGAAAAGTTCGCGATTTACTTTCCGAACAATATTTTTGCTGTTTTTGGACAATATGAAAAATTACGAGATCGAAACGGAGAGGAAAAGACGCACGAGGGCGTGCCACCATAGGCCGGCGCGGCCTG
The DNA here is from genome assembly GCF_022539505.1 of Lolium rigidum. Classification (NCBI taxonomy): domain Eukaryota; kingdom Viridiplantae; phylum Streptophyta; class Magnoliopsida; order Poales; family Poaceae; genus Lolium; species Lolium rigidum. The sequence continues at coordinate 97,226,377 of NC_061509.1, read as the reverse complement.
GCCTGGGCTCACGCCGACCTATGAGGGCACCGCCTCGTCGCCCCTTTCCGACTCTGGTTCGACCTGGTACTTTCCGCTTGTTCTGAAAATTTTTATTATATAATCCCCCGGACCCCTGGAGGTCCGTATATCGTTTTCTCGACGTGTTTTGTTTCGAGCTGTTTCTGCCAGGATTTGATTTGGATCTAGAGCCATCATGTCTTCGTCGGGAACTCCGAAGGATAGCTCCTGCAAAGATGTTGGCAACTTGTACATGGAGGAGCTGAGGATGCACCCAAAGGAGTTGATGCTCGTCGAGGGAAAACTGCAGATCAAAGATGTTCGTGGTCCCAAAGGAGAAGGAAGCTTGGAAGACAGGATGGAGAAGCTAGAACAAGAGGTCTTCAATTACAAGAAGATGGCCGAGCGTGAAGTGGATATCTTTCACAAGATAGTGTCCGAACTCATTGCCGAACACGAGAAGGAAACCGCAAAGCTATGGGGCGACATCCTCTCACTTCACGACACCACCAACAAACTCCAAGCTCAACTCTATGACGTTCATAATCAGAACTGTGAGTATGAAAACAGGTTTAAACACATAAGCCGTGCTGCTAGTTTCAGGATTCCCGAGACCAAGATGTCATTTGTTGATGGAGAGCCTCTATCTTGGAAATCTGGGGACGGGAATTCATCACCACCATCGCCAAAGGAGTAATCCATCATCGGTATTGGCATCCCCTCCGTTTGTTCCAAGCTTGGGGGAGTGCCGCGGTATCACATTATCACTACCTTTTACTTTTTACTATCAAGTAGTGTCATATCATGAGTAGGGAAGTTATCGTATAAGATGGGTTGCAGTGTGGAAGTATCTCTCCTTTAGTTTGCCTATGTATCCCTTGGTGTGAGTTATCGTTATGGAATATTAATGAGAAGTCTTATCATTTACATATTGCACACCTTATTTTAGTTTGCAATTTCTACTATATGATTGATCTTGATTTTAGTATTGGTACCACTTTAGGAGCACTGAGTAAATCTATTTGGTTTTGGCAAACTTAGCAATGGTCAATAGCAACAACACTTTGAGTTTAAGAAGAATAGAGGAAATACATGTAGAAGATGTTATTATCTTTCTTATCAGTTCTTAGCTTAGTATTCTAAAGTTAAAACTGTTTGTGCTTACAAGTAAGATGCATGATTGTTTCTATCACATGTATATTTGTTTGTTTCCCTCAACTCTTATGCTTGCTATTTAACCTTGCTAGCCAAAGACTCGTACCGAGAGGGAATACTTCTCGTGCATCCAAACCCGAACCCAAACCTATGCCATTTGTGTCCACCATATCTACCTACCGCAAGGTATTTTCCGCCATTCCAAGTAAATACTTCATGTGCTACCTTTAAACAATTCAAAATTTATTACTTATTATTTGTGTCAATGTTTTATAGCTCATGAGGAAGTATGTGGTGTTTTATCTTTCAGTCTTGTTAGGCAGCCTCCACTAATGGACTAGTGGCTTCATCCACTTATCCTATAATTTTGCAATAAGAGCTGGCAACGGGGTTCCCAGCCCCAATCAATCAACTTTCATTAGTAATTCTCTTCACATGTTTTGCCCTGATTCATCAGTAAGCAACTTAATTTTGCACTAGACACTCCTCCATGGTATGAGATTGTTGGAAGGCACCCGAGGATTCGGTTAGCCATGGCTTGTGTAAGCAAAGGTTGGGGGAGTGTCATCCTTAAATAAACTAAAGTACATGTGTAAACAAAAGAGAAGAGGGATGATCTACCTTGTCTGGTAGAGATAACGTCCTTCATGGGAGCCGCTCTTTGGAGGTCTCGTACGGCAAGGGGTTAGAGTACCCGCTACCAGTCGTTGACAACAACAAACACTTCTCAAAACTTTACTTTTATTCTCTTTATATGATTTCAAAACTGAAAAAGCTCTAGCACATGATTTAATCCCTGCTTCCCTCTGCGAAGGGCCTGTCTTTTACTTTATGTTGAGTCAGTAAACCTATTTCCCTCCATCTCAAGCAAGCATTTGAGTTGTTGTGATCAAACTATTATATTGTGATTTGCTTCATCATGTCTTTACTCTTCCTTGTTTAGTACAAGTTTTACCTGAATGAATATAGCTTTGAAAGTCATCAATGATTAATATGATTGAGTATGCAAGTTTACCATAAGCTTTTAACATGAGAGCGCTGCTCAATAGATAAGTATAAACTGTTAACTGTTCTCTGACCAAGAACAAAGTTTGCCATCACCAATTATGATTTCTTATGCACCTTTATTTGTGATTACCCTATACTTGTTTCAAGTTGAGTTATATGAGGAAGTTGTTTACTATAATGTCTTGTGTGAATGAATATGATGCTTCTTGTCCGTATTTTATTTATCGACTCTTCACTCCATAAACATGAGGTCCTGTTTACCGAGTTCAGTTTCGCTTGGGGACAAGCGAAGTCTAAGCTTGGGGGACTTGATACGTCCAATTTGCATCACTATTTTATATCATAATTTGTTGTTATTCATTGATATATTTCATATTGGGACACAATACTTATGTTATTTCATCTATTTTGCATGTTTCATGATTATTTGGAGATCGCGCACCGGAGCCAGGATTCTGCTGGAAAAAGCACCGTCGAGATGCAATATTTCGGAAGATCAATCTGTGGAAGGAAATTTCACCAAAAATCCTATTTTTCCGGATGACGAAGGAAGCCGTAAGGGGGAGCCAGCTGGACCCAAGGTGGGCCCGGACCATAGGGCGGCGCGGCCCATGGCTCGGCCGCGCCACCTTGTGGTGTGGGGGCCCCACAGCCTCCTTTCGCCTCCTTTTCTTCGCGAAACCCTTCGTCCCGAAAACCTAAGCCACGGAGGGATCCTCACGAAGGGTTACAGCCGCCTCGCGGGGCGGAGAACACCGAGAGAGAAAGAGCTCTCCGGCGGGCAGGAATCCGCCGGGGAAATTCCCTCCCGGAGGGGGAAATCGACGCCATGATCACCGCCATCGAGCTGGACATCATCTCCATCACCATCATCATCATCTCCACCATCATCACCGCCGTCTCCACCGCTGGACATCGTCACCGCTGTAGCAATTTGGGTTTGATCTTGATTGTTTGATAGGGGAAACTCTCCCAGTACTGATTTCTACTTGTTATTGATGCTATTGAGTGAAACCATTGAACCAAGGTTTATGTTCAGATTGTTATTCATCATCATATCACCTCTGATCATGTTCCATATGATGTCTCGTGAGTAGTTCGTTTAGTTCTTGAGGACATGGGTGAAGTCTAAATGTTAGTAGTGAATTATGGTTGAGTAATATTCAATGTTATGATATTTAAGTTGTGGTGTCATTCTTCTAGTGGTGTCATGTGAACGTCGACTACATGACACTTCACCATTTATGGGCCTAGGGGAATGCATCTTGTACTCGTTTGCCAATTGCGGGGTTGCCGGAGTGACAGAAACCTAAACCCCCGTTGGTATATCGATGCAGGAGGGATCGCGAGGATCTCGCAGTTTAAGGCTGTGGTTAGATTTATCTTAATTACTTTCTTGTAGTTGCGGATGCTTGCAAGGGGTATAATCACAAGTATGTATTAGTCCTAGGAAGGGCGGTACATTAGCATAGGTTCACCCACACAACACTTATCAAAACAATGAAGATTAATCAGCTATATGTAGCGAAAGCACTAGACTAAAATCCCGTGTGTCCTCGAGAACGTTTGGTCATTATAAGTAAACAAACCGGCTTGTCCTTTGTGCTAAAAAGGATTGGGCCACTCGCTGCAATTATTTCTCTCGCATTTTACTTACTTGTACTTTATTCATCTCGTTATACTAAAACCCCCTGAATACTTGTCTGTGAGCATTTACAGTGAATCCTTCATTGAAACTGCTTGTCAACACCTTCTGCTCCTCGTTGGGTTCGACACTCTTACTTATCGAAGATACTACGATACACCCCCTATACTTGGGGGTCATCAGCGCGCGAGATCTCGTCGGAGGTGGCGCGCAGAGGGCGCGGCCGGCGCGCGCAGAGGCGGCGCAGAGTGGCGGAGGCGGCGCAGAGGGCGTTGGCGGCGAAGAGGCGGCTCAGAAGTGGCGGGGGTGGCGGCCGGAGGCGAGGAAGATGGCCGGCGGCGGCGGTGAAATTGGGCAGCCTGGCGGCGCAATTTTGCTAAGGGATTGGCCTCCGGGTGTCGCGGGTGGGGGCTCCGCCCGCGGCGGTAGGTATTTATACCTAACCCCTTTTGTCGCGGGTGGTGGCACGACCCGCGATAAAAGGGGTGCCTTTTATCACGGGTCGTGCCACCACCCGCGATAAAAGGGGGGTCCTTTTATCGCGGGCCGTGGCTCGACCCGCGACAAAAGGGGGTAGGAGCTGATCCGTGGCACAGCCCATCCAACGGCTCTGGCCGTTTGAATCCAACGGCCTAGAGCCGTTGGATGGGCTGTGCCACGGATCAGCTCATCTCACCCTCTTCACCCCTTTTCTTTTTTCTATTTTAAATTAATAAAACTATTATTTCAATAACTTTTGAATGGTAACTCAAATACAAATATTTTATATATGAATATTGATCAGAAAAAGCTAATGAACATGAATATGACATCCATATACCTATTCCACGTGCCTCTGTGCACCGCCGCCGTGCCACACGTGTCGCGTCCCCGTGCCACGTGTCGCGTCCCGTCGACGCCGTCGTGCGACGTGTCGCCACCGCTTCCACGTGCCTCGCCCCGCCGACGCCGGCGTGCGACGTGTAGCCACCGCTTACACGTGCCATGCCCCGCGTGCGCTATATAGAGCGACGAGTGCGGGCGCAACCACACGTCACTGGGAGGCCAAGCTCATGGGGAGAGGTGCTCATACTAGGGTTTGTAAGTGAAAGGTTATGGTTGATGATCCGCGTACTGTGTTACGATGATTCGGGGTTATCCCGACGGATGAAATCAAATGTTGTGGCACAAGTGTGCAACCTCTCGCAGAGTGTAAATCTATTCGAATAGCCGTGTCCACGGTTACGGACGGTTGGAAAGGCCATACAGTTTCCGGTGTCAGATTTTGAAAATATTGGTGAAATGAATGGTGACTTGGTGAATTACAACAAATATTGTGGGAATGACACTAATGTTTCCACTTGAGCTAGTTAGCACATGAATAAATCTTTGTTCAAATACTTGTAGGGATTCATTGCATAGAAAACAAAAAATTTCCTACCGCGAGAACGCAATCCAAGCCAAGATGCAATCTAGAAGACGGGAGCAACGAGGAGATGATCGAGACTCACCCTTGAAGATTTCCAAAGCCTACAAGATGAGGCTCTTGTTGCTGCGGTAGACGATCACTTGCCGCTTGCAAAAGCGCGTAGAAGATCTTGATCACGGTGCCACGATCGGGCAGCACCTCCGTACTCGGTCACACGTTCGGTGTTGATGAAGACGACGTCCTTCTCCCCGTTCCAGCGGGCAGCGGAAGTAGTAGCTCCTCCTTGACTCCGGCAGCACGACGGCGTGGTGGCGGTGGCGATGGAGAACTCCAGCGGAGCTTCGCTAAGCGTGCGAGAGAGGTGGAGGAGAGAGGGGGCGGCTAGGGTTTGGGAGAGGGGGTGGCCGGCCTCTATGGGTGCGGCCAGTTTGGTGGCTTGTGGTGGCCGGCCCCCTCCCCTATGCCCCTCATTATATAGGTGGAACCCCAAGTTTTGGACTACAAGTCGTCGAATAAGACCCGAACCCAAAACCTTCCATGTAGTAGGGAAACCTACCCAAGGTGGGACTCCCACCCAAGTGGGATTCCCACCCTTCCATGAAGGGGGGTGGCCGGCCCCCTTGGTGGAGTCCACCTTGGACTCCCCCTCTAGGGTTGGCCGGCCATGGGGAGGTGGAGTCCCTTCGGGACTCTTCCTTCCTTAGTGATTTCTTCCGGACTTTTCTAGAACCTTCTAGAACCTTCCATAAATGCACCGGATCATTTCCAAACTTGGAATATGACTTCCTATATATGAATCTTATTCTCCGGACCATTCCGGAACTCCTCGTGATGTCCGGGATCCCATCCGAGACTTCGAACAATACTTCGAACTCCATTCCATATTCAAGTTCTACTATTCGACATCAAACCTTAAGTGTGTCACCCTACGGTTCGCGAACTATGTAGACATGGTTGAGATCTCTCTTCGACCAATAACCAATAGCGGGATCTGGAGATCCATAATGGCTCCCACATATTCAACGATGACTTAGTGATCGAATGAACCATTCACATACGATACCAATTCCCTTTGTCACGCGATATTTTACTTGTCCGAGGTTTGATCATCGGTATCACTCTATACCTTGTTCAACCTCGTCTCCGACAAGTACTCTTTACTCGTACCGTGGTATGTGGTCTCTTATGAACTTATTCATATGCTTGCAAGACATTAGACGACATTCCACCGAGAGGGCCCAGAGTATATCTATCCGTCATCGGGATGGACAAATCCCACTATTGATCCATATGCCTCAACTCATACTTTCCGGATACTTAATCCCACCTTTATAACCACCCATTTACGCAGTGGCGTTTGATGTAATCAAAGTACCTTTCCGATATAAGTGATTTACATGATCTCATGGTCATAAGGACTAGGTAACTATGTATCAAAAGCTTATAGCAAATAACTAAATGACGTGATCTTATGCTACGCTTAATTGGGTGTCTCCATTACATCATTCATATAATGATATAACCTTGTTATTAATAACATTCAATGTTCATGATCACGAAACCATGATCATCTATTAATCAACAAGCTAGTTATAAAGAGGCTTACTAGGGACTCTTTGTTCTTCACATAACACACATGTATCAATGTTTCGGTTAATACAATTATAGCATGGTATGTAAACATTATCATAAACACAAAGATATATTATAATAACCATTTTATTATTGCCTCTTGGGCATATCTCCAACAGTCTCCCACTTGCACCAGAGTCAATAATCTAGTTTACATTTGTAAAGATATAACACCTTGGCCTTCCGGTGTTTTATCATGTTTTGCTCACGGGAGAGGTTTTAATCAACGTATCTGACATGCTCAGAAACGTATGTATTTTGCAATTCATTTGCGTCTTCACGCATCAATCATTTTTCAAATGAGTTGGCATTTATCGTATATGTTCGGTCTTCTGGTGGAACCTTAATTCCGCGGTCTGAAATATGTCACTAATATTGTCATACACAATATAGCTTCAAAGTTCGACACTATCGGAACTACACCAAGTTCTCAAAGAACTTCTTGACTTAACATCCTCAATCATTGTCAAAACAATGACATACTCTGCCTTCTTTTGTAGAATCCGTCACAATATTTAGAACTCTTCTAAATCTAGCATTGTGCTACCTTTTAAACAACACTTAGCCTAATTTGAGATTGAAATTTTATTTTTATATGTGACAAAACCAATATCGGTGCAACACCTTACAGCGATTTGTTTGTCATTTCTCCATACAAAACTATTTATATATCCTTGGTTCTTCTAAAGTACATAGGGATATTCTTACTGTTTGTCCAATGATCATCACATGAATCATTCTGGTATATGCTCCTAACATTTTAGAGCACAGGACATCTGATTGTGTACATATTAATTGTGATCTAAATCACTCATATGTTTTTACTCATTGAGTGTCAGATACACTCAAGTCTTGATAAACCTTCACATGACAAGAACATTTTCTTAAAATTTCTATATTGAACTACTTCAATATCCATTCTATGTACTTTGACTTAAATTTATTATGTGTTTCAATCTATCTTCATAGATCTTGACACTAAATATGTTTCAGTCCATATTCTTTCATTGAAGTTAATTCTCAATGAAACCTTTTATAATCAAGTATATAATTACATCATTTATAACCAACTATATGTATCTACATAAAGTATTATAAATATGTCTCGGCGCTCCCACTTAATTTCTTGCAAATGCAAGCCTCTTCATCGTTTCTGATGAAATCAAAAACTCTTTGACTATTTCATCCGGTGAAGATTCCAACTCCGTGATACTCACTTCATCCAATTGAAGCTCGTTTACCTATCTAGTATTCCACGGACTAGCAAAACAATTGGTTGTATCTTGTATACACCTTTAATACACACTTCGTTAAGTAATGTATTTTGCCATCCTACTATCATATCTCATGAAAGAAATATGTAGCGATTACTAGAATAATCCACATAGACTATAAGCATTGCTACGGAAGATCTAATCTTATCGTAGTCAACTCTTTGAACTTTGTCGTAAACAACTTTTCGACTAGTCGAGCTTATTCAAGGATATTCCATCCAAGTCCATCAATTTTATAGATCCGTTTACTTTCAAAAAAGTATTCATCTATCTTGGATTTCATGGCGTATAGCCATTTTAACGGAGTCAGGGACCATCATAACTTCTTTGTATGTAGTTCGTTTATCATTGTTCAAAAACAATCCTTTGTTCACAAATCATTTATTTGATCACAAAGTAAACCATACCTACAAGGTTCAGTAAGTACTTCGATCTCCATGACTATAACATTTTGTAGACATGGGAGCCATGATCGTCGTGGCCGCTTCTGGAACCAATTCCGATGCTGCGCTACTCTGATCATTATGCTCAGGTTCATAAACCTTATCAAGTTTTATTGTCCTCCCACTCAAATACTTCGCTAAAAAAAATTCTTGGAAATAAGTAAGAAACATCGACAAACACTTTTGTCTTTGTCTCCATAGTGGAAAGAATTCCCAATCAATTCTATGGGATAATCAACAAAGACATTCATCCGATTTTGGTTGTAAACTTATTTACTTTATGCTATGCATTCCAAAACTTAAGAAAGGACTATTAGGGTTCATACCCATGCCATAACTCGTATGGTGTCATTTCAACGGATCATGATGATGCTCTATTTAGTGTAAAAGCGGTAGTCACTAAAACATAATCCACAAAAATATAATAGCATCAATATTTTATCTCATCATTGACCCAACAAAGTTTGGATACATTTCTCGGATACTCCATCATCACTATGATACTCCAAGAAACGTGAGTTGTAGAACAATTTCATAACTCTCTTAGATGTTCGCTAAAACTCGTAATTCAAATATTTCCACTATGATCCAATCATAGATATTTGACTTTTCTATTACGATGATTTCCACCTCATGCTGAAATTTATTTGAATCCATTCAAATGTTTCAAACTTCGTCCTTATCGAATATATCCACATATATATACTCAATTCATTGTTGGAAGTTTTCATGAAGTAGAAGAATCTCCCGCACAACCTATGCCCAAGTGAACCACATACATCATCATGTATTTTTCCACTAAGTTAGTTGCCCGTTCAACTCTTGGCCTATGAACGGTATTTCAGTCATTCTCTTTAGAAAAGATTTGCAAGCGCCAAACGATTCAAAAATCGAATGACTCCAAAAATCCATTTGCATGGAGTTCCTTCATGCGTTCCTTTCTAATATGACCTAAATTGCGGTTCCACAAATAAGTGGAATTCAAATCATTTGCATTATGGCATTTTAGCGTCAGTATTATGTATGTGTGTTTCACCATTAAGATTTATAATAACTTATCCATCGTACATGGAGTAATGTCATAATTTGAATAACTCATTGTTTTTATTTGACCGCAGCAAAATAACAATTATTAAGTTCTTTATTATAAATTCTAAGGGCTAGATTGGATGCCAACGACGAACATAATAACACTTTATTTTTGTTCCGTAAGTGCATTCCTATCATATTCCTTGTCAGTCACTTAGGCCATTGTATTCTTGTATTGCGTTGTTTTGTATGACACTTCATACCAACCAATATGGTACTAATACCCAAGAATTTCATTGTGTAACCAAACTAGGAATACAACCATAACATGTATATCATGTATATACACCTGAGCTAGACTTTCTAGTCTTCTCTTTTCTTTCTACCGAAATATCTTTTGTAGTTTCTATTTTAGCTTTCCTCATTATTCAGAAAATACTTCACCTTCAATAACTTCTAGGTTTGTTGGTCAAATACCAATAACCTTGAGGTTCTTACTTTGAAGTTGATCATCATATGACAAGTGTTTCAGATTTCACTATTAGTAACTTTGTAATATGATGAACAATTTCACTCATAATTTTATCCATCATATCATGACGACTTTTCCGAGACCATGTCTGTACATGCTAGGCTCGTAAAGTTTAACCTCGCATTCGCATGTGCAAATCTGGCTTGCACCCGTTGTATGCACACGTAGAATCTATACCTTAGTATTCGAAACGACGAGTCTTTAGCAACGGTGCATACTAAGGACGATCACTTCATGGATATGCGAATATCGTTAGTGCCCCAATAGTTGGAGGATTGGGACGCCTTGCGTCTTCAACCTTTGTACATTCCCATAACACTTATGAGTTTATGTAGTCTCACTAGATTATATTCTATCATCTTGCAATAAGGTCTTAGATATCACATATATCTCATACCTTGCTTATTTCTGAAAACTAAATTTTCAGCTCCTTACTTTTTCAAACAGATTTGAACTTCAAGTTTCATGGAGACAAGATAACTTTAGGTACTAATTGAAATCATAGCTCTTTGAATCAACAATGTGAGGTTTACTAAAAGTTTGCAATAGGACTTAATCATTTCTTGATTCTTTAACAATACGGCACCAGTCTATAAAGTTTCTTGTCAGATTTTAACAATATTTCTATCTCAATTACAAGACTAGCGCATGGTAGAAAACGGATGCCAATTCTACAAAATTAATTCAAAATACTACTCAGACTATGTTTATGATAATTAGTTCATGTTTTAATCTAATTACTAATGAACTCCCACTTAATACAACATCCCTCATAGTTGTTAAGTGGTACACGATCCACATCCACTACACCAAAACCGATCATCACGTGAGATGATGTAGCTTCAATGGTGAACATCAACATGTTGATCATATCATCCATATGACTCGTGTTCAACCTTTCGGTTTCCGTTATCCCGAGGCCATGTCTGTACATGCTAGGCTCGTCAAGCAAACCCAAGTATTCCGCGTGTGCAACATGGCTTACACCCGTTGTATGTGAACGTTGAGTCTATCACATCCGATCATCACGAGATGCTTTGAAACGACGAACCGTGCAACGGTGCATACGAGGGGAGAACACTTTATTATCTTGATATTAATGTGAGGGATCATCTTATAATGCTACCGTCGCGTTCTAAGCAAAATAAGATGCATAAAGGATTAACATCACATGCAATTCATATGTGATATGATATGGACCTTTATTCTTTGCGCCTTCGATCTTCATCTCCAAAGCACGGACATGATCTCCATCATCAACGGGCATGATCTCCATCATCGTCGGCGTAGCGTCAAGGTCCATGGCGCCGTCTTCATGGTTGTTCATCTCATGTAGCAACTATTACAACTACTTTGAAATACTACTCAACATGAAATTTAAAGACAACCATAAGGCTCCTGCCGGTTGCCACAATACAATAATAATCATCTCATACATATTCATCATCACATCATGGCCATATCACATCATGAACCCTGCAAAAACAAGTTAGACGTCTCTAATTTGGTTTGCATATTTTACGTGGTTTAGGGTTTTCGAGTGAGATCTAATCTACCTACGAACATGAACCACAACGGTGATACTAGTGTTGTCAATAGAAGAGTAAATTGAATCTTCACTATAGTAGGAGAGACAGACACCCGCAAAGCCACTTATGCAATACAAGTTGCATGTCGAGCGTGGAGCAAATCTCATGAACGCGGTCATGTAAAGTTAGCCCGAGCCGCTTCATCCCACTATGCCACAAAGATGCAAAGTACTCAAACTGAAGACAACATAAGCATCAACACCCACAAAACCATTGTGTTCTACTCGTGCAACCATCTATGCATAGACACGGCTCTGATACCACCGTAGGGATTCGTTGCATAGAAAACAAAAAATTTCCTACCGCGAGAACGCAATCCAAGCCAAGATGCAATCTAGAAGACGGGAGCAACGAGGAGATGATCGAGACTCACCCTTGAAGATTTCCAAAGCCTACAAGATGAGGCTCTTGTTGCTGCGGTAGACGATCACTTGCCGCTTGCAAAAGCGCGTAGAAGATCTTGATCACGGTGCCACGATCGGGCAGCACCTCCGTACTCGGTCACACGTTCGGTGTTGATGAAGACGACGTCCTTCTCCCCGTTCCAGCCGGGCAGCGGAAGTAGTAGCTCCTCCTTGACTCCGGCAGCACGACGGCGTGGTGTCGGTGGCGATGGAGAACTCCGGCGGAGCTTCGCTAAGCGTGCGGGAGAGGCGGAGGAGAGAGGGGGCGGCTAGGGTTTGGGAGAGGGGGTGGCCGGCCTCTATGGGTGCGGCCAGCTTGGTGGCTTGTGGTGGCCGGCCCCCTCCCCTATGCCCCTCATTATATAGGTGGAACCCCAAGTGTTGGACTACAAGTCTTCGAATAAGACCCGAACCCAAAACCTTCCATGTAGTAGGGAAACCTACCCAAGGTGGGACTCCCACCCAAGTGGGATTCCCACCCTTCCATGAAGGGGGTGGCCGACTCCCTTGGTGGAGTCCACCTTGGACTCCCCCCTCTAGGGTTGGCCGGCCATGGGGAGGTGGAGTCCCTCCGGGACTCTTCCTTCCTTAGTGATCTCTTCCGGACTTTTCTAGAACCTTCTAGAACCTTCCATAAATGCACCGGATCATTTCCAAACTTGGAATATGACTTCCTATATATGAATCTTATTCTCCGGACCATTCCGGAAATCCTCGTGATGTCCGGGATCCCATCCGAGACTTCGAACAATACTTCGAACTCCATTCCATATTCAAGTTCTACTATTACAACATCAAACCTTAAGTGTGTCACCCTACGGTTCGCGAACTATGTAGACATGTTTGAGATTTCTCCCGACCAATAACCAATAGCGGGATCTGGAGATCCATAATGGCTCCCACATATTCAACGATGACTTAGTGATCGAATGAACCATTCACATACGATACCAATTCCCTTTGTCACGCGATATTTTACTTGTCCGAGGTTTGATCATCGGTATCAATCTATACCTTGTTCAACCTCGTCTCCTGACAAGTACTCTTTACTCGTACCGTGGTATGTGGTCTCTTATGAACTTATTCATATGCTTGCAAGACATTAGACGACATTCCACCGAGAGGGCCCAGAGTATATCTATCCGTGATCGTGATGGACAAATCCCACTATTGATCCATATGCCTCAACTCATACTTTCCGGATACTTAATCCCACCTTTATAACCACCCATTTACACAGTGGCGTTTGATGTAATCAAAGTACCTTTTCAGTATAAGTGATTTACATGATCTCATGGTCATAAGGACTAGGTAACTATGTATCAAAAGCTTATAGCAAATAACTAAATGATGTGATCTTATGCTACGCTTAATTGGGTGTCTCCATTACATCATTCATATAATGATATAACCTTGTTATTAATAACATCCAATGTTCATGATCACGAAACCATGATCATCTATTAATCAACAAGCTAGTTATAAAGAGGCTTACTAGGGACTCTTTGTTCTTCACATAACACACATGTATCAATGTTTCGGTTAATACAATTATAGCATGGTATGTAAACATTATCATAAACACAAAGATATATTATAATAACCATTTTATTATTGCCTCTTGGGCATATCTCCAACAAGCACCCCTTACCAGAATTGTAGCACTTACATTAGTGTTAGTTTGCAAGTACTCAAAGTACTTACGGCTTTGTCCCTGGCTATTCAAATGGCCAGAATATGAAGATGAACAGAATTACCAAGGAGATGACCAGCAGGATGCCTACGACAACTAGGAGTCTTCCGACGTCAAGCGTTGGCCTGTGGACTAGAGAGTCCCTTTATTTTTACGCTTCCGCTATGAACTTGTGTTTGTTCGTTGATCAACTATTTGTGTAATTTGGATCATGTGATTCGAGTTGTAAGACAATATGGTTTGTAATAAATGATGACTGTGATACTTAACTATTATGCCTCGCAAACAACAATATTCCTGGGATTGCGATGAATGACATAATAGGCATCCGGACTTAAAAATCCAGGTGTTGACACAACTGGCTGCCTAGCCCACAAAAAAATATAAAATAAACAAATAAAGCTCCGCACACTATGTACAAATAACAAGATGCCACCGTGTTAGTTCTTGTTTTCTGCTGTTTTTGTATTTCAGAAAAGTTTTTCTAGAAATATTCTTGGAATTGGACGAAACAAAAGCAGAAGTTCCTATTTTCTGTCACGAAGACGGAGTCCGAAGGAGGGACGAAGAGGTGCACCAGGGAGGGCACACCATGCCCAGGCGTGGGTCCCCCTGGCCACACCTAGGAGTGGTGTGGCCCCCCTGGCGCCCACCGACCTTGCCCTTCGCCTATAAATTGACATCCTCTGGGAAAACCTAAATACCCGAGCCTCCATCCATGAAAAGTTCCGCAACCGCTACCATCGTCGACCCTAGTTCGGGAGGGTTCTGAAGCTCTTCCCGGCACCCTTCCGGAGAGGGAGATCATGACCGGAGGCCTCTTCATCACCATTCCCGCCTCCGAAGTGATGCGTGAGTAGTTCATCTTTGGACTACGGGTCCATAGCAGTAGCTATATGGTTGTCTTCTCCTCCTTATGCTTCATGTCTAGATCTTATGAGCTGCCTAACATGATCAAGAACATCTTTATGTAATGCTACATGTTGCGTTTGCTGGGACCCTATGAATATTGAGTACTATGATTGAGTTGATTATAGATTTTTTTATGTTATTTGTGATCTCGCATGCTCTCTGTTGCTAGTAGATGCTCTGGCCAAATATGTGCTTGTGACTCCAAGAGGAAGTATTTATGCTCGATAGTGGGTTCATGCCTCTAGTAATTTGGGAGAGTGACAATAACTCCTAAGATTGTAGATGTGTTGTTGCTATTAGGGGAAAACAACAATGCTTTATCCAAGGATAATTTTATTGTTTACTTTACACACTTTACTTAATGCAATAATCCGTTGCTTGCAACTTAATACCCAAAGTTGTTCGGATGTTATCCCGAGGGTGGATTATTAGTCATAGATGCAGTTGGATTACGGTCTATGAATCTTGTTCTAACGCCCAAACGAATCTCGTAGTAATCATCTTGTCATGTATGGCCTTTATTCTTTCATTTGCCTAGCTGTAATTTGTATACCCCGCATGTTATTGATCTTTATGGAGAGACACCTCTAGTGAATTGTGGACCCCGGTCCTTTCTTTTATACTGATAAAACCATCTACTGAAAAATATTTGTTTTGTTTTCTTACTGCAAGCAATGTTCTCTTTATTTAACTTCAACAAACAACTTTTTCCATATTATATGTTTATTCCTTTGTTTTCTGCAAAACCAATGAGATTGACAACCTCACTGTAAGTTGGGGCAAAGTAGTTTGGTTGTGTTGTGTGCAGGTTCCACGTTGTTGCTGACACCGGTAGTGCGTCCTGCCAAAGTCAGCCATCAACAACTTTCAGAAGTGATTTATTTCTCCTACTGGTCGATTAAACCTTGGTTTCTTTCTGTGGAAAAACTTGCTACTGTGCTCATCATATCTTCCTCTTGGGGTTTCCAACTGCATTACCCTGCACAATATCAGGGTTCATGTGGGCGGGGGTTAGGGAGCTCCTACAGTGCAACTGGAACCCCGATGGGATTGGGGATTTCATTGCACTTTCTCAGGGCATCTCAGGCCCCCTTCGTAGTTTAGTTTGGTTCACCTTTGCGGCAAAGTGTTGGTCTCTATGGAATATTATAAATAAACTAACTATTGAAGGAAAACGGACTAACAATCCGACTGACGCTTTCTATCATATGATGCTTCACATGTAGTCCTGGAGGGTACTGGTCAGCCGGAGAGACAGGGCGCTGCTGGACGAGGTGCTAGAGGACGATCTGACTACTACATGCAAGGAGTAGAGCTGGAGTGTAGGCTGCTTCATTAGAGACATCTTTCTTTCTATTCGACCCGCTCCAGGTCTTATCTTATGTTGTGATCAAACTTGATATATCCGTGTGGGCGTGTGTGTTCGCCTTTGGGCAGGGGGTGCCTTGCAGACTTGATGTGTTCTTGGGTGTGTTGTATATGGATATTGTGCGGTTTCTTCGGGGCTCTATATATAAAGCCGGGCTTATAGCCGTGTGTTAAAAACTATATTTGCTACAGAAGTTTTAAGTTGTCAAAAAAAAAAACTGCGGTACAATTTTATATTTTTTGCGGGGTGCCGTACAATTTTATAATCTCACTACTTCTACCATGAAACTGAATAAGTTACCAGTTATTTACGTGTAAACATGGAAGAATGTGATATCCACACAAGAAATCAACAATGGACCGGCCCTTCGCGCCCACGAGAAAATTGTGCACACTAAGTGCAAGACAAGGCTGCGTGGCCTGGCACAGCAGGATCAGATCTCGATCCAAAATAGCCAAGATCAGAAGGCAATAATCGATCGGGCCGGGACTTTCACGACCGGCCGGTCCCTGTCGACACGATCTGTGACGCGCCAGCGGCCACCAAGTACATTGAATCACGATCTTGCTGCGCCGCGTGCATATCATGGTGGAATGTGTCATGTGGTGTGCATGCAACACCCAGGTCTACCCGCGTCACGGTTAGACGTTGTGCTTAGCTTCAGTAAGTAGGGATTGAGCTGGTGCGAGAAGTGCTATTAGAGCCCGGCTCCCTCCTTCGAAAAAATTGAAAACTTAATTTTAATGTATTAAAGAAATAAAAAAAATATATGGATGCAGTCAACTGAATCACACTATGAGCGTAAATAATTTTAATGTGAAGCACATTGTATTCTTGTATTTCGTATTAGAAATTTACACAAGGGTAGAATAAATCATTCACTGTATCTTGTATTTTCGTTAATTTTTTGGTTGAATTTGATTTTTCGAAGTTCTGCTAAATGAGCTCTATAGAGCTTGTGTGCCAAAATAACGCACGCGTGGCTAGTGCGAACACTTTACCAAAGCATCGGTGATCTTGATATCACATTGGTCTATGCAGCGGAGCTCGTGAAATGACGCACTCGTGGCTAGTGCGAAAACTCATCGATGATCGGAGCATCAGTGATTTCGATGTCGCATGAGTCTATATAGCAATCTAAGAGCATCTCTGACAACATTGGTCATATTGCTAAAAATGGATCTGGTAATAGGAGAAAGAATGTTTAGCAATAATAGGAGAAAGAATGTTTAGCAATCCACACAAAAATCTAGTTTGCTAGCCTTCCTGTAACTGGATTACTATCTTTGCAGAACACACAATGACATGTGGGGACGTCTTTCAGTGACACACAGAATAAAAACATAAGGTGTGTTTGGTAGCCCGGGGCTACTCAGAAATTCTCCTCTCACCAGAGATTTTGTGGAGATCCAGTATTTGTTAGCCCGGCTCGTACCAGGTCCACACTGCTGAGGAGATACGGAAATAAGCCCAGAGCCAGGATGAGGAGCGAAGCCCAAATCGAGCTTTGCTGCTCATCCGGGATGAACCAATCCCGCAAAACACTGTCGCAGAGGCCCGTCCTCCCCCCCAGACCCTCACCCCACACGATATTCCTCCCCAACATCTCCTCACCTCACGCTGGCACCAGCCCGCTCCTCACGCCGCCGCCAGCCACGGCCTCGCGCCCCGCCGTCCACGGCGCCCTCCCGCGCCGCCACGGGCCACGTCCTCCCGCGCCGCCGCCGCCACGGCCTCCCGCGCCACCCTCCCGCGCCGCGCGGGTCACGGCCTCGAGCTGCTGCCAGGGTATCGCGCCGCCGCCTCCACGGCCTCGCGCGCCGCCAGCCACGGCCTCCCGCGGCCGCCACAACGGCCATCCCTCCCGCCGGCGCCACCACCTCCGCTCCTCGCCGTCCCGCCCGCCGAGCGCCGCCTCCCTCGCGCAGTGCTCTCTGACCCGAGCGCCGCCTCCCTGCGACTCCTCGCGCCGCCGCTGAGCGCCTCCCCCTGGCGACTCCTCGCGCAGCCGCCGAGCGCCGCCTCCCAGCGCAGCCACGGCGGACGACCCAACGCCGCGAGGGTGGACGACCAAGCGCCGCCTGGGCCGATCATCGCGCCGCCATCCTGCTGCTTTCCCACACGCAAACATCCATGGAGAGAGATAGGACCTGATTGCTTTTTATTTTTCTGCTCAAGGTTCTTTGTGTGAAAAATAGGACCTCTTTGCAAATTACTTTTGTTGTGACTGGTTGAGCTGAGATTGGATCACCAAACAACATCTTGGCTCCACATGGGTGAGCACACCCGAGCTACCAAACATGTGTAAAATCTCAGCTCAACTTGTATGTGGTTAGATTATCTCATGTGGGAAAGGCTTTCTCAGTAGCCCCGGGCTACCAAACACACCCATAGTAGGCCACATAGCACACACGACCTTTTTTTTTTTGAGACTATAGCACACACGAGCTTGCACCGGCGCGCACACACATATACACAATGAACACCGAACACGCCACGCTCACACTTGTGCACAACACACGCACACGCACAGATCAAGCACACGTGCGCACGCTCACACACGCATAATAAACACACACACGTACACTCTAATGGATAGAAGATGACACACAAGCATGCCCACACATCAATCGACCAAATCGGTGAAGGGGAATTAATAGTGCATTGCTAAAAAAAGTTTATCATCTTGGCTATAGAATATAGAATGGTAAATTTCAGAAGTTGGAAGGAAGTTTTGCTCAGGTTCCTTTTTTTTTTTGTGGTAAGGGCCACTTATAGCTAGGGTGTTGAATCAGCATTTTTGGGCCGAATTGTTATTTTAGCAATTTGAGTCAAATATGCTAGGGGTGGACAAACCTGGTTCCACGGTTTGACCGGTTATAGGCTAGTTCATTTTTTCTGCACTAAACTGAAAACAGAGATTAAGTTTGTGAAAAAAAAGAACTACTACCACTAACCGGTCTAAAATGGTTTCCACCGGTTTCACTTTTGCCCACGCCGTAAATACGCTGATGATGTTAGAGATGCGAAAAGTGTTTTTTTCCCTTGGGTAACAGTGCTCCTGCTGTTTTAAAAACGGAAAATTATATATATGTTTTAAAAAATTTAAAAATAAATCTGGACATAGTAAATGACGTAACCTACAAGCGTGTAAAATTTTAATATGACATTCTTTATATTTTAGGCTACATTAAAAAGACAAAATCTGTTGAATTTTAGAGATTTGAAATATGCATACCCAAATCCACACGTTTGTTATTCTTGTGTAGCCTAGAATATTTTGTATTTGAAATTGAAATTTTGCACGTGTATGGGATAACTCATTGGCTACACCATGATTTTTTTTCTAATTTTTTGAAACACATAAGTATAATTTTTAATTTTTTTAAAACGGTAGGAGCACTGGTGCTCAGGAGCCAAAAATCTGTCTCCTAAGAGCATCTCCACCGGCATGCCCCATAGCGGCCCCGATAGCGACTTGGCGGCCGGAGTGGTTTTTGGGCTCGCACCGGTGCGCCCCAAACGGCGTCGGCTAGTTTTCGAACCCAATAGAATCTCCGGCATCCCCGTGCCAGCACCTTCACGTAGGGCGCGAATCGGGCGCGCCGGCGCCTCGCGACACGTCTGAAAACAAGCGTGGGCTCCGCCTGTCAGCCAGACGCACCGATTTCCCCACCTCCTTCCACGCTCGGGCCGACTCCCACCTCTCTAGATCGCCACCGTCACCGTCGCCGCCGCGCCCCTACTTGCAATAGACACCGTTGCCTGTCAAGGAACCGCGCCGTACATCGACACGACCGCCACCCCCTCGATCGGCGGCCGCTGTTTCGCCCGGAACAGAGCTCTCCGCTACCGCGGCACAACCGTCCCGCCCGCAAGTTGTTTGTCCGATTGCCGCGATGGACATCAACGACGAGATGATGGTGCAACTATTCACAGAGGAGCAGAACGTGAGGTCGCCAACCTTTCTTCGTCGTGCCTCGGCGCGGCGGCTCAAAGCCAGGCAAGAGGAGGAACATCAACCGGCATCGTCAAGCCGGCGCAATGCTGCTTGACACCGACTACTTCAACGACGACGCGACTCATTCGCCGAAGAAATTTTGGCGCCGGTTTAGGATGAACAAGGAGCTGTTTTTGAAGATTGGCTACGGCGTCAGGGAGTACGACAACTACTTCATGGCCAAGCAAGATTGCACATGTTTGTGGGGCTTCACCTCAATTCAGAAGTGCACTGCTGCAATGCGCTGTCTTGCATACGGAGCTCCTACAGATACAGCCAATGACTACGTACGGATAGCAGAGTCGACATGTACAGAGACTCTCTACACGTTTTGCCGAGCCGTCATAGTGGTGTTTGCTAAAGACTATTTGAGAGCACCAAGAGAATATGATACAGCTCGGATCATGCAAAAAAAATGCAGCAAGAGGGTTTTCTGGGATGCTCGAAAGCATTGACTGTATGCATTGGGGCTGGAAGAATTTCCCTTTTGCTTGGCAGAGGATCTACAAGGGGCATACTGGTGAGTGCAGTGTCATTCTTGAGGCGGTGGCAGACAATGACCTTTGAATTTGGCATGCATTTTTTTGGCATTGGTAGGAACAAACAATGATATCAACGTGTTTTAGCGCTCTCCGATGTTTGCCAGACTAGCTGAGGGGCAAGCTCCTGCCGTGAACTTTGAGGTAAACGGCCATGCATACAACAAGGGGTACTATCTAGCTGATGATATCTACCCGACTTATGCTACATTTGTGAAGACAATTACCTCTCCAGCAAACGAGATGGAATCTTATTTTGCAACATGCTAGGAAGCAGCACGCAAGGATGTTGAGCGTGCTTTTGGGGTGCTTCAGCAGTGTTTCGCCATTGTCAGGTACCCTGCTCTCACTTGGTCTGAGTCTCAGATGTGGGAGGTGATGAATGTATGTGTGATCATGCACAACTTGATCATTGAGAGTGAGCGCGACGAACCTGTGTGATCAACCATTTGATTATCAAGGGCCCCTTGCTGAGGTAGAAGATGTACCCAACAATTTGCCGCTTTTCTTCATATACACAATGAAATTCGAGATGCACATGTCCATGCACAACTTAAGGTGGATCTAGCTGCGCATTTTTGGGCGTGGAGAGGAGCCGCCAATAATGCATGATTTTATTTCTATTTGTTGGGTTGTATGAATAATTTAATTTCCATTTGTTCATTAATTGATTGTATGAATAATTTAAGTACTATATGTTTGATTGCATGAATAATTTAAGTACAATTTGTGTGATTGTATAAATTATTGAATATATTATGAATAAAATGTGATTGATATGTTGTTCAAAATATTGTAAAAAGAAAAAAAAAGTTTTGGGAGCCGCCGTATGGGAGGCGCCGGTGTGACATCCCCAAATAGAGGATGCACTGCCGGCGCCCCATAAAGCAGTGCCGACGATCCTGCCGGCAACTATTTGGAGGACGCCGGTGGAGATGCTCTTAAACCCCGTTTGGATGTTTGTATTCGGGCTTGGCATTGGGTATTGGGGCATTCGGGCCCCGAATACCTCAAATTGGAGCGTTTGGATGTATTAGACATTCGGCCGAGGTATTCAGGCTGAATATTCACATGGCCCGTTTCACCTACCGAGACCTCCTCCCGAATCTCCACCTCCTGGGCTCGACATCTGCTTGGTATTGACGGGGAGTGCGAACTAGTTCTTCCCCACGTGAGCAGAAACCTAGCCCCAGCCGTCGACCCAGGCAAATCGACCGGCGGCCAGGGTAAGATCGACTCCTCTCCTCCCGATCCGCCGATGTCCGCCGGCGCGGTCGCCCTCCACCTCACCCCATCCGTCCTCCGTCCATTCCCGCGCCTCACATCTCTGGCGCTTGTGGTCTGCAGGTCGGGCTAACTCCACCGCTGAGCTAGACCGGGGAGAGCTCCAGCCTAGCCTCCATCGCAGGCATGCTCCCTTCCCGCCCCTCCGGCTGCAAAGGGTCGCCGACGTCCGCCCTCCCTCTCCCCTGCTGCCCCATATCTCTGTCTTAATTTTTCTTTGTAATTTTTGCAACACGTTAGGAAGAAGAAGATATCTTCACTCTCCCTCAAATCCCTCAAAAAAAGAAGACATCTTCACTCCCATGTGATAATTTTGACCATATAAATGCAATACATCACTTTGACCATTCAAACACGATTTGGCATTGCACTAAGGTATCAATTCTAGGCACCAAATATGTAACCATCCAAACATGAATATTGGTATTGATACCAATGCGAATATCACAGGATATTGATATTGCACTGAATGCAATACCAAGCCTCCCAATACAAACATCCAAACGGAGCCTTAGAGATGCCCTTGGCATTGACCATTGCTGCTGCTTCCTTATATCCCCTGCGTATTATGTGTGCTGTAAATCAACTCACCTGGACCAAATGCTGGGAACGACAGGGATTGGCTAGTGTCTGTAGTGAGTGAATGCCGGGAACGATAGTGGGTGTGGCTGTTCGAATCACGATCAAGTACATGGAATCACGATCATGCTGCGCCGCGTGCATATCATCATAGAATGTGTGCATGCAGCAGCAGTTCTACCCGCGTCACAGTACTCCGTTGTGGTTGGTTTCAGTAAGTAGGGAGTGAATGCAGGGAACACGACAGGTTGTGGCTCTTAGAATAGGCAAAGAAGGCCAAGGAAAGAACAAGCTCCAACGCGCACGTGCTGGTTCATTGGTGGATCGAGTGTCCCTATCGTGTTCGTGGTCGTCTACTCCATGGATATGAACCGCGTGGTAAGTGGACGGCCGGAAGGGGAAAAGACACATTTTTCCTTGAGTGTTACTAGGAAATATGCCCGCGCGTTGCGGCGGATTAATTTTTACTAAATAGCAGCTACCACCTAGAATATTCAAACATATGTTATTTTAGATTTTCAGGTGTCTAACACTTCCATAAATCATAGTTGCCTAAATTGCATATTTGAGGGTATGTTTTTATTTATTCTCTAACACTGTCCATAAATCTAAATTACCTAAGTTTTTTTAGCTAGTTTTTTTATATTTATTAAAATCTACAAGTGCTAGTAGGATTGTATCTCACCAGGCTTTCTCTTGCTATACGCCTATACTGGTCGGCTACTTCGGACGTGAGCGACGGTAAAAGCACCTGTAAAAATTGGAAAAACAAACAGTACTACGTCAATTAGCAATACATGAACATCTAGAAATCTCTCACGGCTAATAACATCAGTAGCTAGCACAAAAACACACCAAAATCACACCCCAACATCATGGCGAGCTTCACAGCTAATCCAATCACCAAGCAGGCTGAAGAAATTAGGACAGACCCATAGAGCTGAACTGGAACATGAAACCATAGAACTTGAAGCCTCATCTCCACGCTCGAGATGCTTGTTGATTTCCAAATCTCACCTCATTCTCCTCTTTTCTTCATGCAAACAGGGAGAAAAAGCCCTTGCTATGTTTCCAGACCCCCCCCCCCCCCATCAAATTTCTTGTTGATATCCCTTGTTTCCGTTCTCTGCCGTAAATTAATTGGCAATTGGTCTTGCCGATACAGCGCACAAAACCAAGGTTGCCTCCTCTGGTGAACAGCGTGTGAGGATGTCCAGCAGGATGACTGCCCAAAGTAGATTTTCACATGGTGGACCGGCATAAGAAGCTGGAGCAGGGCAAGTCAACACACGCGCTAGCCCTCCCGGAGCCGCCATGGCGGCCAGCACAACCACGAATAAATCAAGAAAAGGGCAGGAAGATGAACACAAATCAAATCAAGAGCTTGATCCGGTCGCCGGAGCGCTCGATCTGGTTGTCGTGGGGCTCGTTTCGGGCACGAGGAAGATCGGATATGTCTTCAGCCCACTCGATCTGGTTTCCCTGGCCTCCCAGTTGGATTCAGCGTTACTGCTGCTATTTTCGTTGTTGCGGCCCAACGACAGCGCCATTGTGATTTATATTAGGCTTGAATCGATCTCTTGTTGTTTGACTCGATCGCGGTCCTCAGAAGTCTGATTGTGGACCGGTGCGGCAAGGACGGGCGGACCGAAGCGGCGAGGAAAGTACGAACCGTTTTTACTTACCGGTGGCATATGTTGTAATATCAATGAAAACCAGGGGCAATGAAAAACGGACCAACAAGAAACCCTTTTGCTTTTATTATTAGGTACTAGCAGAAGTCTTGCCGTGCGTTGCATCGGGAAACAAATACTCAAACGCTCCATCAAACTATTCTATGTTGTGTTTTTTATGAGAGTATTTTATTTTGCCTCGTTCATATTGGCAATGAAAATAAATTGTCCATTCACTAAAGTTTGGTCGGTTAATAAGAATACCCTAACATTAAGAGCTAGAGCATGAATCTATTGTTCACGAAAATTTGTTCTATTAAACGTACACAAAAAAAAGTTTAGAAGTTTTAAAAATTCACTCAAATTATTTACATTGGGCTTCCTAGGCCATGGTTCATGGTTGGGACCTGATTAAAATTAAATCTTTCCCAAATGATTTGTATATTTTCAATTGTTTAGTTTAAATTAAGTAAGCAAGATTTTAAAAAATCTCGAGTGTTTAAAACCTTTTTAAACCCCGAAACCTTTCTATCTTTTTTCTCAAATGAAAATTTTAAAAAATTAAGAATAAAAAAGGTAGAAGCCCCCACTAAACTTGCCGCTCCAGAAAGGCCCGCTACCCAGACCCAGCAGCCGAAGATGACTCCCGAAACGTACCCAACCCAACAACCTAGAACCCTACCTCGGTCATCTCTCCTCCTTGCGCCGCCAGGAGCCGCTCGCTCCCAGTCCCCTCCACCAGAGAAGTAGTGGCACACAGCCACACACAGTCGCGCGACCTTCTCGGCCGGCTGCTTGATTTTGATTTGCTTTGGATTTCCGTTCCCCCTCCCTTTCCATCTGAGCATGGAGGATTCTGTTGCGTGCTCCCTCTCGCTTGCCTTCCTTCGTAGTACCAATCAATGGATTTCTTCCGATATTTTCTGATTTCCTTCCTCAATCAGATTCCTTTCTCGATGGATCCTTCATTCTTAAATTCCACTCCTTAATCCGGGTCTCGTTCAATTCGTGGGCTCCATATTTGGAGATGTTTGCTGTTCCAAATCAGCTTGTTATAACTCAGGAAATTTAGACATATAAATCGCTAGAACTCGGTATATGCAAGCGATGTGGGACTATTGTTGACATAAAATTCTGTGCGTGAGGCAGGGCTATGATATTTTGACCAAAGAAGCCCAACATAGAAGCCAATACAGGCCCGAACCAGTACATGGCGCCTACCGAAGCCACAAGCACGGGATTGAAATTAGCGAACCGGTACGCTAGTATAGGATGGCATTTGCAGTATTATGTATTTTGGTGGGAGGGCAAAACAGTCCAATAAAAAATTGCCTATTTTAGATTTTCACACCGGGCCTCGAATTTTGCCGGCCCAGCCCTGGTAGGAGGCCCAGGATGTGGCGGCGCCCAAAGGCACAACCAAGGCTGGCTGGCCGTGAGCCGCAAGCAGCGATGAGGCGGCTACTCGAGCATGACAGACACTTCGGAAGACGGCCACTCCAGCGAAGCAAGAACTCGGCGAGCGGCTACATCCTTGAACATCATCTGCCGCTTGTCTCCATGCACATCCGCGCCCTAGCGCCCAGTCCGTCGTTGTTGGTCCCGCTCGGCTTTCCCGGCCAGGATGGCTACCAGGTTTTTTTTTGGCCACGGACTCATCCTGATACGAGCCATGAGGAAGAAAACCCTCGCAAAAATTGTTGACTAATTTTGCGACCTCGAACAGCGTCATCGTGCCAGGTGAGGAAACATCGGCCGCTCCCGGCGAAATCACGAAGACGACGTCGTCCAGCTTGGGAGCGGCGGCTCATAGGCCTGCGGGATCTGCCTGCCAGATTTTGGACGATCTATCGACATTGATTATGGCCTCGCCTGTTTAAGAACGTGACCTGGCCCAGTTCGTAACCATCACGTTTTGGTGTCCAGCTCGTATACGGGGTTTGACGGACGAAGGAAGCGTGTACATACGAAATACGAACGCTGACGGGCCACAAGAAACACGGACCTAATCCAAACGTTTTACGAACCGTTTTTTTTCTTGACTTGCCGGTGGCAGGTGGTGTAATTTCGACGAAAATCAGGGGCGATAACAAACGGACGAACAAGAAACCTTATTTTCTTTATTATTAGGTATAGATAGATTTAGTTGTCATGTTCAGAATACAATCTTATATTTACTAATTGGACATTCCCAACAAATCTCCACGTTAATCCTGGTGGTTAATTTTTTTTTGTCCATCCAATTAACCGATGACCCCTTTAAAGTCGTTGGATAAGTTCTTATCCTCCGCGTAACTACCGCCGACGACATGAAGCCTGAGTCCTATTTTCCTATCTCCCTTTTCGATCTCTCCAGGGCAGGTAATTGGCGGCCAGTAATATTCGTGCCGACCTCTCAGAGAAGATTAGTCTGGCCACAGAAAGCTAATCCCGAGAGCTTTTCCAATTGATTGCGCGGCACTGATGAAAGATGCATGAAAAAAAGTCGCAGCCATCTTCGTGTAATCAGACATGCCTACGTGTGCGCGGCAGCCGGGCAGCAGCGGGCAATCCAAACAAAAATCTAGTTTGCTAGTCTTCCTGTAACTTGATTACTATCTTTGCAGAACACACAATGACATATGGGGATGTCTTTACGTGACACACAGAACAAAAACATAGAAGGCCACATAGCACACACGAGCATGCACCGGTGCGCACACACACATATACACAATGAACAGCCAACATGCCACGCTCACACTTGTGCACAACACACACACACGCATAGACCAAGCACATGTGCGCACGCTCACACACGCATAGTAAAAACACACACAGACGTACACTCTAATGTATAGAAGATGACACACAAGCATGCCCACACATCAATCCGACAAATCGGTGAAGGAATTAATACTGCATTGCTAAAAAAATATATCATCTTGGCTATGGAATATGAAATGGTAAATTTCAGAAGTTGGAAGGAAGTTTTGCTCACGTTCCTTTTTTTTTTTTTTTGGTAAGGGCCACTTATAGCTAGGGTGTTGAATCAGCATTTTTGGGCCGAATTGTTATTTTAGCAATTTTAGTCAAATATGCTAGGGGTGGACAAACCTGGTTTCACGGTTTGACCGGTTATAGGCTAGTTCATTTTTTCTGCACTAAACTGAAAATAGAGATTAAGTTTGTGAAAAAAAAAACAACTACTACCACTAACCGGTCTAAAATGGTTTCCACCGGTTTCACTTTTGCCCACCCCGTAAATACGCCGACGCTGTTAGAGATGCGAAAAGTGTTTTTTTCCCTTGGGTAACAGTGCTCCTGATGTTTTAAAAATGGAAAATTATATATATTTGTTTTAAAAAATTAAAAATAAATTTGGACATAGTAAACGTAACCTACAAGCGTGTAAAATTTTAATATGACATTCTTTATATTAACATTAAAAAGACAAAATCATTGCTGGCGGCTGACACAGAATGGCCTTGCGGTGGGAGCCGAGTTACAGAGGAGGAAAATAAAAGACGGCGTCAGGTGCATTGCATGCAATAGGGAGGAAACATTACACCACCGGTTCTGGAGTTGTCCCCACTCCAGTCGGACATGGGAGCTACTCAGAGAACAGTCTCGTCTAGCTCTAGCCGCTCCTCCCGCAGACTGCCGATCTCATGCTGAATTCAGACTTTGGATGCTTGAATGGATAGCGCGTCTAAAGTCTGCGGAACTTGAGCTTGTCATGATGGCCCTTTATCAACTTTGGCTCACACGTAATGACGCGCGGGACGAACTGAGCATAGAGGACCCACAACGGACAGCCAGACGGATTATCGTCCTGATGGAAGAATGGCGTGCGGTTAATGGCTCTGTTAAGGTGCCTGGGGTGAAGGAGAAAGTGCGCTGGCACCCTCCTGAGGCAGCGTGGCACAAGGTGAACGCGGACGGCGCATGGATGGCAGAAGGGACCGTTGGTGGCGGTGGCGTGATCGTTCGCGATCACAATGGCAGGACACTTGCCTGTGCCTGCGATTTTTTTCCTACCGCCAAGGACCCTGAAACCGCTGAGCTGTTGGCGTGTCGGCGTGCGCTAGTGCTGGCGAAGGACATGAACGTTGAGCGTGTGGTGCTGGAGACGGACTGCATGGGTGCGGTGATCAAGCTGAAGGACAAAGGGCTAGACAGATCGGCTCAAGGGCATCTAGTGGAAGAAATCAAGAAACTGTTAAAGGGTTTCATGATGGCTTCGGTATCTCATGTGCATCGCTCGGGTAATGAGGTAGCACATAGGTTAGCTCAGGATGGCTGCAAGAATAAACTTTGTAAGACCTGGTTGGGTCAGGTTCCAGACTATGTAGAGACACGAGTAACGGCTGAGGCCGAGTTCTAATAAAGTGCAGCCAATTTGATCTCAAAAAAAATAAAAAGACAAAATCCGTTGAATTTTGGAGATTTGAAATATGCATACCCAGATCCACACGTTTGTCATTTTTGTGTAGCCTAGAATATTTTGTGTTTGAAATTGAAAGTTGGCACGTGTATGGGATAATTCATTGGCTACACCATGATTTTTTATAAAAAAATTTAAAACACATAATTATAATTTTTTATTTTTTAAAACTGTAGGAGCACTGGAGACGGCTGCATCGCTGGAGAATGCTGGCTCGGTGGAGATCTTGTTGGCGCCGTCCAAACGGAATCACAATGAATTCCTTTAGCCAAAGAACTGTAGTGTTTTTGGCTTCTCCCAGCTCTAGCAAATCCCCTCCACCGGCAGGGTAGTCAAGCTTCAGCGGCCCATACCCATCCATAACTTGATCCACCCGGGCAACAACGTAGCCATGTGGAACCGATCCGCAGTGGTATCTTTGATCAGGTACTGGCGGAAAGACATAGCCGATCATCGTCTTGAGCGATAAGTAGCCCATCACTTTGACATATAGCTCACAAGGTGTCGACTCTGTGATATGATCCATAGGGTAGCGAGGAGCCGTCGGCGGATCCACATCTGCATCATCACCCAACAGCTCCGTGTCATAGTTACAAGAAAAAATAATAAATTTGGAGAATTGCATTTATCACAAAAAATCCTTCACAATATGAGCTATCATGTTCGAGGTTTCGTGGCATTTAGGTCAAACGACCAATGTTACTGATAGAATCGTGACATAGTTTGTGATAATGTGCCCATATTGTGCACACACGTGCATCTTGGGATGTTTTACGATGTTGCAGGAGGAAGTTTTCCTTTTCATCACACGAAAAAGCCATTTTTCATTTTCGAGATGCCGAAAAAGGGTGTTTTTTGAAGCAACCACCAAATTAAAGTTTCACATTGGTACCAACATATTTTTCAAAAATACTAGACCAACTAAGATGGATAATTTCCCAACAGGTGTATCTGGAACCTTTCCGTCCACCCCTCATAAAAAAACAAATTCCTGCCGAATCGGTAGGAGGCCGTCCAGATTTGAACTACAGGCACATGATATAATGCTTAAGATTTTTTGTAAAAATCTTTATTGGGTTCACAACATGATATTTCATCAGAGATCCAGTGCAAGTTTACCGAAACTTCGCCCCGAGCGAAGGATCTTCATGCGGCTGTTTTGAATATAGTTTGAAACGAGCATAAAAAAATAATTCAAAATCGATCCAAACAACGCGAAACCTTCGCGTGCTGTCATATTATGTGTCATAGTTGCAAGGAAAAATAATAAACTTGGACAATTGTATACGTCCCAAAAAATCCTTCATAATATGAGTTATCATGTTCGAGGTTTCATGTCATTTAGGTCAAACGACTAATATTACTGATAGAATCATAACATAATTTGTGATAATGGGTCCATATTGTGCACACATGTGCATCTTAGAATGTCTTACGATGTTGCAGAATGAAGTTTTCCTTTTCATGGCACGAAAAAGCCATTTTCCATTTTCGAGGTGCAAAAAAAGGGGCGTTTTGTGAAGCAACCACCAAATTTAAGTTTCACATTGCTACCAACACAGTTTCCAAAAATACTAGACCACCTAAGATGGATAATTTCCCAACCGTTGTATCTGGAACCTTTCCGTCCACCCCTCATGAAAAAGACAAATTCTTGCCGAATCGGTAGGAGGCTGGCCAGATTTGAACAACAGGCACATGATATAATGCTCATGATTTTTTGTACAAATCTTTATTGTGTTCACAACATGCTATTTCATCAGATATCTAGTGCAAGTTTACCGAAATTCCACCCCGAGCGAAGGATCTTCATGCCCGCCGTTTTGAATATAGTTTGAAACGAGCATAAAAAATTCAAAAACGATCCAAAAATGCAAAAACTTCGCGTGCTGTCATATTATATGTCATAGTTGCAAGGAAAAATAATAAACTTGGAGAATTGCATACATCACAAAAAGATTGCCGGAGTAGACACAGAGCGGAAGTCGAACGAACTGATCAGGAAGCAGCGCCATGTAAATAAAGGAGGCAGGAGTTTCGCCTTGGGGATTCAAAGATCCAGCGACAATAAACGCTTGAGGAGCCGAGTGGATACTTTGACCCTTCATTCCACGCACGTTCCTAAGGACAATAAACGCTGGAGGACCCGAGCCGATTCCATTTCACCTTCCCAGATCAATTAAAGGAAAACTGCAAGTTGTCGATGGCCTTTTCTATGCCGAGATTTTTCTTTTCTTTGAAATGGGGGCATCCCAGCCTCTCCATTGAGAGATGCATGCAGCTTTTTTATTACCTTATTACTTATTACAAGAAAAGTGTTGACCTCATGAATCACATAAAGTTTCAACATGTATCATCCATCTAAATAAAAAGGCTAATATAGTGATCGCATATATCACAAAAAATCCTTCACAATATGAGCTCAAGGTACAGGATAATAATACATTATGATCGCTTCGATCGTAACCATGGAGCATCTTCAGCATTTAAAGCGATGGTTGGGTCAATCACTGGTAGAAAAACAGGCTTCCGGGAAGCCCCATAAGTCGCGAAGGTAAAGGAACCGCGACTAATGGGGTCTTTAGTCGCGGTTCGTGTGGCGAACCGCGACCAAAGGCCTGGGCCCAGGGCGCACGGTGGCCAGCTGGTGCACGTGGGGGGCTTTAGTCCCGGTTGGCCTGGCCAACCGCGACTAAAGGTGCCCGAAGGCCTTTAGTCGCGGTTGGCCAGGCCAACCGGGACTAAAGCCCCTCCCCTATATATACCCATCCAGCCATTTGGAGCCAACACTTAGCCATTTGGAGCCATTCTCTTCACAAACTTCACAAGTGAGTGTTAGGTTTGCTTTTGGTTCCTCTTATGCACATAAGGTGTTTGATGAAATGCCCCAAGAGCATGAAACAAACATGATATGAAGTGTTGGAGCCACACTTGAGCTTTCTCATTTATTTTTTCCTCCTCGATCGCGGTTAGCAACTTGAACCTTTGATGTGTCGTCATTGATACAATATGCATGTGTGTGTAGTTCATTGTTTAATTTATATTGTTTGTAGCTAGTTAGTTTAACAAATGCATGATGGTTAATTATATATTTTATATTATAATAATGCAGATGAATCGGCAATGGATGTACGGTAACCGACTCTCCGGCGAGTTCCGTACGGGTTTGAACGATTTCCTCGTAGTGGCTAATGCGAACAAGCAGGGGGGTTTTGTTATCTGTCCATGTGTTAAGTGTACGAATCGAAGGGTTACTCTTCCTCAAGAGATGTTCACATGCACCTGCTTCGGCACGGTTTCATGCCAAGCTATAATTGTTGGACCAAGCATGGAGAAAGAGGGGTTATAATGGAAGAAGATGAAGAAGGGGATGATTTCATCGATGAAAGCTATCTTTCTCATTTCGGTGATACTTTCATGGAGGATGCTGAAGGTGAAGGGGAAGGTGAAGAAGAGGATCCCGTTGATGATCTTGGTCGGACCATTGCTCGATGCACGGAGACGCCGCGAAACTGAAAAGGAGAGGGAGAATTTGGATCGCATGTTAGAGGATCACGAGGAAGGCGCTGTACCCCGGATGCGATGATGGTCTGAAAAAGCTGGGCTGCACTACTCGGATTTGCTGAAATGGAAGGCACGAGCGAGTGTAGCTGACTCGGCATTTGAAAACTTGCTGAAAATGTTGAAGAATATGTTTCCAAAGAATAACGAGTTGCCCGCCGATACGTACGAAGCAAAGAAGGTTGTCTCGCCCTCTAGGTTTAGAGGTTCCGAAGATACATGCATGCATCAACGATCGCATCCTCTACCGCGGTGAATACGAGAATTTGAATGAATGCCCGGTATGCACCTGCATTGCGTTATAAGATCGAGGCGATGACCCCGGTGACGATGTTGAGGGCCGGAAACCCAGGAAGAGGGTTCCCGCCAAGGTGATGTGGTATGCTCCTATAATACCACGGTTGAAACGTCTGTTCGGGAACAAAGAGCATGCCAAGTTGTTGCGATGGCACAAAGAGGACCGTAAGTCGGACGGGGAGTTGAGACACCCCGCAGATGGAACGCAATGGAGAAAGATCGACGGAGAGTTCAAAGATTTTGCAGCTGACGCAAGGAACATAAGATTTGGTCTAAGTACGGATGGCATGAATCCTTTTGGCGAGCAGAGCTCCAGCCATAGCACCCGGCCCGTGACTCTATGCATCTACAACCTTCCTCCTTGGTTGTGCATGAAGCGGAAGTTCATTATGATGCCGGTGCTCATCCAAGGTCCGAAGCAACCCGGCAACGACATCGATGTGTACCTAAGGCCATTAGTTGATGAACTTTTACAGCTGTGGGGCAGACCCGGTGTCCGTGTGTGGGATGAGCACAAAGAAGAGGAATTTGACCTACGAGCGTTGCTTTTCGTAACCATCAACGATTGGCCTGCTCTTAGTAACCTTTCGCGACCGTCAAATAAGGGATACAATGCATGCACGCACCGCTTACATGAGACCGAAAGTGTACATTTGCCAAATTGTAAGAAGAATGTGTACCTTGGGCATCGTCGATTTCTTCCGAAAGGTCATCCAAGAAGAAAGAAAGGCAAGCATTACAACGGCAAGGCAGATCACCGGCCGAAGCCTCGCGGAACACACTCGGTGCTGAGGTATTTGATATGGTCAAGGATTTGAAAGTCATCTTTGGAAAGGGTCCCGGCGGACAATCAGTTCCGAAGGGAGCCGACGG
Source organism: Lolium rigidum (assembly GCF_022539505.1). NCBI lineage: Eukaryota > Viridiplantae > Streptophyta > Magnoliopsida > Poales > Poaceae > Lolium > Lolium rigidum. The sequence continues at coordinate 97,193,052 of NC_061509.1, read as the reverse complement.
GCACGTAGCCATGTGGAAGAAGAAATCTATATTCTGGGAGCTAGAATATTGGAAAGTCCTAGAAGTCCGCTCTGCAATCGACGTGATGCACGTTACGAAGAATATTTGCGTGAACATCCTAAGCTTCTTGGGCGTGTATGGGAAGTCAAATGATACAAAGGAAGCATGGCAGGACCAGCAAAGTTTGAAAGACCCTGATGACCGGCATCCGGAACGGTTTCAAGGTCGTGCCAGCTACGCTCTGACCAAAGAAGAGAAGGTCATCTTTTTTGAATGCCTGAGCAGTATGAAGGTCCCGTCGGGATTCTCGTCCAATATAAAGGGAATAATAAACATGGCGGAGAAAAAGTTCCAAAACCCGAAGTCTCACGACCGCCACGTGATTATGACGCAATTGCTTCCGATTGCTTTGAGGGGGCTCCTGCCGGAAAATGTTCGAGTAGCCATTGTGAAGCTATGTGCATTCCTCAATGCAATCTCTCGGAAGGTAATCAATCCGGAAGTTCTACCACGATTACGGAACGATGTGATCCAATGTCTTGTCGGTTTCGAGTTGGTGTTCCCGCCATCCTTCTTCAATATTATGACGCACCTCCTGGTTCACCTAGTCGATGAGATTTCCATTCTCGGTCCCGTATTTCTACACAATATGTTCCCCTTCGAGAGGTTCATGGGAGTATTAAAGAAATATGTTCGTAACCGTGCTAGGCCGGAAGGAAGCATCGCCAAGGGCTATGGAAATGAGGAGGTAATTGAGTTTTGTGTTGACTTTGTTCCTGACCTTAAGCCGATTGGTCTTCCTCGATCGCGGCACGAGGGGAGACTAAGTGGAAAAGGCACGATCGGAAGGAAATCAACGATATGTATGGACGGCCATTCTCTCGACTGAAGCACACCACACAGTTCGACCAATTCCAGCTTGGTGGCTCCGTACTTTGAGAAACACAAGAATATTTTACGCTCGGACAACCCCGGGAAGCCCGAATCCTGGATTAGGAAGGCCCACATGGAGACTTTCGGCAGTTGGTTGAGAAAACATTTAATGAGTGACGAACATGTTGTAGATCAGCTGTACATGTTGGCCAAGACACCATCTTCGACTATAACGACTTTCCAAGGGTACGAGATAAATGGGAATACATTTTACACGATCGCCCAAGATAAAAAGAGCACCAACCAAAACATTGGTGTCCGCTTTGATGCAGCAACCGAGAATGGGCAAAAGGTCACATATTATGGTTACATAGAGGAGATATGGGAACTTGACTATGGACCTTCCTTTAGGGTCCCTTTGTTCCGGTGCAAATGGTTCAAGCTAACAGGAGGTGGGGTAAAGGTGGACCAGCAATACGGAATGACAATGGTGGATTTCAACAATCGTGGTTACCTTGACGAACCATTCGTCCTAGCGAAAGATGTCGCTCGGGTTTTCTATGTGAAGGACATGAGTAGCAAACCGAGGAAACGGAAAGATAAGAAAACGATCAGTACATCATGCGATGATTCAAAGCGCCACATTGTTCTTTCAGGGAAAAGAAACATCGTGGGAGTGGAGGACAAGATAGACATGTCGGAAGATTATAATATGTTTGCTGAAATTCCGCCCTTCAAAGTGAACACCGACCCAAGCATTAAGTTAAATGATGAGGATGCTCCATGGATACGGCACAATCGTAAGCAAGCGGGGACACAAGGGAAGAAATGATGTGTAATAATTTATTGTACCAAACTTTGTTGAATGAATCATGTGAATTATATTACCCGTGATGTGTTTGGTGTCCATTTTCGAATGATTCAATTGACTCGAGATAGCATTGATGATACATGAAATTTGGAGTGACTAAGTCATACTCCCGCATGCATACATGAAATTTGGAGTGACTAAGTCATACTCCTGCATACAGGAAATTTGGAGTGATTTAGTCATACTCCTGCCTAGGCGTATAATATGCATACTCGTAGTCTTCATAGCCGCCGCCGTTGTACTGGTAGTCGTCGCCTTCTAAGTTGCCGGCGTCGTCGTCGCTGCTGTCGTCGCTATCGTCGGGCGGCGCTCGTGGCTCGAACTGAGGGTAGCGCAGGCGGGGGATATCGCCGGCCGTGATGTAGTCCATGACGCTCGCGAGTCCGGCCGTACCACCATAGCCGACGGCCGGCCTCGTGGAAGTTTCCGAGGAGGCGGACCGTCCTCCTCATACCCGGCGAGCGCCCTCTCACGCCGATTGACGAAGAAGGCGTCCCAAGTATGCCTGGTTATCGGGATGCCGGCGGGGATTCATCCGCTGCTCCGGCGTGAGGTCGAGGTAGTAGTGGTTCGTGATGGCCGCCCGGCCGCGCACGCACCGAGGGACGGGAGGGACCGGCACGCCGCCGGCGCTCAGGCTCCAGCCGGCGAGGGACGCGGTAGCCCGGAGGGCAAGGGTAGTTCGAGGCGCAAAGCTCCTCCACTCGCTCGGTAGGTTAGAGTGGGTGCGGTGGAAGCCATGAGAGAGTGATGAGAGATTGTAGAGATGTGATAATGCTGGCCAAGCCGGGCTACCTATATGTAGTGACAAATGGCGGGAAAAATGGGAGCGGGAAGACGAGGAGGCGGGAAGAAAGAGGCGGGAAGAAAGTGGCGGGAAGAAAGAGGCGGGAAGAAAGTGGCGGGAAGAAAGTGGCGGGAAGAAAGAATTTTTTGATATATTATTTTTCTGATTTTTTTGATATATTATTTGTATTTTTAAGAATTTGAATTGAATTAGTTTTATTTTTTTGATTTTTTTGATATATTATTTGTATTTTTAAGATTTAGAAATGAATTAGTTTTATTTTCTTGAATTTTTTCATACATTATTTGTATTTTTAACATTTAGAAATGAATTAGTTTTAATTTTCTGAATTTTTTGATATAAAATTTGTATTTTTAAGATTTTGAATTGAATTAGTTTTATTTTTCTGAATTTATTGATATATTATATGTATTTTTCAGATTTTGAAATGAATTAGTTTTATTTTTCTTTACTCTTTGATATATTATTTGTAATTTGAAAAAGAAAAGTAATTTGAAAAAGAAAAGTAATTTGAAAAAGAAAAGTAATTTGAAAAAGAAAAGTAATTTGAAAAAGAAAAGTAATGTGAAAAATAAAATTAATTTGAAAAAGAAAAGTAATTTGAAAAAGAAAAGTAATGTGAAAAAGAAAAGTAATTTGAAAAAATACCTTTAGTCGCGGTTGGCCTCGCCAACCGCGACTAAAGGGTATTTTCCCGCGGGAAACGAAAACCCGGCGAAAATACCCTTTAGTCGCGGTTGGTGTGGCCAACCGCGACTAAAGGGTACCCTTTAGTCGCGGGTCGCCTCCCCAACCGCGACTAAAGGGGGGTTACTATAAATACGCGCGCGGCAGCGAGCGGCCAGTTCATCTTCTTCTCCGCGCGAACGACGAACTCGACGATCTGCAGCGAAGCCCTGCCCGCCGTCGCCGTCGCTCCTCACGCCGCCGTCGCCGTCGCTCCTCACGCCGCCGTCGCCGCGCCCGAGCCGCCGCCGAACGCGCGCCGCGCCCCGGTCTTCGCGCCGCCGTACGTCTCGCCGTCCCCGACGTACGCCAAACAACGTACCGCGCCGCGCGCGCGCTCGCCGCTCGCCGCCGTTCCCCGCGCAGATCGAGAGCCGCGCGCCACCGCATGCCGCCCCCACTCGCAGCGCCGCCGGCCGCTTGCCCACCGCCGCCGCCCACCTATACCGCGCGCTGCGCCCGGCCGGGAGAGAGAGAGAGAGAGGGCGGGGAGCGCGACACACGGCCGGCGCCCCTGCCTCTCTCTTTTTTTTGTTTTTTTTTTTGTTTTTTTAACTTAACTAAAAATTTGTATACTAACAAAATTTTGACTTAACAAAATTTAACAAATATGTAATATATAGTATAATGTATATAATTTTGTACTCCCTCGATCGAAATTTTGACATAACAAAAATTTACTTAACAAAAATGTGTTAGCTAGGTTAACAAAAATTTACACATATGTAATAGTATAATGTAACTAAAATTTTACTTAACAAAATTTAGACTTAATGTAACTAAAATTTTACTTAACAAAATTTAGACTTAATGATCAAAATTTTACTTAACAAAATTTAGACTTAATGATCAAAATTTTAACTTAAGAAAAATTTTACTTAACAAAATTTAGACTTAATGATCAAAATTTTAACTTAACAAAATTTAGACTTAATGATCAAAATTTTAACTTAACAAAATTTTATTTGGGATCGAGAGGGGGCGGCGAGGGTTATGTGTCCTCGGCACCGCCACCGCCCTCTCGGTCACCGCCACACCGGTCTCTCGGTCACGCGGTCACCTGCGTCCCCCTTTCAACTCGCCACCGCCACCGGTCTCTCGGTCACGCGGTCACTCGCGTCCCCCTTTCGCCTCCATCGTCGCCCTCTCTCTTTATATGTAGAAGAGATGTGATAATGCCGGCATATACACAATTAATTTGTTTTGACTACATGTTTTCAGGACCGACATATGGCGGACGATAGAGCTGACCCGATTATGGACAACTATGATCCGGACGCTGAAGAACAAATCTTCGGCATCATAAAAGGCGATGTTCTATATGTGCCGACCGGACAAGAAGAAGATGATATCGATTCTTATCTGAACTTTGAGGGTGAAGATGAAGGGCATGGTCAGCAAGATGGTGCTGAAGGAACGTCGATAAACGACGATAATCTTCGGTTGGAAGTAGCAACCACCTCCGGCGCCGAGGTATATATATATACATTGAGCCTCCGGTGATACAAACTCACCGATTTGAATAAATATGTGTGTACTAACGCGCGCGCCTCTCTTTCTTATTTTAGCCCTCGGCGGATCGTCGAAACAATCGAGTACGTCGTCGTCAAAGCGTGGCGCAACCAAGACGATGAAAGCAGGAGAAACATGCACCATCGATGTTGTCGACGAAGCAACCGGCGAGGCCGCCGGAGCCCAGCAAGAACGCCACCAAGTTTGTCGGCCAATGCGGAGCCGTTGTTAGAGACAACGTCTCGATCACCCTCCGAGGAGTGGAATGAGCCAAAGAAGGCACGTGTTGGTTTCACTTTTGTCGATAAGAGAACAAAAAAAGATTGCTTCAACAAGCTTATGGAACATTTCGTTCTACCTCCGGAATACCGCAAATACGATGAGGAGGGTAACAAGATTGCGGAAAACAAGAAGAGGCGCAAGCTAGTCAAACGAGTTCGCTCTTTCTAGGATGGCCAACGCATTCCGGAAATACAAGCAAAATCTATCCCATGACTTTGTCAACAAGGGCAAGACTCCGGATTTCAAAGGACAATATGAGAAACCGCAACATGATTGGCCAGAATTTGTGAAGCAAAAGAAATCGGAGCAGTTCCTTGAACTATCGAAAAAAATAAGGAAAATGCGGCCAAGAAGGAGTACAATCATAAAATGGGGCCGGGAGGGTATCGCTTTTGGCAGCCTAGGTGGGAGAAGATGGAGAACGAGCTGAGGGCGCGAGGAATCCGTCCGAGTACGGAGGGATGGGACCCAAGGGCCAAAAGCTAGTGGTACGGGCATGGGGGATCGCTGAACCCGGAGACGGGGAGTGTGTTTACCAGGGGCAAAATAATTACACCCACCCAAAAGCTTATTGAGGCAATGAGGGATGCTCAAGAGGGGAGGATCAAGTTCAACGGAGAGAACGACGCCCGACAAAAGCCCTCGGGAATCCTGAACACGGAGGACGTGTACGAGGCATGGGGCACATTCCGTGGAAAATAGGGTTCCCCGGCAACGATGACCCGTACGGTTACGAAGCCGTAAGAGAAAGATGGATCGGGAAAAAGATGTTGTGGCGCAGTTGGTATCGGAAATGGATGTGATGAAGAAAACCGTGAGTGTACTAGTAGCCGAAAGAGATGCAGCTCGGGCGCAGCATGAAGATCATCCATTGGATCTCGGAAGCCGGCCGCGGAGAAGCAGCGTGGCTTCCACGGAGGCCCCATCGGCTGGTGCACCGACGATCGAAGTTACTGCACCGGAGCCTGCGGTGGTCGAAGTTACCGCACCGGAGCCTCCTCGCTACCCCGTGGACGATATAAAGGAGATGAAAGCATGTCATCCGTATTATCCTATCGGGAACATGTCCATGAAGGTAGCCATCGGCGGTGCTTTACCACCTGGAGCACTCCACCACAACAACCCCATTCAAGATGGCTATGCTCGTGTCACGGTGGAGGACATAGTCCAAGGGTTTGAGGACCTGGACATTGACATTGCTACACCTGAAGGGGCGACAAGACTTGGAGATGTCAAGCGCCAGTTCATTCTATGGCAGAAGAAGTTTATCAAGTTTCCAGGCGAGGCGCCAACAAGTCCACCCCCCTACGGTGGTGGTGGTGGCGGCGGTGGCGGTGGTGGTGGTGGTGCTTCACCTACACCTCCTTCACGAGGGCCGACGCCGCCCCCCAATTCACCTCCGGCGGGTAAGCAGCCGCCGCCCCTAGTCCTCCCCGGGCGGGTAGCGGCACGCCGCCCCCAATCCACCTCCGGCGAAGAAGCGAAGCGACGAGTCCCGGATTATTAACCCGGACCCTTACGTACCTAAGAAAACAAAGGTACCGGAGGTATCACTGAAGCCTCTCCCCACGAGGCCTTGGGAAAGTAGTGCCGAGGAAGTCGAGGCGGGCGCGGCTGCTGATTTAGAGAAATGGAAGGCGAGCTGCAAGAAGAAAATAGAGGGCGAGCCCAAGCCAGTATATTCCGATGAGCAAAAGAAGTGGGCTAAGTCATTTTTGAACACACCGTCCCAAGCCGCAAAGAATCTGCCTGACGACTATTCACGTGAACTAAAGAATCAGGCACGCATATTCAAGGAGAAGAGAGAGCGGGAGGAGGCCGATAAAGCGAAATTACAAAGTGCACAAAGCGGGAAACGAGTTGTTGCCCAGCTCGGGCAACAAAGTAAACAATCGATTGCCCCGCTTATAGTGACAGCCGCCGGTCCGGATGCCCCCGAAATCATAGAAGCTGCGGCAGCACAGGGATTGAGTGTAACGAGTGCCGCAGAACAAGCGGCCAACTTAGGTATTACTCTTCGTGAACTGTTAGGCCTTGATGAGGCGCCAATGCAGGAGGTAGTACTTACATATGTGAAGAATGGGCCTCTCGTCGAGCTCGCGCGAGAAGAGGATCTACCTCCACAAATGAGAGGTCTGCTGAAATGGTACAAGGGTTACATAAAAAATAAAAACGCCAAAGAATATATTTTTGCGGAAGTTGGATATGAGCATCACTTCAAACGAGTACTCGTACAAATTCATCCGAGTGAATTGTTCCAGACTTTTCAATCGCGCGAGCTCGACAAATCTATCATCAGTTGCTATGTTCTGTAAGTGATTTATTTCTACCCCATCTTGTTCATATTGCCTGCACTATATATATATATATATATATATATATATATATATATATATGTGTGTGTCCTAACTATATTGTTGTGTCCGCTATTATACATGCAGATTGAAGATTAAGGAATGCAGAGTAAGGAGCATCCATGATGTTGGGTTCATTGACCCACACATCATTAATGGATATACGTTAAAGCATCACCCCGCCGACGTGGAGAAAGACCTGTGGCGGTTTCTTGATAAGCAGGAACTCAAAAGTGATATTCTATTTCCTTACCATTTTGGGTGAGTGTTTATGTCTTGAGCACATTCTCTTTTGTTTACTCCATGCATGGTATGTGGCCGGCTAATCGATGAGTTATGCATGACGTACTCGTGCATGTATCGTGTTCGCAGGTTCCACTCGGATTCTGCTAGTGATTAAAATTGACAAATCAGAATGTCTCATCCACGACTCTCCGGATATGGATAAGGCGGAGTGGGCCGACATGAGACAAATGCTTCAAAAGTAATTGTTTTCATTCATTTGCGCTCTATATCGATCGGCCTATTTCGTTCATTTCCTAATTAAGCTTCAAGTAATGAACTAATAACTCTCTTGTTCATTTAATTTTCTTTGCCTCGTAGGGTTTGGAGACGGTTCTCGGATACAAAGGTCGGTGAATTCAAGAAAGAGCTAAATTTCATGCGGTCAAAGGCTAAGAATGGTAGCGATATGCAGCCACCGGGAACCAATCCGTGTGGATACTATGTCCGTGAGATGATCCGGAGATACACCTCCGAGCGCGTTCCGAGTGATCTCAATGCTCGGAGGAATCACCTCCGGTCGATGCTTAGTCCGAAGCTCGCTTCCGACCACTTCAAGAGGAACTAGCTGGATGGTTCAGGAGGGAAGTCCTCCATCCTAAAGGAGAACACCATTGCGACGACGTAGAACTATACATGCATTAAATTATGTATGGAAACTTGTTCAAACTTGTATATGGTCATCCGATGATATTGAATATATATTGTATATTCCTCTTGAATTCTTTTTTGGTTATAATTTCAAATTTGTTTGAAATTGTACATTCATATGCATGTATATATGTAGTACCGTAGAATATGTGAAACTCCTTCAAAATTACAATAAAGCACAAAAGAAATAAAACAATATACAAATTAAACACAAAATATGTTTAGGGGGGGCAGGTTTAGGGGGGCCGGAAACCCTAAACTCGCGGCGGCCTTTAGTCGCGGTTGGTCGGAAGAACCGCGACTAAAGGTCCTCCGCCCGGACGGCCGCCTGGCGCCCACGTGGACGGGCCTTTAGTCGCGGTTCGTAAGGAACCGCGACTAAAGGGGGGGCCTTTAGTCGCGATACTTTGGTCGCGGTTGCGCAACCGCGACTAATGGCAGTTGCGAACCGCGACCAAGGGCCCTTTTTCCACCAGTGAATGTTCACTATGAAGGGCGGAATTTCACCAAACTTATTATAATCTTCTGACATGTCTATCTTGTCCTCAACTCCCGCGATGGTTCTTTTCCCTGAAAGAACTATGTGACGCTTTGGCTCATCAGATGAGCTCGTTTGCTTACGTTTTCTTTTCTTCGGTCTGGAGGACATGTCTTTCACATAGAAAATCTGAGCCACATCATTGGCTAGGATGAATGGTTCGTCTCTGTAACCAAGATTGTTGAGATCCACTGTTGTCATTCCGTACAACGGGTCTACCTTTACCCCTACTCCATCCAGCCTGACCCATTTGCAACTAAATAAAGAGATCTTAAAAGAAGGTCCATAGTAAAGTTCCCATATCTCCTCTATGTAACCATAATATGTTTTCCTTTTCCCCATTATTATTTGTTGCATCAATGCAGACAACATTGTTTTGGTTGGTGCTCTTTTTATCTTCGGCGATCATGTAGAAGGTATTTCCATTTATCTTGTACCCGAAAGTCAGTACAGTCGAAGATGGTGACTCGGTCAACAAGTACAACTGATCTCCAACATCGTTGTTATTAATGAGATGTGTTCGAAGCCAACCGCCAAAAGTCTGCATATGTTTATGTGTAATCCAGTCTTCTGACTGCCCCGGGTGTTGGGAGCATAAAATGTTCTTCTGTTCAGGTCTATACGGGGTCACCAAGGTGGAACTTTATAGAACTGTGTAGTGTGCTTGAGTGAAAGAAATCTCCTCCATACATATCATTGATTTGCTTCCTAGCATTCCTTTTCCACTTAGTCTCCCCTCATGTCGCGATTCAGGAACACCAATCGACTTAAGGTCAGGAATAAAGTCAACGCAGAACTCAATGACCTCCTATGTTCCATAGCCCTTGGAGATGCCTCCTTCTGTGCTAGGACGGTTATGAACATATTTCTTTAAGACTCCCATGAACCTCTCGAAGGGGAACATATTGTGTAGAAATACAGGACCGATGATGGCAATATCGTCGACAAGGTGAACCAGGAGATGCGTAATAATATTGAAAAAGGATGGCGGAAACACCAACTCAAAACTAACAAGACATTGCACCACATCATTCTGTAACCTTGGCAGACTAGCTGGATCGATTACCTTCGGAGATGTTGCATTGAGGAATGCACATAACTTCACAATGGGTATTCGAATGTTTTCCGGCAGAAGCCCCCCAGTGCAACCGGAAGCAACTGCGTCATAATAATGTGGCAGTCATGCGACTTCAGGTTTTGGAATTTTTTCTCTGCCATATTTATAATCCCCTTTAAATTTGATGAGAAGTCAGACGGCACCTTGATACTGTAAAGGACTTCAAAAAAGATTTCCTTCTCTACTTTGGTAAGAGCGTAGCTGGCAGGACTTAAGTTACACCCTGTATGTGTCTTGTAATTCTCTTCTTGCTTATTTTGTGGGACTTTCATACAATACTGGTCCTCCCATGCTTCTGGTGCATCTTTTGTCTTCCCATACACGCCTAAGAAGCCTAGCAGGTTCATGCATAGATTCTTCGTCAGGTTCATCACGTTGATTGAAGAGCGGACCTCTAGGACTTTCCAATAGGTTAGCTCCCAAAATATAGATTTTTTCTTTCACATGTGTGCGTGTCCGGTAGAGACGTCATTCGGAACAGATTGACCGCCAGGACCCTTTCCAAAGATTACTTTTATTTCCTTGACCACATCAAGTAAATCGTCACCAGTACGGAGTTCAGGCTTCTCCCGGTGATCTGCCTCACCTCTGAAATGATTGCCTTTCTTTCGGCCAGGGTGCCTATTTGGAAGAAATCGACGATGCCCCTGGTACACAACCTTCTTCATTTATCCAAATATGCACCTTCGGTCTCATCTAAACATTGCGTGCATGCATTATATCCCTTGTTTGTCTATCCTGAAAGGTTACTAAGAGCATGCCAATCATTGATGGTCACGAAAAGCAATGCTCGTAGGTCAAATGAATCCTGTTTGTGCTCATCCCACGCATGTACACCTGGTTTGGCCCACAACTATAAGAGTTCTTCAAATAATAGCCTTAGGTACACATCAATGTCGTTGTCGGGTTGGTTTGGGCCTTGGATGAACACTGACATCATAATGAACTTTCCGCTTCATGCACAACCAAGGAGGAAAGTTATAGATATATAGCGTTACAAGCCAGGTGCTATGACTGCAGCTCTGCTCCTCAAAAGGATTCATGCCATATGTACTTAGACCAAACCTTAAGTTTCTCGCGTCACCTGCAAAGTCCGGGAACTCTCAATTGATTTTTCTCCACTGCGACCCATCAGCGGGGTGTCTCACCGTCTCGTCTTTCTTACGGTCTTCTTTGTGCCATCGCAACAACCTGACACGCTCTTTGTTTCTGAACAGACGTTTCAACCGTGGTATTATAGGATCATACCACATAACCTTGGCGGGAACCCTCTTCCGCGGGGGGGGCTCGCCCTCAACATCACCAGGGTCATCTTGCCTGATCTTATACCGAAGTGCATACCGGGCATTTTTCCAAATTTTTGTACTCAAAGTGGTAGAGGATGCAGTCATAAATGCATGCATGTATCTTCTGTATCTCTAATCTTAGAGGGCAGATAACCTTCTTTGGTTCGTACGTACTGTCAGACAATTCATTATCCTTTGGAAGCTTCTTCTTCATTATTTTCAGTAACTTTTCAAATGCCTTGTCACATATACCAGCTGACAAGGTATCGACTTGTCAATGCCTACAAGTTGTAGACTAGGGTTTTGTTGGAAGTAGAGGGCAAGTAGATCTCGAGGGTTTCAGCTGGAAAAGTACTCGACTGCTTATGAAAACTAGGGTTGCGTGAACAATGATTCGATCCTCTCTTTGTTCCTCGACTCCCCCTTATATAGGAGGCGAAGCCGAGGGTTTCGTATAACACAAGTTTACAAATTCCGGGAGACTCTTTGAGTTCAACCCGTAAAGTTACAAATCTCTTTATTCCTAATACAACTATATCTTTCCTTAACAACTAATTGGGCTTCCGATCTTCATATTCTTCGACTTCATGGGCCTTCAGTAAACCCCGGGTACCATCTTCGGCAGGCCCATTGGGGATGCCTATGTCAGTAGCCCCCGAGATTTTACTTGAATCGGAGAATCAGGGAAAATCTCCAACTTTACAATTATCATATAACTTCTTCGAGTTAACACATATCTTTAATAGAACAATCATATATTGTACAGGGATAACGGTAATTGGGGCTAGTTCATCTGACGGATCATGTACTAGTTAACTGCTCTTGTGGCAATCCGTAAAAACCTACTTCAAGATCACGTCCCTGGAAATGATCTCGGGATACTGGCGTAACTCGACATGTGCCGCTTAAGTTCTTACCAGATGCCGAGTTCCAGTCATGTTTTATCGGGTACCTAACGCGTCCGTTAGGATTTTTCTTCGTATCTGTTGATACGGAAAAAAGTAGCAAACCGCCGTCAGAGACGGTGCCACGCCGCACAGGACGGATCCGGGGACTTACCTTCGCAAAGTTTTGCGGCATTCAGAGATTATTCGCGACTGAGGCGCTCTGAGAATAAATTGTCGAGTGCCTTTTTCGGCTGATGTAATAGCACATTTATTCGAGTCAACGGATGACTTGTATATTTTTATCTTGTCTTCCCGATGGGAGTATATGAAGAGTTATTTGTATAACTCGAAATATACTCATCATGCTGTTTCGAAATTCATCGGGCACGCGAACAGCGTTCCCGATGGGAGTACCCCCCGAGCATATGGACAAATGCTTGCATTTGATCATAGGCTCTCGCCTATTCTTTCTTGCCATACTCGAGGTTTTCCTTCTTTCTAAAGTAGCCCCCGAGCATTTGATCAAAAACTTGTATTTGATCAAAAGCTCTCGAAATTATCATCACTTATTAATTACCATCAATCCTCATAACTCCGCAGTCAAGATTTCCCTTTGTTAAAGTGACATCAGTGCTGACGATAGCCACGACCACGGTATCGGGAAAACGTGAGTTCTATCTTGTCGCTGACCCGTGGACCAAAAGTCTGCAGCACTTTGACACGTTGCGCAAGTGGGGGACACATGTCCTCCGCTTTTTCTGGCACGCGCGCTGTAGCGCCTGTCCAGTTCCTTCACAGTGAAAATACATTCTTACCCCTTGAGCCACGTGTAAAGAATCCAATCCATTCTCATATCATCCAACGGTGCGTCGATTCGCAGGTTGACTATAAAAGACCTTCTTCTTCCTCCGTTCTCCCCAATACATTCTTACCTCTGCTTCTATCTCTTTCCAAAATCCCCATTGCCAAACACGCACCTGCGCCCGTGCTTTCTTCCCTACCGCAGTCAATCCCACTGGATGCCGCCGCGGTTAAGGCTCACCAAGCACACCTCCCCCATGGCGACGGAAGACCTGCTGTTCCCCGAGTGGGAGAGATCTAGGATCTCCAATCAAGACGCGAACCTCCTCAAGAAGCTCGGGTTCATGAAGCAGGAGAAGACGCTGATCTTCCCCGGCGAAGAGAGCTACCCCACGCCGCGCATTGGATACCGGGTAACTTTTGTCGACCACCTCATCCGCGGCTTAGCTACTCCGATCCACGAATTTCTTCGTGGATTACTCTTTGTTTATGGTCAGCAACTCCATGATCTCACCCCCAATTCCATCCTTCACATCTCTATCTTCATCACCCTCTGCGAATGCTTTCTCGGGACCCCTCCCAACTGGGGCCTGTGGAAACGCATATTCCTTGTCCGCCGCAACAGCTCCCACACCAACTCCTACAATGTAAGTGGTGTAGTTATATGCGTCCGCCCAGATGTCGAATATTTCGATGTCAAGTTCCCTGACTCTGTTCAAGGGTGGCGGAAAAGATGGCTTTATGTCCAGGAAGCGCACAATGACGCGCAGGAGTACAATGTCGCTCCTTTTGATGGTGGCGAAAAAATCGTTCGTCGTTGTTCGTGGGAAGCGGAAGCTTCTGATGAAGAAAAAATGGCGACAGATGCGCTGATGAAGCGCATCCACGAACTCCAGAATACCCGCGACAAGGAATTTTCGGGTATCCAAATCACCGCTTATTTTCTTCGCATCCGGGTGCAGCCTCTGCAGGCTTGCAAAAATCCTCTCTGGATGTATGCTGGCGAAAAAGACGTCGACTGCCTCTCCAAGGATCTCTCAGTGAAGGATTTGGAAAAGCTTGTCCGAAAAATCTCATCGCTCAGCAAGAAAGACGCCGTTCCATCCTCCTATCGCGTGGAGCCGTATAGCGGCACCAACGCCCTCCCCAAGGTGAACTATTTTTGTCCTCCCGAAGTTTAGCATTGTAGACTACTATTTTTTGCTGAACTCAATGGTGTAACTTATCGTCGATATATCTTTTGTATTCTGCAGAAACACCAAGTCCTATCTTCTCTTCCTCCCTTACCTGAAGGCGGGGAAGTCGAGGAACGGACCGTCGTGACCGATGACAACCAGGGTAATTCTCGCCCTGAAAGTGAAGTTCCGGGTTCTCACAAATCCGCGGCTTCCTCTGAAAGAGAAGTTGAATCCGAGGCTTCCAAGTCTTCGCGTTCTCTCCCTTCAGCTGCTTCCCCGAAGAATAAGAGGAAAAGGGAGGATGTCGAAGATTCTGGCACCTCTAAAGCGAGTAAATCTCCTGTCGAGGAGACTTCACCCAAAAAAGAGGGGAAAGCCTTCAACCCTTACGACGATGCTCTTGTTAGCTCGTAAGTTCATGTCGCCTTTTGCATTTTTGCGATATTGCTTTTTCTATGCATTCTCATACTATCTTTTATGCGCAGTGGCGACGAAGAAGAGGACCCCATTGTTAATGTGATTGCTCCCACGAGCACATCACATACCTTGGTGCTTTCCGAGACTCGCCCTGCTACCGAAGAAATCTCGCCTCCTCGGCGGGATATAGGGAACCTGACTCCTCCCGGCAGCCCCCGTGCCCCTTCACCGAAGAGGGCGAGGGTTGGCGAAGAGTCAAACCTTCTGACCGGAGTTCGTCGACTCCTTCTTTGGATGATGTAAGTGCCCTTACCACTCATTTTTATTGCTGTCGAACTTTTCTTTTTCTGGCTTACTTATCCCTTTTATTTTCCCTCAGCCTCTGATGCAAGAATTTATTCGTCTTGGTACTCAATTTGTTGGGTATCGCGACCATGCGAATAGTTTGAAAGGTACTTCTCTTATCTCCTCCTTGTCGAACAATTTTTCCTTTGCTAATTTGTTGTAACTTTTGTCGCTGTCTTTTGCCAGAGGCTCTCACCATAGCTAATTTGTGCGCCGCTGATCTTGCTCTCGTGCTGGCAAAGACCGAAAAAGCTCGCGAGAAGGCTGAATTGGACGCTGCCTCAGTTGAGGGTCTTCAAAAAAGACTCCATGACGCTGAAAATGCCTTAAGTGAGCACACAGCCCAACAGCTCGCTCGTGAAGGTGAAATCGCCTCCCGCTTGGAGTCGCAAAATCGACGCTTTGTCAGTAAGTACCAGTCACTTTCCTCGAGTTGTATTTAGCATTCATTTTTTGCGTATGCTTGTTATTAACTTGGAATTTGCTTCAGCAGGGAAAACGAGCCAGGAATATGAACTTGAAAAGCCCGATGATGACCGTCTCCTCGACGCCCTTTCTCTCCTCGAAATTCATGGGGATGAAGTGCGCCAGAGCATCTCTGATGCCAGGACCGCATTTTCGCGGCTTTTCCCCTACTTCTTCCCAAAGACGGATGAGCCCAACACCTTTGCTGCGCTTACCAAGCGCTTCATCCCGAAGGAGGATCTTGGGCTAGCTCTTCTGCAAGAAAACCTGAAGATCGGCGTTGAAGGCACCATCGCTTTGGTTGCCGAGAGCCAACAGAGCGTCGACTGGTCGAAGGTTGGTGACATGAAGAATATGGAGACAAAGAGGTGGCAGTCGTTGATTAAGGCTGCCAAGCCAAGATCAAAGAAGATCCTCTCCTTCCTCGGATACAAACCAACCCCTTCCCCTAGTGCTTCAAAGCCGGAGGTCAAGTAGACCATCTTGTCCTTGCTTTTTTCTTCCTATTTTGCTCCTGTCACCGTAGTAGCTTTTGCGACAGCATGTTATTGGTTCACTAGGAACTCTCTATTTGCAATGCCCGTGTAAATGTCCAAATGAATCAATGGAATGCTTATTTTGGCCAAGTTATTGATGTCGATATTTTCTTTCCAGTTGGTTTTTGACAACTATACCACGGCTCCTCCTTGTTCAAATGCCCTGCCCGCTTTTTCCTTCTCGATGAAAACTTCCGTTGATAATCTCAACGAGGATTCTTCGAGTGCTGACCCAGGACAGGATTTGAACAAACTGCGACAGCTGCTTCAGCCGATGAAGAAACAAGTACTTGTAATAATGGAACAATCTCGGAAGTCATCCGAAAAAGAGAAACAAGCGCTTCAACAAGCCCAGGAAGCCTTATCTTTAAAAGAGGCTGTTGTCACCGAAGCTGTATAGGCTACCTCCCAAGAAGATTATATGCTGCAATTGATGACTGACGCCAACCTGGATATGGCGGGTATGCTTCTCCAACTTTAAGTTCTTATCCTACTTGCATGCTAGTCGTCGCCCATTATGATACTTCTGCCGAATAGGTTCTTTTTTGGATGCTGCTGCCGAAGACCAGCGGGTTGATGCGAGATCAAACGCACTTATCAAGCTTGCCCTGGATCATGGCTCCACCTTTTGGGCTATACCTGACCGTACCCGTCAAATCGTCAGATTCCAAGATCGCGCAGGCCAGATCCGGCAATACCTTGATTTTTGCACTAAAACTTTGGCCATGGTCTATAATGCTATGTTCCCGCGAAATATTCAACCCAAGACACTTCCTGAGCTGATGAACAAGTTC
Organism: Lolium rigidum; assembly: GCF_022539505.1. Taxonomy (NCBI): domain Eukaryota; kingdom Viridiplantae; phylum Streptophyta; class Magnoliopsida; order Poales; family Poaceae; genus Lolium; species Lolium rigidum. The sequence goes on along the minus strand of NC_061509.1, from coordinate 97,176,329 downwards.
AAAAACGCTCAGCAGATCCATGGTTTTGTAAAAGCCCAGTTGATAGCTGGCGCCAGATTCGCTCTGATTATGCTGCAGATCTGTCACTTGAAGTTGGAGATGATCAAGGTCGTTGAAGCTGTTCATACCAAGTTGAAGAGCGACGGAGGTTCGTCGAAAAAATCAATGAGAGAGTAACACCCGTAGCCGAGGAAATGATCGATGACCTCCTTCGGATGGATGCTGACTTTTTCATGGAGGGCCATTATACTGATTTCATGGGTGCGTCTGCCGGTGAAGACAGAGTCAACATAGATGACCTGGTTTGTCGTGAATAAGGGTTTGTTTGTCCTGTCGAGATATTGCCTTGTAAAGAGACCCTGCATACAATAAACCATGTGTATGTTGTAGAATAACTTGTCTATTTTTCCCTTTCTTATAGCCCCCGAGCCTTTCGGTGACTATTATTTTTACTGGTTTGCGAGGTGTTTTAAACCAAAGCAAATAATTTTACTGAGTATATATTGTAAGGATTTGTGTATGTATATTGTTTTTTGCGGGTGCGAGCCCCCCGAGCCTGTCGAAGAAACAGATGTATATCACCAATATCTTTACTATATTGCAGCACCGCGAGTCCGCCTCATTAAAAACCTTCCAGCCCCACTCGGTGCCCTGAAAGGAAAAGTGTGCGTCTGAAAACTCGCGGGCGTTTCAGTACATTGTATGTTTACATAGAGGACTATATTTCGACTTAGGCGTAAAAACGCCTAAGCTGTGGCACGTTCCAAGGATTTGATTCTTCGATCCCTGTCTTCTTGTCCTTTATTCTGTATGCTCCTCCTTCAATTACCTCTGTGACGATGTACGGGCCTATCCATGGCGACTCGAGTTTTTCATGGCTGTTTTGCGTAAGCCGAAGAACTAGGTCGCCTAGTTGAAAAGACCTTGGTCGCAACCGTCGACTATGGTAGTTTTTCATATCTTGCTGGTACTTGGTTACCCTTGACAATACCTCGTCTCGAGCTTCGTCGAGTGCATCGACATCATCTTCCAGTGCCCTTCTCGAGGTTTCTTCATCGAATTCCGCCACTCTCGGGGAATTGTGTTCTATTTCTATCGGCAGCACTGCCTCAGCTCCGTGGACCAGAAAAAACGGAGTTTCTTGTGTCGCTGTATTCGGTGTTGTTCGTATACTCCATAACACGCTTGGCAGCTCCTCTGGCCAGGTGTGTCGAGCTTTTTCCAATGGTGTCAGCAGGCGCTTCTTGATGCCATTGCAGATAATGTCGTTTGCTTTCTCGACCTGACCATTGGTTTGCGGGTGTGCCACCGAGTTAAACTGTAATTTGATGCCTACCTCTGCACAGTATGCCTTGAACTCCTTGGATGTGAAGTTGCTGCCGTTGTCTGTGACTATGCTGTGAGGAACTCCGAACCGAAAAACGATACTCTTGATGAATTTGATTGCCGACGCTGCATCTGGTGAATTTATCGGCTTCCCCTCGATCCACTTCGTGAACTTGTTGACGAGGTATTAACTTATCAATGCCTACGGATTGTAGACTAGGGTTTAGTTGAATGTAGAGGGCACGTAGATCTCGAGGGTTTCAGCCGAAAAGTACTCGACGAATATGAAACTAGGGTTGTGTTGACAGTAAATTCAATCCTTTCTTTGTCCCTCGACTCCCCCTTATATAGGAGGTGGAGTGATACGTCTCCGACGTATCGATAATTTCTTATGTTCTATGCCATATTATTGATGATACCTACATGTTTTATGCACACTTTATGTCATATTCGTGCATTTTCTGGAACTAACCTATTAACAAGATGCCGAAGTGCCGGTTCTCGTTTTCTGCTGTTTTTGGTTTCGAAATCCTAGTAACGAAATATTCTCGGAATTGGACGAAACGAAGACCCAGGGGCCTATTTTTCCACGGAGCTTCCGGAAGACCGAAGAACATACGAAGTGGGGCCACGAGGTGGCGACACCACAAGGCGGCGCGGCCTAGGGGGCCCGCGCCGCCCTATGGTGTGGCCCCCTCGTCCGGCCCCCGACTCGCCCTTCCGCCTACTTAAAGCCTCCGTCGCGAAACCCCCGATGCGAAAACCACGATACGGAAAACCTCATCGAGACGCCACCGCCGCCGATCCCATCTCGGGGGATTCTGGAGATCTCCTCCGGCACCCTGCCGGGAGAGGGGATTCATCTCCCGGAGGACTCTACACCGCCATGGTCGCCTCCGGAGTGATGAGTGAGTAGTTCACCCCTGGACTATGGGTCCATAGCGGTAGCTAGATGGTTGTCTTCTCCTCATTGTGCTTCATTGTTGGATCTTGTGAGCTGCCTAACATGATCAAGATCATCTATCTGTAATACTTTATGTTGTGTTTGTCGGGATCCGATGGATAGAGAATACCATGTCATGTTAATTATCAAGTTATTACATATGTGTTGTTTATGATCTTGCATGCTCTCCGTTACTAGTAGAGGCTCTGGCCAAGTTTTTACTTTTAACTCCAAGAGGGAGTATTTATGCTCGATAGTGGGTTCATGCCCGCATTGACACCGGGACAGATGACGAGAAAGTTCTAAGGTTGTGTTGTGCTCGTTGCCACTAGGGATAAAACATTGGCGCTATGTCCGAGGATGTGGTTGTTGATTACATTACGCACCATACTTAATGCAATTGTCCGTTGTTAGCAACTTAATACCGGAGGGGGTTCGGATGATAACCCGAAGGTGGAATTTTTAGGCATAGATGCGATTGGATGGCGGTCTATGTACTTTGTCGTAATGCCCAATTAAATCTCACTATACTTATCATGTCATGTATGTGCATTGTTATGCCCTCTCTATTTGTCAATTGCCCGACTGTAATTTGTTCACCCAACATGCTTTTATCTTATGGGAGAGACACCTCTAGTGAACTGTGGACCCCGGTCCATTCTTTTAATACCGAAATACAAATCTACTCGCAATACTTGTTTTACTCGTTTTCTCTCGCAAACAATCATCTTCCACACAATACGGTTAATCCTTTGTTACAGCAAGCCGGTGAGATTGACAACCTCACCTGTTTCGTTGGGGCAAAGTACTTTGGTTGTGTTGTGCGGGTTCCACGTTGGCGCCGGAATCTCTCGGTGTTGCGCCGCACTACATCCCGCCGCCATCAACCTTCAACGTGCTTCTTGACTCCTACTCGGTTCGATTAAACCTTCGTTTCTTGCGAGGGAAACTTGCCGTTGTGCGCATCACACCTTCCTCTTGGGGTTCCCAACGGACGTGTCAACTACACGCATCAAGCAAATTTCCGGCGCCGTTGCGGGGAGATCAAGACACGCTGCAAGGGGAGTCTCCACTTCTCAATCTCTTTACTTTGTTTTTGTCTTGCTTTATTTTATTTACTACTTTGTTTGCTGCACTTATATCAAAACACAAAAAAATTAGTTGCTAGTTTTACTTTATTTGCTGTCTTGTTTGCTATATCAAAAATACAAAAAAAATTAGTTTACTTGCATTTACTTTATCTAGTTTGTTTTATTTACTACTGCTAAAATGGCTACCCCTGAAAATACTATGTTGTGTGATTTCACTAGCACAAATAATAATGATTTCCTATGCACACCTATTGCTCCACCTGCTACTACAGCAGAATTCTTTGAAATTAAACCTGCTTTACTTAATCTTGTTATGCGAGAGCAATTTTCTCGGTGTTAGTTCCGATGATGCTCGCTGCCCATCTCAATAATTTTGTTGAACTATGTGAAATGCAAAAGTATAAAGATGTAGATGGTGACATTATACAATTAAAATTGTTTCCTTTCTCATTAAGAGGAAGAGCTAAAGATTGGTTGCTATCTCTGCCTAAGAATAGTATTGATTCCTGGACTAAATGCAAGGATGTTTTTATTGGTAGATATTATCCCCCTGCTAAAATTATATCTTTGAGGAGTAGCATAATGAATTTTAAACAATTAGATAATGAACATGTTGCTCAAGCTTGGGAAAGAATGAAATCTCTCGGTTAAAAATTGCCCAACCCATGGATCGACTACTTGGATGATCATCCAAACTTTCTATGCAGGACTAAATTTTTCTTCGCGGAATTTATTGGATTCAGCTGCTGGAGGTACCTTTATGTCCATCACTCTTGGTGAAGCAACAAAGCTCCTTGATAATATGATGGTTAATTACTCTGAATGGCACACGGAAAGAGCTCCGCAAGGTAAAAAGGTAAATTCTGTTGAAGAATCCTCTTCCTTGAATGATGAGATTGATGCTATTATGTCTATGCTTGCGAATGATAGGACTAATGTTGATCCTAATAATGTTCCATTAGCTTCATTGGTTGCCCAAGAAGACATGTTGATGTAAACTTCATTAAAAGTAATAATTTCAACAACAATGCTTATCGGAACAATTCTAGTAATAACTATAGGCCATATCCTTATAATAATGGTAACGGTTATGCTAATTCTTATGGTAATTCTTACAACAATAATAGGAATACACCCCTGGACTTGAAGCCATGCTTAAAGAATTTATTAGTACACAAACTCGCCTTTAACAAATCTGTTGAGGAAAAGCTCAATAAAATTGATATTCTTGTTTCTAGAGTTGATAGTCTTGCCTCCGATGTTGATCTTTTGAAATCGAAAGTTATGCCTAATAGGGATATTGAAAATAAAATTGTTACTACAGCAAATGCCATCCAAGTTAGAATTAATGAGAATATAAGATTAATGGCTGAACTGCGTGCTAGGTGGGATAGAGAAGAAAATGAAAAACTAGCTAAAAAGGACAATGTAGCTAAAGTTTGGACTATTACCACCACTAGCAATGCTAATGATTCACATGTTGCTGCACCTCCTACTATCAATGGTAAAATAATTGGTGTTGGCAATGTTTCTACTCCTAGTGCAAAGCGCGCAAAATTACCCGAAACCGCTAAAACTGCTGAAACTCGCTTGTGATAAAGCTGCTGAAATTTTTTCCAACCTTGGGGATGATAATCCCATTGCTTTAGATTGTAATGATTTGGATTTTGATGATTGCCACATCTCTGAAGTTATAAAGTTCTTGCAAAAACTTGCTAAAAGTCCCAATGCTAGTGCTATAAACTTGGCTTTCACAAAACATATTACAAATGCTCTCATAAAAGCTAGAGAAGAGAAACTAAAACTTGAAACTTCTATTCCTAGAAAGCTAGAGGATGGTTGGGAGCCCCTCATTAAAATGAGAGTCAAAGATTTTGATTGTAATGCTTTATGTGATCTTGGTGCAAGTATTTCGTTATGCCTAAAAAAGTCTATGATATGCTTGACTTGCCACCATTGAAAAATTGTTATCCGGATGTTAATCTCGCTCGATAATGCTAAAAAGAAACCTTTGGGGAAAGTTGATAATGTTCATATTATGGTTAACAATAACCTTGTCCCCGTTGATTTTGTTGTCTTGGATATTGAATGCAATGCATCTTGCCCCATTATATTGGGAAGACCTTTTCTTCGAACCGTTGGTGCTACTATTGATATGAAGGAAGGTAATATTAAATATCAATTTCCTCTCAAGAAAGGTATGGAACACTTCCCTAGAAAGAGAATGAAGGTACCTTATGATTCTATTATTAGAACAAATTATGATTTTGATGCTTCATCTCTTGATGTTACTTGAGTTACACTTTCTGCGCCTAGCTGAAAGGCGTTAAAGAAAAGCGCTTATGGGAGACAACCCATGTTGTTACTACAGTATTTTTGTTTTATATTTGTGTCTTGGAAGTTGTTTACTACTGTAGCAACCTCTCCTTATCTTAGTTTTATGTTTCGTTGTGCCAAGTAAAGTCTTTGATAGAAAAGTAAGTGCTAGATTTGGATTACTGCGCAGTTCCAGATTTCTTTGCTGTCACGAATCTGGGTCTATCTCCCTGTAGGTAGCTCAGAAAATTAAGCCAATTTACGAGCATGATCCTCAGATATGTATGCAACTTTCATTAAATTTGAGCATTTTCATTTGAGCAAGTATGGTGGCCAAATAAAATCCATCTTTACGGACTGTTCTGTTTTGACAGATTCTGTCTTTTATTTCGCATTGCCTCTTTTGCTATGTTGGATGAATTTCTTTGATCCATTAATGTCCAGTAGCTTTATGCAATGTCCAGAAGTGTTAAGAATGATTGTGTCACCTCTGAACATGTGAATTTTGCTATGAAGGTTTCTGACAATCGATGAAAATCCTTGTCGCACTTGTCCGCTAGCGCAAAACTGCCTTTCACTGTAATTGGTCCCTTAGGTCCAGGGAGCCGCCACAAAAAATATGTGTAGTGTGGTACTGCCATGAATCTGGCATATGCGGGTCGTCCCAATAAAGCATGGTACTGTGATGGGAAATCCAGCCTTTCTATCCTCTAATTCTCTCGGGTTCCAAACTGAACGTCGAGATTGATCTTCCCCAGTGGATAACTTGGCTTGTCTGGTGTGATACCATGGAAACGCGTATCCGTTGGTTTTAAGTTCACCAGAGATATATTCATCTTCCTCAATGTATCTGCGTACATAAGGTTTAAACTGCTGCCTCCATCTATGAATACTCGCGAGACATCAAACCCTGCGATCACCGCTGGTAAGATCAAAGCTGATTGCCCTGGTCGAGGGACTTGGTGCGGGTGGTCTGCAATGGTAAAGCCAATATCCTGTCCCGACCAATTCAAGTACTCAATTGTTGGTGGAGGCATCTTCTCTGCCATAAAGACCTGTCGCGAAATTACTTTTTGAGCTCTATTTGACGGCCTGGCCTTCTGAATCATCGACACCGCGCCATTGGTGTCAATATAAGGAGGCGGCTGTGGTGCTGCCGCTATTCGTAACTGATGTCGATTTTCGTCCGTGATCGCGGGAGGAGGTGGAAGGTGGATCTCACTCCTTGGCCCCCGAGGGTTTCGTTTGCTCGCTCGTGCGTTGGCATGCCCCGCAAATCTGTTCAGCGCCTGGAAAGTTCAGCAGTCCTTCTGCAAATGTCCCGACTGCCTTTTCCCATTGTTATCGAGATAAAAATGCATTTGACATGGTCCGTTCATCATATCCTCGGGAGAAATGTATGGCCTCTGAAACCTTGGACCATTATTTTGTCTATTGGGACGGGAGCCGTCCTTGTAGTCGCTGCGCTGCTCGCCGCTATTTTGATAATCATCGCGATTGTTTCCTCCACTATTTCCTCAAAATCCAGCCGATATTTGGCCGGGAGCATCATAGTCTGGGAACTGTCGAGGGAATCATCGTCTATTTTGAAAGTTTCGGCTGCGGTCTTCCTCAGGCGACCTGTGCCGTTTGTTGTGAACATCATCTTCTCCATCCGCCCATCTATTCGCTATTTCCATGAGTGCTGCTATTGTCTTTGAGTTGGTTCTTCCCAAATCCTCGACGAAGTCCCTCCTTCGAATACCAGCAACGAATGCATCTATCGCTCTCTCGTCAGATATATTTTCTGCCGAGTTTTTGATAATGTTCCACCTCTGGATATAGGTTCTCATTGACTCGTCGTATTTCTTCCTGGAAGCCCTCAATTGCTACAAAGATGCAGGCTTCTTGCACGTGGATCGAAAATTCTTTATGAATATATCCTCGAAACTTTGCCAGCTGTCGATAGACCCAGGAGACAACTTCTTTATCCACGATCGTGCGGCACCACTCAAGTGCACTTGAATGCTCTGCATGGTTGTTGCTCTAGTTCCACCCACTAACTTTACCGTCACGAGATAATCAATTAGCCAATCCTCGGGATCTTGTGATCCATCAAATTTTTTGTAATTATCGGGTAGCTTAAAACCTGATGGAACTCGAGTTCTGCGGACTCGTCTCGTAAAGCACGGGAGTCCGCACATATCTTCTTCATCAACCTCTAGTGAGTGCCGATGTTCCCTTCTTTCCTGTCGCGCTCTGTCCACTCTTGCTTGCGTTGCTGTGTCTCTTGCCCCACTTGTTCTCGCCGGATCTTGCACCGCTGCAGCAGGTCGTAGACTATTTTGCCTTGCAGATCCTTCGGGAGGCGTGTTTGCGAACGCTGTTCCCATGGCTCCAACTCCTGCCATGGCCATGTTATACAACACTTCTCTTGGATCTCCGGGAGGTGGCCTGGATGCAAGGATAAAAGCTTGTGTCGCCATGTATCCAGCTTCTGGTGTTTTGGGAATAATATTCCCCCTCGTGTCAATCGACATAAAGGACATGTCGAGGTTTTGAACTAAATTCTCCTTGTCAGCCTCAGGTATATTTTGCAGCCGAGATCTTGCTCTATTTCGAGCTGCTCTGTGACTATCTCCCGAAGTACCTGATTGTCGGCTCAGCTCCGCCCTTCGCCTGCTTGACGCGGAAGCCGCGGGTTGCCTCTTATCCAGCTCAATTTTTTGTTTTTCGAGCTCCCGCCGGGTACGGGCGAGTTTATATTGATATGCCTTAACTCTTCAGCTGTCGCCTGATGTCTACGCACGCTTCTATTCCTGTAGACAGTGTTGGGCCTCCAAGAGCAGAGGTTTGTAGAACAGCAGCAAGTTTCCCTTAAGTGAATCACCCAAGGTTTATCGAACTCAGGGAGGTAGAGGTCAGAGATATCCCTCTCAAGAAACCCTGCAATTAAGATACAAGAAGTCTCTTGTGTCCCCAACACACCTAATACACTTGTCAGATGTATAGGTGCACTAGTTCGGCAAAGAGATAGTGAAATACAAGTAATATGAATGTTTATAAGTAGCAATTGCAATATGAAATAAAAATGGCAGCAAGCGAACATGTAGCAGAACTTGTTGGAAACGGTGTTTCAATGCTTAGAAACAAGGCCTAGGGATCATACTTTCACTAGTGGACACTCTCAACATTGATCACATAACTGAATAAATAAATGCTACTTTCTACACTCTCTTGTTGGATAACAAACACCATTCATTGTGTAGGGCTACAAAAGCACACCTCAAGCCGGAGTAAACAAGCTCCACAACATCCGGAGTTCATATTAAAGTAACCTCTAGAGTGCATAATAGACCGTTGCAATTTAGACCGAGTACTAACATAGCATACACACTCGTCAACAATAGCTATGAAAGGGGGAATAGATCGCATCAATACTATCATAGTAATAGTTAACTTCATAATCTACAAGAGATTACAATCATAACCTACGCCAAGTACTACATGATGCACACACTGTCAACATTACATCATGGAGGAGGAATAGACTACTTTAGTAACATCACTAGAGTAGCACATAGATTAATAGTGATACAAAGCTCATGATCACATAAAGATCACACCATGGGAGAGAGATATGAACCACATAGCTACCTGTAGAGCCCTCAGCCTCGGGGGAGAACTACTCCCTCCTCATCATGGGAGACAGCAACGGCGATGAAGATGGCGGTGATGTCGATGGAGATGACTCCGGGGGCAATTCCCCGTCCCGGCGGCGTGCCGGAACAAAGACTTCTGTCCCCCGAGACGGAGTTTCGCGATGGCGGCGGCGTCCCTGGAGTCTTTCTGGAGTTTCGTCAATTGTTGTAGGGTTTTCACGTCACGAGAGATTATATAGGCGAAGAGGCGGCACAAGGGGTGCACTGGGGGCCCACCCCATAGGGCGGCGCGCCCCCCTCCTAGGCCGCGCCCCAGTGTGGTGTGGGGGCCCTGGGCCTCCTCTCCGGCTCCCCGTCGGTGTTCTGGTCCGTCTCGGTGAAATAAGATGTTTGGCTTTTGTTTCATCGAATTCCGAGAATATTGCCCGAACAGCCTTTCTGGAACCAAAAACAGCAAAAAACAGGAACTGGCACCTCGGCATCTTGTTAATAGGTTAGTTCCGGAAAATGCATAAAATCATTATAAAGTGTGAGCAAAACATGTAGGTATTGTCATAAAACTAGCATGGAACATCAGAAATTATAGATACGTTGGAGATGTATAATCGCCGTTACAGTCATTGGCTCTGTGCCATCAATTTCTCTTGCAACTCTATCCCACACTGCCTGCGGAAATTGCACCATCTCTCGTGTTCCAGGTCCAATATATTTGGTTCCCAAACCTCGCGTAAGATCCGCGGGTTCGACGTACGGATTTCCCGCGTCATCGAAGTTCTCTGATGTCTCCTCCTGTGGGCGACTTGTATCTCCAATTGCATAGATTTGATGGTATTTTGAACTTTGATCTTTGTCGGGATTGGTGACACCGTCATATAGATCGGTGAAGACCTCTCCAACAATAGTGGATCTGTCGATGAAGTTGAAGCTGTCGATGCTGTCCGAGTCGCTGCTTATATCGGAGTCCGTAGGCGACTCAAAGGACATGTCGCCGAAGATCTTAGCGAGCTTTCCGCTTGCCATAGTTTTGATGAAGCGTGGCGGCGAAACTTCCTCATCGCCTGTCTCGAACGATGAATCCGAAAAATCGGAATCGACCGCCGACAATCCCGACGAAATCGGAACCTCGAGAAGATACGATCCTTCTTTCTCGACGCGGAAGTGGAACTTTCCGAACGTCATCTCCATAGGCTCCTCCATATATGCATATGCATCCAAACGGGAGGGCGGGTGAGGAACAAAATCGACTAGAGCGGTTTCGATCTGTTTACCTCGATCCATCGCGTTGCTTGCTACCGAAGATGTTGATGATGTCGAACGTGCCATCGAGATCAGATCCTTGTCGCCTCTAATCCCCACGATCGGCGCCAATTGACAAGGTATCGACTTGTCAATGCCTACCAGTTGTAGTCAAGGGTTTTGTTGGAAGTAGAGGGCAAGTAGATCTCGATGGTTTCAGCCAGAAAAGTACTCGACTGCTTATGAAAACTAGGGTTGCGTGAACAATGATTCGATCCTCTCTTTGTCCCTCGACTCCCCCTTATATAGGAGGCGGAGCCGAGGGTTTCGTATTACACAAGTTTACAGATTCCGGGAGACTCTTTGAGTTCAACCCGTAAAGTTACAAATCTCTTTATTCCTAATACAACTCTATCTTTCCTTAACAACTAATTGGGCTTCCGATCTTCATATTCTTCGACTTCATGGGCCTTCAGTAAACCCCGGGTACCATCTTCGGCAGGCCCATTGGGGATGCCTATGTCACTAGCCTATGCCTTCTATTGCAGCAACTCCAGTGTGGTACCGAGCTTTGTGTTGCCATCTTCGCAAGTTGGGTACAACTTTTTTTGTGATCCTCTAACATGCCCTTTAACTTCTGCTTCTCATTTTCAGTTTCTGCTTCTCTATGTGCATCAGCGATGGCTCGACGAAGATCATCATCAACGGGCTCATCTGATGCCTCTTCATCTTCAGCTCCCCCTGCCTCTTCATCTTCATCATGCCCCGTTGCAGTATCATCGTAGTTAGGGTACATATCATCATCCTCTTCTTCTTCATTGTCTTTCATCATAACCCCTCTTTCTCCATGCTTGGTCCAACAATTATAGCTGTGCATGAAACCTTTCCAAAGTAGGTGGGAGTGAAGGACTTGCCATTTACGGTATTGCTTTAAGTTCCGGCAATGAACACATGGAAAACACATTAAACCATCCGCCTGTGGGTTTTCCTCAGCCACACAGAGAAATCTTTCAAGCCCAAAGTGAGCTCGGGTAGGCGTCGGTCAACGTACATCCATTAAAGCTGGTTCATCTACATCATATAATTAATTTTATCAAAAAACCATTAAAAAATATCATAATATATACCAATGTACAAATGAAAGGGTAAAGTTCCTTAACCTTGATCGAGGAGGAAAGAAAGAGGACAAAGCTTAAGTGTCAATCTGGCACCTCATATCATTTTTGTTTTGTGTGAAATCAAGCGGCATCATTCTCTCAGACATTTCATCGAGCACCTCATGTGCATGACAAAGAAAAGAAAGCAAGCACACAACCCTCACAACTTCCACCAAGAAAAAATGGAGTGAGGGTTGGCTGGGGGTGAGCTGAATATATTGGGCAAAGGGGGGATTTAGCACTGGTTCGTGACACAAAACAGTGCTAATGTTTTCCTTTAACACTGGTTCGTGTCACGAACCGGTGCTAAAGGTTTCACGGCTGCCACGTGCCTGGCAACAAACCTTTAGCACCGGTTCGTGTCACGAACCGGTGCTATAGATCGCGCACGAACTGGTGCTAATGCTCGGCTGGTCCCCTACGATGTCCTGGCCGCACGAACCGGTGTTAATGCCCCCTTTAGTCTGGGTTGGTACCAAAACCGGTGCTAATGCTCTTTGGAGCAAAAAACCAAAGCCCTCTTTTCTACTAGTGTTACATCTTCAATGGAATCTATGAAACACATATCACTTGAAAATTTTGTAAACTTAAATCATTTATCAGTAACTTATATACCTAATATATATGACTCTCTGCGAAGAAGTGTTATATTTGACAAGTTCTATGTACTAAAAAATTCTATTAAACAACTATACTAAATGCTAAAATCATTTTTATACTTCTTGCTTCCCAATTTAGGATGCCTATTTAGCGTTGCTCAAAGTCGAACTTTATAAAGTTTGATTAACTATGTATGAAAATATAATGACTTTCATAATACGAAACCCATATAATATGAAAATCTATTTTGTGGTGATTCTAGTAACATTGAGTTAATGTTGTAGATGTTGATATTATTTTCTACACCTTTGGTAAAAGTTTACAATGGCTGACTTTGGCTAAAATTAATATGCATCCCAATTTGGTAAACAAAGAAAGTTTTAAAACAATTCCCATTTCACATTAGTGAATTAGTAATGTTAAACCAAAACATTGGCACTGCAGGACCAATATTTTTAGATTGAGTGTCCGTTTCGTCTTCGTGGTCATCTACTCCATGGATATGAACCGCGTGGTAAGTGGACGGGCGAGGAAATAACACATTTTGTCATGACTGTTCTTTATTTATTTTACATGTTCAGAATAGAATTATTTTAAATGTTCACATTGTTATAAAATTGAAATATGAAATCTCAGTTTTGTTCAACCATGTATACATGAAACCTACATGCAACTAGTCAAGTTATTTTTCAGAAATCATGGCGTGTGACGAATGTTTAGTGCATTTAAAGGACACACTATCCTAACAGTCTCTTGCTTCCCCTACTACCAAGGTAGGAAAAGTGGATGTACAACGCAGTCATCCGTGTTTAAATCCGCAGGGGCACAAATCTGGGTTTTTATTATTTTTTGAAAAATCACTGTAGTGGCCGTCCCTACGGCAACCTTTAAAAAAATGCCCTTGCTTATTCGAGTTTTCCGCCCATGTGAGGCGATAGCCCGGTCCGGCTCTTTTAATAAGGATGTGACTAAAGGAACCGGTCCATTTACGTTTCTAATGGAATCTGTGAAAAACATATCAGTTGAAATTTTTATTTACTTATATTATTTGTTATTAACTTCCACCTAATATATAGGAGTAGGACTCTATGCGAAAACATGCTATATTGGCAAGTTCTATGAATTAATATTTTTTCTATTAAACAGCTCTAGGAAATTCGAAAAAATATATATACTCCGTGCTTCCCAATTCAGGATGCCTATTTAGTTTTGGTCAACGTCAAACTTTATAAAGGCTGATTAACTATATATGAAAATATGTTAACTTTCATCATAACAAGTACATATAATATTAAAATAAATTTCATGATGATTCTAATAACACTGAGTTGATGTTGTAGATCTTGATATTATTTTCCATACATTTGGTAAATGTTTTACAAAGTTTGACTTCAACTAAAACTAATATGCATCCTAATTTGAAAATGAGGGGTTAAAACAATTTGGCACTGCACAGGACCACTATTGTAGGCGGGATCTATGACTCGCCATCAATTGTATTGCCCTATCAGTAAACTTTACTCTTTTGTGAAACTTTGTACCGGGTCTGGATCCAAATTAATCTTAATGGAAATCAATAATCGCTCGGGCCTAGCAGGACCGGTACATTGTTGACAGGATCTGTGAAGCACGTACCATTTGAATATTCTTATATATACCCAAAATATGACTGCATGCGATTTTTTTTGTACAACTTCTATGTGTTATATCTACCATGGGATATCTACACCTATATCTGGCCATTGAATATTTTGTACCGTAGATCGACTTAATGGTATTAAACTTGCCGTTCTGTGAACCAACCCGCCATCATCTAGACATGCGGTATTAAACTTGTGGAAAATATATTCAATGGCCAGATATAGGATAAATATTTTTTTTCTAGGATGATGGCTTATATATACTTTATCTAGATGGGGGAAAATGTGTTTCTTTTCCGGTACAGTTGAAGGATACCTTATATTTTATCTAGATGGAGAAATTATAATGTACATTATGCGGTGGTTGTAAAGATAATGTCTTATTGTTATTTTATCCGGATCGAGGAGGATCTACTATGTGTTACTTTTATGGTGTCTCTACGCTCACATAACTTATGTGTCAGTTAAATTAGTTAGCGTTTTTTTAATACGGGTCTATACAAAGTACAAACAACAACAAACACGGGAATCTTTAAACACGTGACTGAGATATAAGCTACGTCTCAGCTAACTCAAACTTAGCAATTCTGTTACTTTATCCGGTACGAGTTGGAAAGATGGTTTCATTATCCGGACGAAGCAAGTATGTGTTAATTTTCATCCTGTATCTTTGCTACCATACCGATTCAGTTTTCCTTTTTGATAAAATCATGTACTACTACCACCAGCGGAAAATTGCTGAAACCCCTGTACCAGATCTCGATCCAAAATGGGCCCTACAGGAAATCAATAATCGGTCCAATTTTCCGTTTTGGTGGAACCCTGTACCAGATCTCGATCCAAAATTAGCCCCACAGGAAATCAATAATTGATCAAAAATTCCTTTTCTGGTAATACCATATTACCATGTAACCCGATCAGAGCTCGACCCAAAATTACCCCGACAGGAAATCAATAATGGATGGGGCCTTCCAGGACCACTACGTTGTTGACAGGACCTCTCTTTCAACATGACAAGCCCATGCTCATCCACGTGCGCGCTCAAAAATCTGGGAGCGCAACTTGTTCTTCCCGGCTCTCGTCTCGTGATCCCCGTTGGGGACACGTCGCAGTGGGCGCTCCCGGACAAGCGACAATGTCAGTAAGAGGAGGCAGAAGAGCATGCCGCGCCCAGCTCGGCCATGCGCGCTCTTGATGGATAGGGTTCCTGTGGGGACGGGTCCTGCGTGTGAGTCTCGAGGGCAAATCGAGATCGGCCGAGCATTGGGAACTGCATGTGCGCATCCTAAGAGATGATGGCTGGATAGCTAGTGGCCGCCGCGCTCACTGCATGTTACTAGCTCGACGAAGGCGAGACGATTCTTCCCACCTCTTGGGAGCTCAAGCTGCTCAAAGCAAGAGGCTTTTCACGAGAGTCACAGGCGCCACATTTACTAATCTTAGAGCATCTTTGCCGGTAATATGTCAGCCGGCACCAGCATCAGTGCCGGCACGCTGGTATGGGGTGCGTCGGTGGTTCCCCCCACCAGCGGTCTCAGTAGGTTATCCCAGTCAAAAAATTGGTCTAAAATAAAATAAAACTCATAAATAGGAAAAGAAATTCAAAAGCATAGTTCGGCCAACATTACCGGCCACCAAATCTCCGTGATAGTCTAGTTACCAAAAAAAAAACAACTTTAACTTCATGGCCAAATAACTCAAATGAAGGGTGTGAATGGCGCATGCACCTCCATCACATCCGGCTCATCGATCATCGGCGGCTCCTCCATCACCCTTGGTGTTGTCTTCACCATGTCTGCTGATGTCGGTGCCGATGTTGTTGCCGGTGCCGGCGCCGCCATGGATGTCGATGCCAACGTCGATATCTCCATGGGTGCCGACGCCGCATGGGTGTCCAACACCTCCCTACCGATGCACACGTGGTACATCTCGTGCTATGCCATCACCGAAGGATCCATGCCCGACATGTCCGCCATGAAGATATGAGCCTATTGCGATATCTTGGCCAATGCAATGTTCGATAGTTCGTTCATGACCTTCATCATGCCGGTTTGGGCTTCCATCTTGGAGGCTTCTGCGTTCTCCCTCTTGAGTCCCAACTTTCCCATCTTGCTTGTCTAACATGGCCCTCCACATGGTGGTGCACCTTTCATCCCTCTCTTTGTTATCGGAGGAGAAGGATGAAACCATCTTCTCAAGAGTGGCATCAAGGCCGACCAATGAGGATGCCCCATTCCTCTCGGCCTTTGCCTCACTATTGAGAGCCCCAATTGCGTGGCACGAAAACAAAAGTCCGTCCGTGGTCACCCAACCGACTAACGGGCAAAAAAAAGGATCTCCAGGGTAGCTCATGAACTGGTCTCCGTGTGACGTATTGGTGACAAGCAAAATAAAAATCGGTTTTTGGTTCTTCCTTCGGGACCCAGCCTGGGTGGCTGAAAAAAAGCGGTGACAGTGGACTATTACTGGACGTCACGGGTGTAGGACAAAGAAGTGACAGAGTGGCAAAAAACGTATGTTGCTTGTCCTTCTCGGAAACTAGTGACATACTTCTTCGCTTGATTGTCTCTGCTTATCCATAGAACGCTAACGAGCTTAGATAATTATCGTCGTTTGGTGCTGACGGTTAATCATGATGTTCGCACTATCACCAACGACTGATATCCATGATATATCGTTAACGAACAAAGTAAGAACACACGAGGTCGTTGGTTTTTGTTAGATTAGTACTAGGTAGCGTAGCTTGCCCAAATACTTCTTCTGCACTCTGCATGTTCCTCTCTTCGGCACGTACCCTAGAAGCACGCGACACTTCATTGCGATTTCATAATGAGTTCATGGACGATCAGGACTCCGGCGTTATGAGGTGTGTTTAAATTTGAACTATGTTAGATTAGCACTATTCTGTTGCAGAATTACATTCTGAGCACAGACTTGAATTTCTCTAGACAAAAGGTTGAACTTCCTGGATAAGAGGGTTGACCTTTCTGTCGGCACTTACCTGAACTTCCCATTTTCTTGAAAGCAACTGATTATACTACGATTTTCTCAACCATTTGGCGGAAATGTGCAAATGATATACCGTTGGATAGATAATGAAAAACCGCAACGTTTTTATGTTCACAACTTTCGCAGATTATGCACGGTTTAAATTTAATTTTTAAAATACGAAAACGTTTCTATATGGCCAGAAAACGAACTTTTAGTTTGATTTTCGAATTGCTTATAGAAAATGTCCAAATGATATACCGTTGGATAGATAATGAATTTGCGCAACTTTTTCATGTTTTACGTTTTTTCTAAATCCTCATAGTTTTTGAACAATTTTGAAAATACTGAAATTCGAACGTACTTAAAAACAAGCGGACGGTAATTTGGATGATTTGTTTCAACCGTTTGTCGGAATGATGCAAATGATATGTCGTTGGAAAGCTATGGACTAGGTGCAACTTTCTTATTCTAATTGTTTTCTCTAATTCCTTACCTTTTAAGAGAACAACTCGAATTACGTTCCGCCCGTTTTATGTGACGGGCACCGAATGATTTTCCCCACGATTTCCATGCGGTATATTTAAACAATGCTAATGATATAAGGTTGGAAAAAGGGTCAAAATGGCACATATTTTTCATATGTACCATTTTTGCCAAATCCGAACGATTTAAAAGTAATTTTAGAAGTTTTGAAATCATGTTTCCGGTATATTTTGTGGGATAACGATTTAAATTTGGCGGATTAGATCCATCTATTTGTTGTAAAATGTTGTAGGTAATGAAATTAGACATATACTCTATCATATAAAGCTTTTGGTGACAATGATTGAAGTGTTTGGTGATCAAATCGATGAGATTTGCACAATAGATTTCCGCCCCGTAAAAATAGAGCATTTAACTTCCCTCGACACGAACTTGCACTTCTAGGGAAATGTGGTTGTACTTCTCGTCGCTGTTTCACGAAAGTGTTCAGTAAAATGACTATAAGTTTCTCATACGGTGTCCGTTTGAGGTCCACAACCACACAAAATGCTCAGCACACGCACGCGAATCTGAACTTCCCGCGACATGTCCTTGTACTTCTTGACCTTCGTGGTTGTACTTCCTGGAAATGTTTTGATACTAGTGTGTTTTACAAAAACTATCATGTGTGCTTTGAAATGATAATTTTAGATTGTCCCCATATTCTATTTAAGAGATTATGCACTTCCCTTATCTTAATATTTGAACTTCACAACGTTGCTATGTGAACCTATGTGGGGGTATTTTCTTCATGTAATTACCGCTTGTACTTCCTATTGTCTCCGCATGTACTTCTCGGAATCACTGTTTGTACTTCCCCGCAGATGACAGGATTATTTTGTTTTTTCTACATTTGGACTTTGTCGGGTTTCTTGTACTTCCTATATTTAGTGGGTGTATTCCTCGCGTCGAATGGTTGTACTTCTCATTGTCAAGTATATGAACTTCTTTAAGGGTGATGGGATTATTATTGTTTTTTGCTATGTGGACTTATGTGGGAGTATTTTTTTGAACACTTTTAATTAATGTAATTACCGCTTGTACTTCCCGTCGTCTCCGCATATACTTCTCGTAATCACTGCTCGTACTTCCTTGCAGATGACGGGATTATTTTGTTTTTCTACATTTAGATTTCGTCGGGTTTCTTGTACTTCCTATATTAAGTGGGTGTATTGCTCGTGTCGAATGGTTGTACTTCTCATTGTCAAGTATATGAACTTCTTTAAGGGTGATGGGATTATTACTGCATTTTTCTATGTGGACTTATGTGGGAGTATTTTCTTTGAACACTTTTAATTCATGTAATTACCGCTTGTACTTCCTGTTGTCTCCGCCTGTACTTCTCGGAATCACTGCTCGTACTTCCTCGCAGATGACGGGATTATTTTGTTTTCTACATTTGGACTTTGTCGGGTATCTTGTACTTTCTATATTAAGTGGGTGTATTGCTCGTGTCGAACGGTTGTACTTCTCATTGTCAAGGATTTGAACTTCCTCGCGGATGAAGGATTTTTTTTGTATGTTACACATGTACTCGCATCTTGTACTTATTGTGGTCCCAACTTGTACTTCCAGTGATCAGCGGTTGTACTTCCCGCGGGATAAAAAATTCTAATAAATTATACTAGCTCAAAACGAACTTATGCACTAACCCGTCTTGAGTACTTTTACTTCCTAGTTAATGGTTTTTTAGAATTTTTATTCACTTCACGTGGACCGTGTACTTCCGAAGACCGATCTATTGTACTTACCAATGTTACTACATATACTTCCTAAGCCTAATCTCTTGTACTTCCTGATGTTGAAACTTTGCACTTCCCAACGACATTATTTGTACAAATTGGTTGTTCTTTTTAGTAATATTTTCTGAACTTTTTGAATCAAAAATGTGTACTTTCGGGCATTTTAAGAATGATAAAGTTACATGATATTTTGTAAAAACATAATGTTTTAAAAACAGAGTACTCGAACTTCCCGGCCTTCGTCGTGTACTTACCGATAATGTTTTTAGACTTGTGTGCTTTATGGTAGCAATATCCTGCACTTCTCCATACCAAATTCGTGTACTTCTCTATAGCAATTGCTTGCACTTCTTCATGTGAATCTTCTTATACCAAGCACGACACTACATGAAAATTTCAAAATACTCAGATTACATGATGCGTCTCTCAGATTACAATCACCACAAGAAAATAAAAAACAATCGGGATGAAAACACCAAAAGTTGATGAATCTGAACTACAATCACAAGAATTTGTATCTGCTGCAGGTCGTAGACTCGTGGATAGGGATGCTACAGGTCGTTGACAAATCTGTTTCTCCTACAATCACAAGACTCACAAAAATGCCGTTACCACACAAAGAATTCACATAGTTTTGTGCATTTTTGCACAAACCTTCCGATACTTTAGTTGACTCGGTTAATACATCATTCATTCTTACCTTGTATGTTGTCCGTGTCTTTGTTTCAGAAAATTGTACTAGAATCAATCAGCCCATACACACAGAAAGCTGGTCATCCTGATTATCAATTAGAGAAAGGGTGATTATAACACTAAAAGGTGTGGACGCAGCTGATCTGTTCTTGGTCGTTCTTCTGCAACTCAATCTCGGCAAGGCGAGATGATAATGCTTAGTAGCGCACCATGGAGGACAGGCACCTTTTGCCTAGTTGTGCATCGCACTTGCTGGAAAGTCGTAGGGAAGAGCTAATCGATCCCTCGGGCAACAGGGTGACGCGGAGGCGCACCAGAGACGAAGAAGATCACGATGGTGGCGTCTCATAAAAAGTAAGAAAAATGTGCAAATCCCCAAATTTCATACCAGAAAGTCAATTGAGATCTCATAAAAAAGATCAACTGCAGCCCCTCCAAACATGACATAGCATCGGTAGCCACACAAAGAATTCACTTGTGCTTGAGAGAGCACATATGAAGATCTCACTAATAGCAATCAAAGGAAAGCCCAAATTGATGCTTATCCTAAGTTCAACTTGATGCCATTCAGAAGTTCAACTGAAAACGAACAAGAAACAAACATTGCAACAAGAACTAAATCAAAATCGCAGAACAGAGGAAGTGCGGCTGCCCGGCGCGGTGGGCCCTCAAGCAGCGCCGCGGTGGGGCTTCAGCCGCCGGCGCGGGAGCAGGCTTTGGGCAGCGCCGCTGCGGGGCTTCCGACGTCGGCGCGGAGGGGAGTCGAGCAGTGCCGTGGGGGGCTCCGGCCGACGGCAGCCCACAGGTGTTCATGCGGCGGCGCATCGCAGGGATTCAGGCGGCGCAGGTCGGGGACGGCATGGGGCGGAGGCGTGTGCGTAGGGGAATGCAACTTCTGCACTTATTATTCCTCACAAAGGATTACATACGATAAGAAAAAAGTCACAGATTGCATAATATTCAACGCAACCACAAGATTGTTTGAAGGTAGCATGCATCGCAAGTACAGTTTAAGAACATTATAGTTTGAAAGAACAGACACACATTGAACAATATCCATCTTGTCATACTTTCTCAAACAAATGACCTGGAACTCTCCATAGCTTTCATCACACTTGATCAACCAAAAATTCTAAAAGCTCTGAGCAGATAGATTTTACCTTATTTATGGGCAGTTCGGTTGTACAAAATTCATGCTAGGTAAATTAAATCATGATAAAAAACCAAGTACAACTAAGAAGAATATTTCAATAAAATAAAAATACGATGTTTGCTGATACCTTCGATCCAGATTACGGATTGTAGTATGATAATCTTTTTCCCTAGTAGACCTAAGTTTAATCAAACCTTGGGAAGCACTGCTAAAATGGTGTAAAGGAAATATCTACAAGACTTTCTAGTCTATTTTGTTTTATGTTTACCAGTTCTAGTTTATTTTTAAGGGGGTTGTGTTCAATGATGGAAATAGGCCAGGGTTAAGGTTTCTCCTGCAGCTATGCATACATATATAATTGAAGCGCATATGTGTAACAAATAAAATAGAGATAAGAGATTTCTGAGTAGCACATCCGTAAAGACTCTTGCCCTTAAAGCAGAGGTGACAAGAGCCTCTTGGTCTAACCATTGTGCTCATAGCCGCAAGCAACAATAGTTATTAAGCATATAAATACAGACCAAAGCATTAAGCTAGATGATTGTGCCATGATCCCGAATGAATCACTAAACATGTACCGTTACTTTCCCCTTTCTGTCACTGAGGTTTCGCGGTAGAACACCGTTCTCCACTCATCCCACCTCTTCCCTTGATCAATCCGAATGATATGGGTACCTGCAGATCATCGAAACGAGGCAAAGCAACAAGGATACAAGATTGCAAAACTCCTATTTAATACTTGCACATATAATAAGATTAGATGCACATAAACGCTGCGAGGATTCACCCCAACCCGCAGCCCGTGAGGACTAACCACACATAATATCAAGATCAATAATAAAGATAGAAATCATTCCGGCAAATATTTAGATTGAAATCACAATATTCTTAAAATGGTCGCCAATTCTCAGGAGATCTCTATTACAATGGTGATGGCTATGGCTGTGGAGGAGATTGGAGGTGGAATCGATGAACTATGGTGGTGGATCTCCTTCGGTGTGGTGCAGATGGATCTGATGGATGGCGGTTATGTTTGGCGATGAATGTCTCTCCTTTTTACATCGAGTCATTCATGAAACTTATAGGGTTTGACCTCAGGAAGGCCGCGACACATGGTACGGGTTGACGGTACGGGTGGGGCTGGCCCGTACCGATCCCCGTTAATGTCCCTGGAATCGCTGCTTTGAGCGTAGTCAAGTTTGCCATACTCCTGACGCGATTTTCTTCAGTATTTGCAGGTCCATTTATCATTATGACGTGATTTCCTGCACATCATCCAAAAATAAAAGAGATTGCACATATTTACATTAATTAGTCATTAGTGGCAAGTTGAGAGGTAAACTTAGTCAATTTCTTGACTTAGCTAAGGGTTTACATGCGAAAAAGTGGCATATTTCACAACCATCAACTTCCCCAAGCTTAAGCTTGATCGTCCTCGAGCAAGAAACAAAGAAACATAAGGAACTTGGCGTTTAAACCAAAACAACGAGAAAGAAAAATCACTTATAAGTGGTAGCCTTATGATTCCAGCAATTCTTCCACTTGAAAGCTTAGCATAGTTAGAGAAGTGCCAAGAATACAATACACGTATCGGTAATGCGAGATATTCACAATAAAGATTATATGTATGAATAATTTGTTGTGTAAAAAATCACTCTAGCTTTATTAGTTAACACTCAGGTTGCCAAGGAACACTGGAAGTTTATTATCATCTATTTAAGTATGAGCATTCATGTTAAAAGAGGTGTAAGCAATGAAATATCTTAATTACGCCCACATCAGTTGATCAAGGCTATCGAAACACTTACTATACATTCATTGTCTTTCAAGAATATTCATCTAGTAGTATAGAGTCCACCATGCCAAGACTTGACAAGTGATACTTTTGGATTCTTCGATAGTTTCCAATAAAGAGTCATGAATGAACTTTTTAGTAATATTTGCGACAATTTGTTGACACACGTAAAGCAATATCTGACATTGATTCACAACATTACAGCTTGGCATGCATCTCAGCTACCACTAGGTTTCAATTCTATCAAACAACTCCTATCAAGAGTGCTATCAAGTCTATCCCAACATCTATGGAGTTGATTGAGTATCTTCAATGTTAAACCCTTAAGACAATCGGTCATCATACAAGTCATAATTTTAGATGTTTTCTTGTTGTACTTGTTTGGCAATATTATTTCCAAAGCAAGACTCAGTTAACTAAATGAACTAGAGTAAGAACTTTCACTATTAATTCAAATAAAAACTCTACTCTAATTGCATCAAATCACTCCCACTAGTACCATATCTTAACAAGTCTACAGCCTAGCATAAAAAATTCAAACTTCTAAAGTGGGATACATAAGACATACCTCTTGTAGGTGACTTCATATTTCGCTTCCTTATGATGTGTTCGTTCAAAACTCTTGGTAGATCTCTGTCATTAATGATATCAAAGCAAAGAGGCAAATGCAATTCAGCTCTTTGAAGAACAAGGATAAAAGAAAAATATTTTTGTATTTTTGTGAAATGGGATTGAGAGGGAAAAAGAAATAGATTGGCGACAAAGTAAGGAACTAAAAACAGACAAATATAAAGGAAAGAAATAAAATGGAAAGCAAATAAAAATCAAAGTGTTGGAACAAACCAACACGAGTGTTTCAAAGCTCTTTCAAACAGCTGGAGTACAAATTTATTCAGCACAAATAAAAATACTTGAGCAACACATCCCCAAGCTTAGGCTATTGCAAGCCCTCTTGTTGAGCTCATTATGGTGGAGGATAATTCCCAAAGTTCCATTGCCGCTCCAATGAGTGAACTGGGAAATGAGACTGGTGGTGTTGTCTCGAAGGTTGATGGTGCGGTTTCTCAGGTTCTCAATGCTTCCTTCGAGAGCGTACATGTCCTGATAGGTGGTGGCGGAGTGGCTGCTGCTCCTGTTCTGGTCCTGCATGTTCTTATTCAACTTCATCTTCTCCTTCGGGGTCATCTTGTTGTTGTGGTAGATTTTCCTCGACCTGCGCATCATAATGCAAAAGCCTATCCTCGAGAGAGAATAAACCATTAGGCATAGGGGCATCAATCAAGTGATCATCTCCCGGTATGTTGAAGTAATATATACCATCTACCTTTCTAACCATACCACATGCATTCAGAGTATGCTCGTAAATTACTCCTCCTCTACATGTGGGGCCCCGAGCCTCAAGTGCTTGGTGGTTCAGGTAGAGGATGAGAAGGGCGCCGAAGTTTGGACGGATGTTGCTATCTGGGAACACATCCTTTTCGAGGATCATCATGTCCGGCCTATTCATTGAGTCTTGTGAAATCACCACGTGCGGTTCATCAAATGGAATGATATCTGGTCGACTCCGGGGTGATTCTCCTCAGAGTTGTGGTACTGTCCCATAGTATGCTTCAGGTTGTTGAGGAGCTCGAGTGTCAAGCGGCGATAGGTGGAAGCCTCCTGAATAACAAATTAAAGCAAACCAACATTGTTGCAAAGGGTATTGGAATCATGGCATAGGCCTAGTTGATTCAGAATATGCAGGCATGCCAATTTTTTCGACTTGAGCTCGCGGTCCTCGAGACGGTTGAAACGGATGAGATGACATTGGTCATAAAACTTGATACCAAGCAAATTGAGGGTGTCTTCAACCGGTAGTGCAGCTTGAGCACGCGAGTAACTCCTTGTGTTCATCTAAAAATTAATTAGCAGTTAAGTATCTTAAGCACAAACTAAATTTTTTTTAAAAAATATGATCTGATAGAAATAGACATATGATCATCCTCTACACATCTTATGTGGCAACCCCGGGATCAGGGTTAGACAAATACCAGATCTTTGTCTGACATAAGCCTAACCTTGAGCTCGAGGAACTACAATAAGAGAATCGGTAACACAACAGCGACTCCACGACTCAAAAGAATATATTACAACTCTTAAAAGAGTAAGATCCAAATTATTACACGCAGAGGTCACCGACCCAACATTCAACAAGCAGAGGGAAGCGAATTATAGTATTCTACATAACAAGATAACAAAGGGCTTAAGAAGCCGTAACATAAAACGATGTCCTGGCCCATAAGTCTCAGGCTGCTGCCTGGGGACCCCAAACTACTCGTCGATGTTAACGTAGAAACCACCTTCGGTTGTAGCAAATTCATCTGAAACAAAATCATGCAAAACTAAGTACAGGGACTCAGCAAGACTTAGTACAAACTTTTAGCAAAGCGGATATGCGGGCTTTCTGTAGATCTTCTTTTGCGTAAAGCCAATTTTCCTTTGTAAGACAAGAGAGAGGAGAAGCTTGACTACTCAGAACCTTTAAAAGGGGATAAGAGAGAGAGATATCTCTATCTCTATTGATCATCATGTTGTATCCACCAATATTTGTCATCTCGAACCACTATCCTCGGATCACCCCCTCAACACCCGGAGAAGGTATCCGTAAACACACATTGGTTGCCAAGTTTTATGATTAGGTTAAAGTTATCTATGATCATAGAATCCATTCCCAAGTCGTCTGTAACCATGGACAAGGCTTTTCGAAAAGATTCATAACCCTGTAGGGGTGCACAACTTTACCCACACGTGCCAACCGACTCTTAGTGCCGACGTATAAGATCTCTTCCTTGGAAAGCCGGCAGAGGGTGATTGGCCATGACCTTTACCTTGCTGCCGCCTAGACAATGAGTCACGCGCTAAGGATTGTTCCACCGTAATGGGTCAAGTCTCAAAGTTGGTCCATAAAAATGTGAGCCAAGGTGGGTTTCCCGAGAGGCCGCAACCCCCAGCCAACACGACCATGCTTACCTACCTATTATGTACCTTTTCCCGCAAGCAGAATGCAATGCATATGTCCAGGTAACGCGCAAACTATGTGACTCATGGAATCGACTAGGCAAGTTAGTGAGTCGAGAGGGTACCATGATAGGGCCTCGTGTGGTTGTACACTCGGTCTTGGTTCAAGAGGCGAGAACTCGGTTCCTAGGGTTGGCAGAAATGAAACAACCCGCCACATCCCAATGTGGCCTCTCGTCTGAGCCTTTAAACATGTTTAACAACATCTCTATACTTACCACGTCAACCTGTCATGCTAGTTTCATTTCATTGTAAGGCTCCAGTCTGAAGACCGGAGTAGTAGCGTAACAAACTAAGCATGGCTAAGAATAAATAGATAAAGGCTCTAGCGATGTGCACATGCCAAACCTAGGTATGCTAGGAGCAGTGGATGAGGGATTTGAGGCCACAAAGCTAGGTCATGAAACATATAGGGTAATTCTATCTATCGATAAAACATTGTTGAATCGTATGCAATATGTAGGAACAAGAGATAAAAGCATTTCGAAATCATAGATGAACCAGGTTAGGACTTGCCTTGTCCCTCAACTGACGAGTACTGTTCTTCTGTGGTGTTGACGTCGGACTCCGACTCAGATCCTATCGCGAAGAACCAAACCCGGGAAGGGAAATACACATTCAAGACATGTCATAATGAAATGCGCATACAATATGAATGATATGTCATATTAAAGGAATGGAAGAACCCAAGGTGCAACATCAGATTAAAGGGGTTCCGACATCGGACCCCGACATATTAGAGGTGTTTTTAGGGTTCCACTAGTTATGCAATTTAAATTGATGCAATGATGTATGAATTACACCTAAATTTGTAGAGAATGTTTTTCTGAACATTTTGATATATTATACATAATTTTCTGAATTAAAATGAATTAGTTATGAATTAAACAAGATTTAACCATTTTCTGAAATTTCTGGAAAATAATAAAAGAATGACAAGTTGGACCCACTGTCAGCATTTTAATAATTTCGAAATGATTAAATCCCTGACAGGCTGGACCAACATGTCATATAATTAAATAAAATAGAAAACTAAAAAACAGAAATTGAATTTACAGAAAAAGAAAAGGTCCGATGGCGTCATTATGATGCCAGCATGGCGTCAGCCATGCCTGGGCTTGCAGGTCTACCACGGCTGGCCGTTTGAGGGCGCGCGGGGCAGCATGGCCTAGTGTGCTAGATGCGCATGGCCAAGGGGAACAACCCAGTGGCGGCACCGCCTCGGGATGGTCGCCGGAGCGACGGCCATGTCGAGCAGCGCGGCGGCAGATGCGGGTGCACGTGGCGAGCGCGCTACGGGCAGCAATCAAAGAGGAGGAGGGCACCATGAGCACGGTGAGCTCACCAGGATCACGGCGAGCTTGGCAATGAGGCGAGGGGAGGCCGGGAATTCCGGCGAGCGGCGGAGGCCTGCGGCACGGGCGAAGCTGGATTTGCTTGATAACGGGCCTGTCGGCTTATACTGGTGGGCGGAGGAGGTAGAGGGCGACGCGGCGGGTCAAGTTGTGGCGTCGGCTGGGCGCGGGGAGGTCCTGAGCGACGGTGATTTTGAGATGGCCGGAGCTAGGGTTTCGGCGGGGCTCGCAGAGAAGAGGGAGGAGAGGAGGGGCGGCGTGCTAGGATTCTCCCTGGCGGCGGCACGGGGCTTTATAGGCCTCCGGGGCAGCGGGGATCATCCAGGCCGCCGGCGGGATCAAGTGGCCGGAGCAGCGCCACCAAGTTGCCTGCATGCGTGCGTGGGGAAGAGGACAAGGGGGGTTTTGTGAAAAGCCCCCTAGATTATAGGGAATTTTCAGAAATTTTAAAACAGAGAAGAATTTGGGATATTTAGTGTATTTTGAACCAAAATTTGAGGGGATTATTGCACAAAGTTTTACTAGACCATAACTACAATATTTGCAACATGGTTCAAACCATTTTGGTGTAAGATTTTCTCAAATTTAAATGCAAATGCATGCATGCACATGCACAAACCAACATTACTTTATTTAGCTAACTTGGGATGTTACATCTTATAAAAGAATCTCTTCTAATTTCAAAGTCTAACATGCTCATTAAGGTGATGAAGTTCATAATGTGACCTAAGTCTAGATTGATAATGACAAAAGATAGAGCTTGGATTTTTGGATAAAAAGTTGGGGATCGGAGGAGAAACGTACCATACTTCGTTGGAGTGTGAGGAATCGAATAAAAAACGAACGAATTTGGAGATCCAAATGAGTGGGTTTTTAGTTTGCAGGAGGAAGAGAGAGAGGATATGAAATTTTGGTTATGCACTACAAGAAAAGTTGCCATAGCCGACGAAGTTGAAGTCGCGCCGTGGTTGCTGCTGCACCATGGCCGACGATTTTTGGTCTCTCCGTGGTGCATGTCAAAACTTTTTTTTCTCATTTTTGCGGCCACCTAGCCCGACGAAAACGTCCAAAACGTCGCGTATGGTGGCCCGGGACGTGGTGCATCACGAATTCTCGGGTTTGCCGGCCGTGTCAACGCAAATCCGCACCGCCCAGGGATGTAGGGCCCATATGGCAGCCTCTCTAGCATTGTTTTTTCTCTCGATCGCGCCATCTCGTTCAACGCTCTCCGATCGAGCCGTTTACGATGCAGGATCATGGGTCCCACATGTCATCCTCTATGAACGAAAATTCTTTCTTTTCTTGGATTTTTTACCCCTGATTTCTGGCTACTTCCTTTTTCTTTTGATCTCGTACCGCCTCTCAAACGGTGATACCGCTGCTGCTAAATGGGACCCGCATGTCATCCTCTTATGTACAATCAACTTTCTTTTCTTGGAGTTATTTTTGGCACCTCATATTTGGTCACTTGCCTTTTCTTTCGATCCCGTTCCGCCTCTCAAACGTACCGCTGCTGCTATATGGGACTCGCATGTCATCCTCTATGTACTATAAACTTTCTATTCTTGGATTTTTTTTGGCACCTGATATTTGGTCACTTGCCTTTTTCTTTCGATCCCGTGCCGCCTCTCAAACGGTGATACCGCTACTGCTAAATGGGACCCGCATGTCATGCGCTATGTGCAATTAACTTTCTTTTCTTGGATTATTTTTGGCTCCTCATATTTGGTCACTTGTCTTTTTCTTTTGATCTCATGCCACGATTGAAACGTTGAGTAACCCGCTGGCTCATGGGACCCGCATGTCATCCTCTATGTACAATAAAAGTTTATTTTCTTTGTTTGTTTTCACCCTCTGATTTTTGCCTACTTTCCTTTCTCTTTTGATCCCCTGCCGACTTGGAAACGTTGAGTAAGCTGCTAACTCATGGGACCCGCATGTCATCCTCTATGTACAATCAACTTTCTTTTCTTGGAGTTTTTTTGGGCACCTGATATTTGGTCACTTGCCTTTTCTTTTGGTCCCGTGCCGCCTTGGAAACGTTGAGACCGCTGCTGCAAAATGGGTCCCGCATGTCATCCTCTATGTACAATAAAAGTTTCTTTTCTTGGATTTTTTTGGCACCTGATATTTGGTCACTTGCCTTTTTCTTTTGATCCCGTGCCACCTTTGAAACATTGATACAGCTGCTGCTAAATGGGACCCGCATGTCATCCTCTATGTACAATAAAAGTTTCTTTTCTTGGATTATTTTTCACCTTCTGATATTTGGCTATTTCCTTTTTATTTCGATCTTCTGCCTTGGAAACGTTGAGACCGCTGTCGCAAAATGGGACCCGCATGTCATCCTCTATGTACTATAAAAGTTTCTTTTCTTGGATTTTTTTCACCCTCTCATTTTTGGCTATTTCCTTTTTCTTTTGATCCCCTGCCGCCTTGGAAATGTTGAGTAAGCTGCCGCCTTGGGACCCGCATGTTATCCTCTATGTACAATCAACTTTCTTTTCTTGAAGTTTTTTTTACCCCCTAATTTCTGGCTACTTTCTTTTTCTTTTGATCTCAAGCTGCATTTGAAACGTTGGGATCGGCTCGCTGCAAAATGGGACCCGCATGTCATCCTCTATGTACAATAAAGTTTATTTTCTTGGATTATTTCGGCTCCTGATATTTGGTCACTTGCCTTTTTCTTTCGATCTCATGCCGCCTTTGAAACGTTGAGGAAGTTGCTGGCTCATGGGTCCCGCATGTCATCCTCTATGAACAATAAAAGTTTCCTTTGTTGGAGTTATTTTTCATCCCTAATTTCTGGCTACTTCCTTTTTTCTTTTGATCCCCTACCGCCTTTGAACGTTGAGGACTATGCTGGCTAATGGGTCCCACATGTCAGCCTCTATGAACGATAAACCTTTCTTTTCTTGGAGTTATTTTGACCCCTAATTTCTGGCTATTTTGCCCTTTTTTTTGATCCCGTGCCGCCTTGGAAACGTTGAGGGTGCCGCTGCCTCATGGGTCTCGCATGTCATCCTCTCAGAACGATAAATGTTTCTTTTCTTCGATTTTTTTACCAACTGATTTTTGGTTTATTTTTTTTCGATCCCCTGCCGCCTTTAAAACTTTGACGACGCTGCTGGCTCATGGGTCCCGATTTCAGCCTCCCCGTACAAGAAACATGTGATATCTTGATTATTTTGCAGACAATAAAAAGTGTATTTCGCTCTGAGCTATTGCAAACAGATAAATTAAATCTTTTTTTACATAAACAAACTAATATGTTGTCTCCTTGTTTGTGTTTTGTTTTTGCGAAGCATAGGACTTTCCTGTTTTGGAGTGGGCTGAAATTGTACGAGTCAAAAGGCGTCCAACATGGATAGTTCGAAGGCCCAAATGGCCATGCAGCCCCAATTGATATCTTCCTTCTCTTGGATTATTTTTTGATCAAAAGGCCCAGCAGGGATACATCCTTTTTCGTTTGGTCCTATGCCGCCTTAGAAACGTTGAGGACGCTGCTGCCTCATGGGGCCCGCATGTCATCCTCTATGAACTATAAAAGTTTCTTTTGTTGGATTTTTTTCACCCTTTGATTTTTGGCTATTTCCTTTTTCTTTTGTTCCCCTGCCACCTTGGGACCCGCATGACATCCACTATGTACAATCAACTTTCTTTTCTTGGAGTTTTTTTACCCCCTAATTTTTGGCTACTTTCTTTTTTCTTTTGATCTCAAGCCGCATTTGAAACGTTGAGACCACTGCTGCAAAACGGGACACACATGTCATCCTCTATGTAAAATAAAAGTTTCTTTTCTTGGATTATTTTTCACCCTCTGATTTTGGCTATTTCCTTTTTCTTTCGATCCCGTGCCACCTTTGAAACATTGATACAAGCTGCTCGCTAAATGGGACCCGCATGTCATCCTCTATGTACAATAAAAGTTTCTTTTCTTGGATTATTTTTCACCTTCCGATATTTGGCTATTTCCTTTTTATTTCGATCTTCCGCCTTGGAAACGTTGAGACCGCTCGCCGCAAAATGGGACCCGCATGTCATCCTCTATGTACTATAAAAGTTTCTTTTCTTGGATTTTTTTTCACCCTCTCATTTTTGGCTATTTCCTTTTTCTTTTGATCCCCTGCCGCCTTGGAAATGTTGAGTAAGCTGCCGCCTTGGGACCCGCATGTTATCCTCTATGTACAATCAACTTTCTTTTCTTGAAGTTTTTTTTACCCCCTAATTTCTGGCTACTTTCTTTTTCTTTTGATCTCAAGCTGCATTTGAAACGTTGGGATCGCTGCTACAAAATGGGACCCGCATGTCATCCTCTATGTACAATAAAGTTTATTTTCTTGGATTATTTCTGGCTCCTGATATTTGGTCACTTGCCTTTTTCTTTCGATCTCATGCTGCCTTTGAAACGTTGAGGAAGTTGCTGGCTCATGGGTCCCGCATGTCATCCTCTATGAACAATAAAAGTTTCCTTTGTTGGAGTTATTTTTCATCCCTAATTTCTGGCTACTTCCTTTTTCTTTTGATCCCCTACCGCCTTTGAACGTTGAGGACTATGCTGGCTAATGGGTCCCACATGTCAGCCTCTATGAATGATAAACCTTTCTTTTCTTGGAGTTATTTTGACCCCTAATTTCTGGCTATTTTGCCCTTTTTTTTTGATCCCGTGCCGCCTTGGAAACGTTGAGGGTGCCGCTGCCTCATGGGTCTCGCATGTCATCCTCTCAGAACGATAAATGTTTCTTTTCTTCGATTTTTTTACCAACTGATTTTTGGTTTATTTTTTTTTCGATCCCCTGCCGCCTTTAAAACTTTGACGACGCTGCTGGCTCATGGGTCCCGATTTCAGCCTCCCCGTACAAGAAACATGTGATATCTTGATTATTTTGCAGACAATAAAAAGTGTATTTCGCTCTGAGCTATTGCAAACAGATAAATTAAATCTTTTTTTACATAAACAAACTAATATGTTGTCTCCTTGTTTGTGTTTTGTTTTTGCGAAGCATAGGACTTTCCTGTTTTGGAGTGGGCTGAAATTGTACGAGTCAAAAGGCGTCCAACAGGGATAGTTCGAAGGCCCAAATGGCCATGCAGCCCCAATTGATATCTTCCTTCTCTTGGATTATTTTTTGATCAAAAGGCCCAGCAGGGATACATCCTTTTTCGTTTGGTCCTATGCCGCCTTAGAAACGTTGAGGACGCTGCTACCTCATGGGACCCGCATGTCATCCTCTATGAACTATAAAAGTTTCTTTTGTTGGATTTTTTTCACCCTCTGATTTTTGGCTATTTCCTTTTTCTTTTGTTCCCCTGCCACCTTGGGACCCGCATGACATCCTCTATGTACAATCAACTTTCTTTTCGTGGAGATTTTTTACCCCCTAATTTCTCGGCTACTTTCTTTTTCTTTTGATCTCAAGCCGCATTTGAAACGTTGAGACCACTGCTGCAAAACGGGACACACATGTCATCCTCTATGTAAAATAAAAGTTTCTTTTCTTGGATTATTTTTCACCCTCTGATTTTGGCTATTTCCTTTTTCTTTCGATCCCGTGCCACCTTTGAAACATTGATACAGCTGCTGCTAAATGGGACCCGCATGTCATCCTCTATGTACAATAAAAGTTTCTTTTCTTGGATTATTTTTCACCTTCTGATATTTGGCTATTTCCTTTTTATTTCGATCTTCTGCCTTGGAAACGTTGAGACCGCTGCTGCAAAATGGGACCCGCATGTCATCCTCTATGTACTATAAAAGTTTCTTTTCTTGGATTTTTTTTCACCCTCTCATTTTTGGCTATTTCCTTTTTCTTTTGATCCCCTGCCGCCTTGGAAATGTTGAGTAAGCTGCCGCCTTGGGACCCGCATGTTATCCTCTATGTACAATCAACTTTCTTTTCTTGAAGTTTTTTTTACCCCCTAATTTCTGGCTACTTTCTTTTTCTTTTGATCTCAAGCTGCATTTGAAACGTTGGGATCGCTGCTGCAAAATGGGACCCGCATGTCATCCTCTATGTACAATAAAGTTTATTTTCTTGGATTATTTCTGGCTCCTGATATTTGGTCACTTGCCTTTTTCTTTCGATCTCATGCCGCCTTTGAAACGTTGAGGAAGTTGCTGGCTCATGGGTCCCGCATGTCATCCTCTATGAATAATAAAAGTTTCCTTTGTTGGAGTTATTTTTCATCCCTAATTTCTGGCTACTTCCTTTTTTTCTTTTGATCCCCTACCGCCTTTGAACGTTGAGGACTATGCTGGCTAATGGGTCCCACATGTCAGCCTCTATGAACGATAAACCTTTCTTTTCTTGGAGTTATCTTGACCCCTAATTTCTGGCTATTTTGCCTTTTTTTTTGATCCCGTGCCGCCTTGGAAACGTTGAGGGTGCTGCTGCCTCATGGGTCTCGCATGCCATCCTCTCAGAACGATAAATGTTTCTTTTCTTCGATTTTTTTACCAACTGATTTTTGGTTTATTTTTTTCGATCCCCTGCCGCCTTTAAAACTTTGACGACGCTGCTGGCTCATGGGTCCCGATGTCAGCCTCCCTGTACAAGAAACATGTGATATCTTGATTATTTTGCAGACAATAAAAAGTGTATTTCGCTCTGAGCTATTGCAAACAGATAAATTAAATCTTTTTTTACATAAACAAACTAATATGTTGTCTCCTTGTTTGTGTTTTGTTTTTGCGAAGTATAGGACTTTCCTGTTTTGGAGTGGGCTGAAATTGTACGAGTCAAAAGGCGTCCAACAGGGATAGTTCGAAGGCCCAAATGGCCATGCAGCCCCAATTGATATCTTCCTTATCTTAGATTATTTTTTGATCAAAAGGCCCAGCAGGGATACATCCTTTTTCTTTTGGTCCTATGCCGCCTTAGAAACGTTGAGGACGCTGCTACCTCATGGGACCCGCATGTCATCCTCTATGAACTATAAAAGTTTCTTTTGTTGGATTTTTTTCACCCTCTGATTTTTGGCTATTTCCTTTTTCTTTTGTTCCCCTGCCACCTTGGGACCCGCATGACATCCTCTATGTACAATCAACTTTCTTTTCTTGGAGATTTTTTACCCCCTAATTTCTGGCTACTTTCTTTTTTCTTTTGATCTCAAGCCGCATTTGAAACGTTGAGACCACTGCTGCAAAACGGGACCCACATGTCATCCTCTATGTAAAATAAAAGTTTCTTTTCTTGGATTATTTTTCACCCTCTGATTTTGGCTATTTCCTTTTTCTTTCGATCCCCTGCTGCCTTGGAAATGTTGAGGATGCTGCTGCCTCATGGGTCCCACATGTTATCCACTATGAACAATAAAAGTTTATTTTCTTCGATTTTTCACCCTCTGCTTTTTGGCTATTTCCTTTTTCTTTTGATCCCCTGCCGCCTTGGAAACGTTGAGGATGCTGCTGCCTCATGGGTCCCGCATGTCATACTCTATGTACAATAAAAGTTTCTTTTCTTGGATTATTTTTGGCTCCTGATATTTGGTCACTTGCCTTTTTCTTTCAATCTCATGCCGCCTCTCAAACGTTGAGTAAGCTGCTGGCTCATGGGACCCGCATGTCATTATCTATGTACAATGAAAGTTTCTTTTCATGGATTATTTTTTTCTCCTGGTATTTGGTCACTTTTCTTTTTCTTTCGATCTCATGCCGCCTCGGCCCTCTGAAACGTCGAGTAAGGTGTTGGCTCATGGGACCCACATGTCATCCTCTATGTACAATAAAGTTTCTTTTCTTGGATTTTTTACCCCTGATTTCTGGTCACTTGCCTTTTTCTTTTAATCCTGTGCCGCCTTTGAAATTGACGACGTTGCTGGCTCATGGGTCCCACATGCCAGCCTCTATGAACATTAATATTTCTTTTCTTGGATTTTTTTGACCCCCTGATTTTTGGCTATTTGCCTTTTTCTTTGGATCCCCGGCCGCCTTTGAAACGATGAGGACGCTGCTGGCGCATTGGTCCCACATGTCAGCCTCTATGAACAATAAACCTTTCTTTTTCTTGGATTTATTTTTGACCCCTAATAAATGGCTACTTCGCTTTTTTTTCGATCCGCAACCGCCTTTGAAACGTTGAGGACGCTGCTGGCTCATGGGTCCCATATGTCAGCCTCTATGAAAAATAAAACATTTACTTTCTTGGATTTATTTTTGACACCTAATTAATGACTACGTGGTTCTTTCTTTTGATCCCGTGATGCCTTTGAAACGTTGAGGGCGCTGCTGGCTCATGGGTCCAACATGTCAGCCTCTATGAACAATAAGAGTTTCCTTTGTTGCATTTATTTTTGACCCCTAATTTCTGGCTATTTGCCTTTTTTCGATCGCCTGCCGCCTTTGAAACATTGAGGACGTTGCTGGCTCATGGGTCCCACATGTCAGCCTCTTTCTACGATAAAAGTTTCCGTTGCTGGATTTATTTTTGACCCCTAATTTCTGGCTATTTGTCTTTTTATTTCGAGCTCCACCGCCTTTGAAACGTTGATGACGCTGCTGCAAACTGGGTCCAATATGTCAGCCTCTATGTGCGATAAACCTTTCCTTTCTTGGAATTTTTTTGGACACCTGATTTCGAGCTATTTGCCTTTTTCTTTTGATCTCCTGTCCCCTTTGAGAAACGTCGAGAACGATGCTGGTTCGTGGGTCCCACATTTCATCCTCTCTGAATGATAAATGTTGAGGCTGCGGCTGCAAGATAGGTCCCACATGTCAGCCTGACTGTTGAATAAACGTTTCCTTTCTCGAATTTATATTTGACCCCTGATTTCTGGCTACTTTGCCATTTCTTTCGATCCCCTGACGCCTTGTCAACTTTAAGGACGCTGCTGCAAAATGGGTCCCACATGTCATCCTCTATGTAGAATAAATGTTTCCTTTCTTGGATTTTTTTCTTTCGATCTCTGGCCACCTTTCAATGATGAGGACGCAACTATTGGGCCATTATCTCCTGACCTAGTAGGCCCACGTAAATTACCATGTAGATTGCCGTACAGTACTTTTTCTATTGGTAAGGTTTTTTTTAGAACTTTCTATTAGTAAGGTGGTACATAGGGTTACCCTTACCAAAAAAAATATGTGGTACATGGGGCAGCGCTGGAACCCTGATCGTTACTGAAGTCATTTGCGCCTAATAGCGCGAGCTTAGCTAATTCTTGAAGAAAAATAAGATGTCCAACGTGGTATTCAAAACAAAGATCTTCATGTCTGCTACTCCACCAAAAAACAGACCAGCATGTATTCATCACAATACGGGTAGCTAATTTAGGAAAAATGTGTTCATCACGGGATTCAAACAAAGATCTTCATCTCTGCTAAATTTTGATTTCATCAAAAACCGAACAACGTGTGTTCATGACGTTAAGTTCACGAACACTATGGTTTCTCTATAAAATAAGGTCACCATCCGTTCCTTTACTGAAGGAATTTGCGAAAAGTGTCTTTGGCTCATGGGCACAAGTGCTCCTGTTGTTTAAAAAAATTCAAAAATCATAAATATTTGTTTCAAAAAAATCTAAAAACAAATATAGACATAATAAATACCGTAACCTACAAGTGTGTAAAATTTTAATATGAAATTCTTTATATTGTAGACTACACAAAAAAGACAAAATCTGTTGAAATTTGGAGATTTGAAATATGCATACCCAGATCCAAACGTTTGTTATTTTTTTGTAGCCAAGAATTTTCTGTATTTGAAACTGAAATTTTGCACGTTTATGGGACAATTCATTAGCTACACCATGATATTTTTCTATTTTTTTTGAAACACATAAATATGTTTTTTATTTTTTCTAAAATAGCGAGAACACTCGGTGCCCAAGAGCACCAAATCTCTTAGGCATTTGCGCCTAATAGCGCGAGCTTAGCTAATTTTTTAAGAAAAAAAGATGTCCATTGTGGTATTCGGGACAAAGATCTTCATGTCCGCTTACTCCAACAAACAACAGACCAGCATGTATTCATCACAATACGGGTAGCTAAGTTGTGAAAAATATGTTCAGCACGGGATTCAAACAAAGATCTTCATCTCTGCAAAATTTTGATTTCACCAAAAACCGAACAACGAATGTTCATGAGGTTAAGTTCACGAACACTATGGTTTCTCTATAAAATAAGTTCACCATCCGTCTCTTATTTCTCAAGGAAAAACATGTGGAAGTGTTGGGACGAACCACATGGGTGCTTCGGCTCTATGTTCAATCTTCTCTTTTTTGTACTGCAATTTTGAGCCTATGGCAGGACCTCCATTGACGTGCATTCTGCACCAATTTGGCCTTGGATGTATCCACGTATCACTGGCGCGATTGTGGGTAGCAAAGACACAGTCAGGTTTGAACAATTGCAAATCTAGTTCTGCATCCTCTGCGTCGATTGGTGAGGGTAGCATGAAAATTGGGTGATTGAGTCCAAGAAATAAAGAATGCCCCTTCAAATTGTTCAATATTTCCCACCTTGCCTCTTCTACAGGGTCCAAGGTATGGGCAGATCTCAAGAAAAAGTAGCACCGTACCAAAGGATAAGACCTCAGCTTGTTACCCATATGTAATATTAGAGGACCGAGGATGGGCCGATAACCCTTAACCTGAATCCACACGAGATCAGATTCACCAGTAATGGACTCTACTCTCATTGGTGCCAGGAACCAAGTGTGCTGGTCAGAAAATCCAAGAAATACATCTTCATCTTCATCATTATGATATTATCACCATCATCATCTAATTCTTCTTCTTCTAATTCTTCTTCTTCTAATTATTCTTCTTCTAATTCTTTTTCATCAGCATCATTATCTTCATCGGCACCTCCATCGCCTTGAGCCACATTTGCTTCTTCATCTTCCATGACAGCATCTCCCTCGATTTGAGCCAAAATTGCAGCAGCTTCTGCTTCTTCATCTTCAATGACAGGGGCGTCAATGAGACGCGGGGCTGCATGTGTCCCTGCAATGCACAAAGATCAACCACAATGCAGCAAGTAGGAACTAAACTGTAAATTATCTCTTCTCTTCTATCTTCTATCTTCTACTACTATAATGCACCAGTTTTGAACAAGACATGTAGCAGCAATTCCAACTGTTGGTGTCCAAAATCTAAAGGTTGGGATTAGAGGTATTCGCGTGAAAAAAATACCACACCAGTGTCCACGTGTTTCTAGAACCGTCATGTTTCCATATTGTAGAAAAATCAGAGCAGGCTCATACCGATATCACACGTCCCACTTGATAGTGATTAAGAAAGGTTCCAATTTTTTGTTCATATTTATAAACTATATGCTCACACTTATTTTGATGGTATAACCAAATTATTAGTTGTATTGAAAGTTTGAACAATATTTAGAACGCAACTTTTGTACATCAGTATTGCAAATCGTAATTGGTCCAACATGTGCAACATGCCATTTACTAGTTAAGACATAAAACAAAGACTCACCCCAGGTATATGGTTCCCAAACCAGAACATCTCCATACGGATATGTAACTGCGTATACACGATGCAGGTGTGAACTTGTACCATATCCAGGAATACCCATGGCATCGACATAGGTGGTTCGTTCAAAGAATTCGGGGTTTCTCAGGATATTCCAGTCCTTTTCTAGGGGCGCTTGTAGGATAGCGATCAAGTTGTCAAATACAACGATTACCTCTTGACGATCCGTACTTTGAGCAGTTCCAAACTTTCATCTATTTTGTATTTGAAGAGGAATGGTGGGCTGCCATGACACCATTCACGAGTAGGGGCCAAATAAATTCCTGCATCTTGCAGAGATGGAAGAGGTATAATATTATCTGATATGTATATGTTGCGGATCGTCAAGTGCCCGTCCTGCTGGACAAATGCCACCCAGTCGCCGTTACAGCCCACCCAGTGCATGGGTCCATGTCCATCCAGCTCCTCCGTGGTATGGATAAATGCTGGAAGTGTCGGCTTGTCTAATGGCATCAGCAACGCGTGAATGCCCTGCAAATAGGATTTGTTTCAAAATTGTCTAGGCATGCAAGGTATTCGACGGAATGAAGAGCGGATTGTGCAGAACTGAAGCACAGATGTAATGGATAAATAAAGCAATTCCGAAGAGTACATGTGCATAGTGAAGGCATCAAACCTTACAGTACTCCCAAATTAGGTGATGATGTTGAGTCTAAATAAATGCATGATGTTTGGCAGTAAGAAAAGTTGATTGAAAAAACGCAAGCTGAAACGAGATGAGTAAATAAATAAATACTCTTACAGTATTGTCGCGGTCGTCTGGCCATGTCTCGGGGTCGCAGTGGAGCAGGCTCGGTACACCGAACGGAACCTTATGCGCTCCGCGGATGGCATGCCGCATGCCGATCATGCCTCGAGCGAGGCGACCAGTGCTGAGGATATCCGCCCGCTCGGCTATGTTCTCCACCAGTGGGTAGTGGAGGTTGCCCCACCCCATGGACTGGTGGTAGGAATCAGGAATCTCCTCAACCTTACACTTCTGCTTCATTGGAGTCGGCAATCTAATGCAAGGGAGAGAGGGGTGAACAGGAGAAAGAGACAGAAGAGGTTTTTTTTTGGAGAAGATGCAGTAGTACTACGATACTAGGAGGTGGAGATGCGGGGCATGTTTCCGGGAGAGAGGAACCGCTATTTCCCTTTTAAAAAATAACCGCACTTGGTCATTAGAACTTGGGGCGGGGATATAGTGGTAACAGATTCCGAGGTATTGACCAACTTTCCCTCACCTTGACCCCACGTGGTTGTGAACCCGAGATAATTTTCGTTTTGATGAACCCGATATACTTATTATAGTACTAAAATAGTACAAGTATATACACTACTAGAAAATAGGCAATTAGTGGCGCACCACTATTCCCCGTCAGTGGCGCACTGCTGGTGCGCCACTATAATCACGCCACTGCTAACTTTTAGTAGTGGCGCACTACTGGTGCGCCACAACTACCCTAAGTAACAGTGGCGCACTACGAGGTGCGCCATTGACAAGTCCAGTGGTGCGCCACTATTGCTCCAAAGGGGTGCGCCACTGTTGTTCAGCAGCAGTGCGCCACTTCTATCTACGGTCAGTGCGCCACTGCTGCCTCCTGGGGTGCGCCACTGTTACCGCGAGGTGGTGCGCCATTGCTGCCTGTTAAAGTGCTCCACTGTTGTCTCTCTGACGTGCGCCATTGCTGGCAGCTGCGGTGCGCCACTGCTACTTTCGAAAGGGGATCAGAGAGTAGTGCGCCACAGGGTCTAAACTAGTGCGCCACTGCTACTTAGTGGTCGTGCGCCACTGATGGACCATTAGTGCGCCACTGCTAGTATTTCGTTTTTATATTTTGTATTTCTGGCTGGTATTTGTACGGATTTTATAGCACAGTGTAACAGCACAAATACAGTATATATAACACATATAAACAACAACACATTATATCAATACATAGTTCTTCACATTGGCCTCCATGATTCACAAGATTTCAAATATTAGACAAGTTACGGGGTTACAAGGTCATGAGCTAGTGGTTACAATGTCGATCATCTAAACTACCATCACATAGAAGAGAGCTAGAGTCACTACTAGCACCATCCCGATGAAAGTGGTCTTCATCCGGTTCCTCCTCCGCTCCCTCCTCTCTCCCGCCAGATAGCATGCGTATCTGTCTTCGGCCTCCGCTCTAGTGGTGTACCCTTTGTAGTTGTTACCGCTAAAACGGTGAACCTGTCTTCGACACTCCTCCCAGTCGTTGTAGACTCCGGGAACCTTGCCCTTGTACATGACATACCACATCATATCTGCATATATGCACAAGCCAATGAAACATTAGTGCACAATCATAGATGTTTGCAACGAATAAGAGCAAACTCAAAAACGATCCAAGTAGTATGAACTAAAAGGCATGCCTCATACATTGTTGGACGGAACAAATATTAACATTCAGGGAAGGGGTTCGTGAAACCAAGTAGGATGCACAAGAGATTGATATTTGTGTCATCGCACCAGGTTCACTAGCCCCTCCCCCGAGTGTACAGGTGACCAAACATTCTAATCATCGGCATTTTGAAATACCAAAGCAAATGGAATGACAAGGGCCTCATACATTGTTGGTCCAAACAAATAGTAACATTTAGGGAAGGCGTCAGTGAGACCAAGTAGGATTCACAAGACATTGATATTTGTGTCATCGCACCAGGCTCACTAGCGCCTCCCCCAAGTGTAGTGACCACAAAATTTAATCATCGACACTAAAATTGAAGAAAGGCCAATGCAATTAAGAAGTAGCTAGTATGAACTAAATGAAATGCCTCATACTTTGTTCGTCGAAACAAATATTAACATTCCGCGAAGGCGTCAGCGAGACCAGCTTAGGATGCACAAGAGATTGATATTTGTGCCATCACACCGTGCTCGCCGGCGCCTTCCCGAGTGTATACGTGACCAAACATTCTAATCATCGGCACTAAAATGGAAGAAAGAGCCAAGTGGTATCAACTACATAGTATATGCCTCATACTTTGTTGGGCGAAACAAATATTAACATTTAGGGAGGGCGTTAGCGAGACCAGGTAGGATGCACAAGATATTGATATTTGTGCCATCACACCAGGCTCGCTAGCGCCTCCCCCAAGTGTAGTGACCAACCATTCTAATCATCAGCATATGCAAACAAAATTAACGACCAAATCAAGTGCGGAAAACGATAGAGCCATATATATAAGTTCACAAACATAGCCGAACTAGTAATTAATAGCATCGATTACATATAAGTTCAACGACCGTCGAATCTAATTAAACAAACATCCAAGTAAAGTGCTGGATAAAGTTTATTACAACACAAGCTCGTCTTTACTTCTCAACTATATAACTAGGCTCGCACATCAAGACTTTCTACTCGACTAAAGAGACGACGGAGCGTGGATAAAACAGCCGCCTTTCTTCAAGCACATCCATGAGCGGTAGTCGTCACCCTGCATTTGGAGCATTGTGTCTATATCACTGTTTGACGGCTGATAGCCAGCGTAGAACTCCCCCGCGCTTCTAATGACATCTTGATAGATGATTTCACAAAACTCTACTTGGATGCGGAAGAAGTCTTGCTTGATGCCGTCGTCATGGACCCGCGACAATTTTGAGGCCCAGTCTCTGAGATGCTCAGGTAGCGTAAGCTGCTGCTGGTCCCGTATGAACTTATCCATCTGATATTGGGCGTAGTAGGCATCCTTCTTGCTAGAAGGCGGCTTCTTGACGCATGGGAACTTTGTTTGGTGCTTGAACACATGCTTCCCGTACCTAGGATTTGGCCTCTCCATGTGGCCTTTCGCTTTGACGTACCCATTGAGAGCATCATCAAGTACGGCCTTGACATTCGTGTAGTCCGTGCTTGACTTACCGTCCGCGTCGAAGTATGTGGCCATGGAATATTTCAGGGTTGCGGAGATGAGTGTGCAGGTATTGCCTCTGCGTACAACACATAATGTTTAAGAACAGGACGATTGAAATCTAAAAAAATCACGAGTTAAGAACGGTACGGTGAGGGGGTGACTTACTCAGGAAATACAGGCAGGAGGAGGTTATACTTCTTCTGGTTCGCTAGAAAGAAGCCTTTGAGGTATTCACTCGCGACTGCCCGGTCTCCGGCGGTGGCCAAGTGGACGGCACACATGTAGAAGGGTTCGGCTATCGCGATGCCCGGGGTGTTGTCTCTAATGATCCGCATCGCGTTGCTGAGCGAGTATAGGCGAATGAAGGTGTAGTGCAGCGGATAACTGCTCCTTGGCAATGTCCACCGGGTATCCATTATCTCTCTCCCTGATACGCCGCTCCTCCATAAACTGAATACCGTCAACCAGATATCGCATAGGACCGGGTGCAGTATCGTACAATCTTTTAATTAGCATCCGCTCACCCGACACATGCACCCTCGACTCGATATTCTTGGGCACTGGTGGCCCGTCCTGAGCATAGATAGGTGCCGGCTGGCTGGCAGACTTGTCGTCCTTCTTCTTTCTTTTCTGTCCCTTCAACTTCGGATTGAGTGGGACTGCATTCTGCTCTTTGCAAGCCTTCTTCAGTGTGTTAGGACTGATAACCCTTCTCACCTCGGCTGTCGGCTGAGTCTCGGTGAAGTCGGCAGCTGGAGGTGTCTCCTAAGAACAAAATAGGCGCTTGTTGCAATTGGTTTTCCCCGCGGCGGTAGCTTGAGAGGGTTGTCTAATGAGATCGTAGTCCATCGCAAAATTGAAGTTGCAGTCAAGGTTGGAAAACGTACTGTCCTTATCCAGACCATCGTTCAGATCCTGTGCCATCTGCATGTCCTCATCAGCTAATGGCGGCACCATTGGGGTGGTCTTGCCATGGCTTGGCGCCGGCACGACCGGGGTGCTCGTTCGTGGGGTGGTGTCCCTCGCCCCCAAATGAATCTGGCTCTTTGGCCAAACCATGGACCAATTGAAGCATTGGTGGAGGGTAAGGACCTCATCTTCGTCGGCACCATGGGGTTGAAAGGGAGGTAGCACGTCGCCGTAGCCACTAAGCACCCGAACCAGCTGAATCCTATACACGTCGGGTTGCATGGGTACACCATGGAACTGGCGGTTGCTCGGTTGAACGATTTTGGCCTTGGCAACATCGATCAACTCGTCGTTCACAAACTGCAGGAGAGTGCATGGGACGTCGGCGGCGGCGCCCTGCGGAAAACATGTAGGGCGTTAGGGATGGCTAGTCAAAGGCAAGGATATGGAAGTCATCGGCCGAGGGTTGGTTACCGTGATGGCGTCCAGCTTGGCTAAGGTCGAGGCACCGCCGGCGGCGGGCGTGCAACTGATGGAGTGGCCGCTTGTTGGCACGGTGCCGGGCGGCGTATTATACGCAGCGACGGGTGCATTGAGCTGAAGTAATGGCGCCGCGGGAGACACCAAGGTTGGCGCCGCCGGAGCTACCAAGGTTGGCGCCACCGGAGCCACCAAGGTTGGCGCCGTCGGAGATACCATTGTTGCCGCCTGCGGACTCACCGATGGCTCCACGTTGTGCGAGTTGCTGCCCATGAAACTGGGAACCGGGGGAGGCCCCTTTTTTCCTCCCCTATACCACGCCTCCAGACCGGCAACCAAGGTAGGGATGATGAAGCTAAGCGTCGTGCCCACTTGGTCCTCCACTTGCTGTCGTTGCGTCCTCTGTTGGGTCTTCACGATATGTTGCACTTGTTGTCGCACTTGCTCCTCGACCAATGTCGGGATCTAAGCAACTTGTGCCTTGAGATGTGCGACCTCCTTCTCATCGATGGTGGCCTTTTTCTCCTTTTTCCCCGACTTATAGTAATCCGACCATTTCATAGACAATCCTTCGCCAACCACACGACCAGCCGACGTCGGCTTACTCAATGGATCCCTCTTCTTGTGGGCATTCA
Source organism: Lolium rigidum (assembly GCF_022539505.1). Classification (NCBI taxonomy): domain Eukaryota; kingdom Viridiplantae; phylum Streptophyta; class Magnoliopsida; order Poales; family Poaceae; genus Lolium; species Lolium rigidum. The sequence goes on along the minus strand of NC_061509.1, from coordinate 97,131,699 downwards.
ACGCCCTATTTAAAGGGTTGTCCCAAGGGGCACACTGCGAAGAGCTCGTGGCCCCCGCACCGCTACGTATTTCAGCTTCCTTTTCACTTTTCGCAACAACTTCCTTAGCCTAGGGAGGAACATGCATGAACCATTTAGAAATTTGGATTCATCAATTAGAATGCAACCATAAAGGAGCTAATTAAGCGGGTGCATTCCTTACCAGAAGAGCCTCAAACCGCTTCACCTCCAGAGTGGTGGTGAGCTCCTTTGTTTTCGGGTCAATACGGTACCGGGCCAGGAGAAAGTTCCTGGTTTGCTTGTTTTTGTATTGCGAGAAGAGGGGCTCGAGGCCGTTCTTCACACGCTCCTCATCTGCGGCGTCCCATTTCGGTTGCGCCACCCTAAAACCGCCAGGACCAAGTTTGTGGGTGCCTAAGTTCAGTTTTGGCATGTCCTTCCCCCACTGACTAGAATCCGATGTTGACTCCTCTCGCACTTGATCTTGAAATCAGCTTAGTCTTTCTCGGTGATCGAAGGATTTGACTCCTTGATCTTCTCGTAACTCTCACCATTCTGAATCATTTTTTTCACTTGGTTCCTCCAACTAGCGAGGGCGGTGCTCATCTTCATGAGGGCGGCATTGTGCACTTTGTTCCGCATGAGACGTTTTTCTGAGCAGTCCACTGGTAACTCGTATCATTCGTGCAGCTTCGTGAAGAGGAGGGAGCGCAAATTCGCTCGGTCAGGATGCCTGAGATTCTCGGTGTTGATCGAGACCGTGCTCCGGAGGATGCACCCGATTTGGGCTGCGTACCGTTTGACTAATTCAGGGGGCGCCGTTGGATGCCCACTGGAGTTCACTTTGGTGAATTCCTGCTTCACGGTGCTTAGCACATTCGGGCGACGCTCCCTCCGTTGCTTCTTCGGTTCGCCGCCGTCCATGTGTTCGCCGCCGTCCATGTGTTCGCCGCCATCCGTGTTGTCATCCTCGGCGGTGCCTCAGTGGTGTCATCCTCGGCGGCATCATCCGCTCAGTACTCTGGATCGGTGCCATCATCCTCGCCGTCGTCGCGGCGAGGTTGTGACTCCATCACCTCCATTTCATCGGTTAGCATCCAGAATGGCTTGCTGCCGCTGCCGTCGGCATCTTTGTTGTTGGCCATGTTCGAACTAAGTAGGAAAAAATGCATACAGTTAGCGCAAAATTTCACGGAAAAATTGGGCATGACCTATGCTAATTTATGGACATAGGAGTGCCCCATTTTCGCCGAAACGGAAATGAATCAACATTTCGGCGATAATGGGCAACTCAGTTGATCCCTCCACAAGAATATGACACCATATACACCAGCTGAGCACCATGGCACATGTACAATTGTTCCTCATATACACCAGCTGAGCACCATGGCACATGCACAAGAATATGACACCATATACACCAGCTGAGCACCAACAGCAAGCAGCAGTAGCTAGCAGCGGCAGCTAGGAGCAGCATCAGCTAGTAGCATGCATCAACAGCAAGCAGCAGCAACTAGCTAGCAGCATGCATCAAAAGCAAGCAGCAGCTAGCATCTAGCAGCATGCTCACCGTGAGTCGCGTGGAGTCGCCGAGAGGTGAGGTGTTGCTCTGGGTCGAGGAAGATGCGGCAGCGACGGTCAGGTGCTCAAGTTCCAGTGGCGGTCCTCTGCGGCGGCATCAACGGTCGAGGGCAGCGCGACGTGCTTCTCCAGCTGCTGCTCCAAGGTGCGCGTGGCGGTTAGGGCGGCGCAGCGTGCAACAACTAGTGTTGTAAACATCAAAATGAACACTGTGAGCATCAGCCCTTCACTCTGATCCCAAATTTATAAACCAGACTATTTATAAAAACAAAGTACCAGTACTGTAAACTATTAAATGAATGGAAAAATCAGTAACAAATCAGTATAAAATGTGAACTTTAAGAACCTAGCAGCAGCAGCAATCAACCTAGCAACTAACAGCAACCTAACAACCTAGCAGCAGCAAGCAAAAAATACCCAATTTTACAGCCCTAGCGGCAGCAGCAGCAAGCAAGCAACCTAGCAGCAGCAGCAAGCAAGCAACCTAGCAGCAGCAGCAAGCAAGCAACCTAGCAAGCACATAGCAGCAGCAAGCAACCTAGCAAGCACATAGCAGCAGCAAGCAACCTAGCAACTAATTTTTTTTACACTTGTTACAATAACTCTGCTCTCTCGCTCTCTACATACATCATACCCAATGTGACATCTAAACCATACTATACATGATACATTCATCATGATCAACAAGCCACAAAAACAGCACAAACCACTTGGCATTTTGAAGGTTTGCCAATGGGCTCTATAACAAAATGAACGATTTTACAATGCATTTCTTCTAAAAAAATAATATACTAGCTTAACAGCAATAGGAGTGCTGGTGCTCATAGTGCCATGCTTCTTCTTCATTACTAGTTCTTTTGTAGTTAAATCAGCAGTAGTATGTTGTATCTTTTAGTTTCCCTGCTATTTTCCAAACTAATTTTTTTTTAGTTTCCATGTTATTTTCCAAATAGAGTATGCAATATCAGATACATAATAGTCAGTAGCTTAAAATCACTAGATATCTACTACTTATCCAATTTAAAATAATATAAGGTGTGTATTTAACTAGATATCACTAGATATTTTACTACTGCTCCAAGGATGATGAATTTAAAACTACTGGAACCTTATGATGTTAAATCATACTAGTTGAATCATCCAGTAACAACAACCTAACAACAACCTAACAGCAGCAGCACCTAACAGCAGCAGCAACCTATCTAGCAGCAGCAACAACACCAAGCAGCAGGCTTTCTAGCAGCAGCAGCAGCGCCGACTCGAGGGGGAGCACCGAGCAGAAGCAGCAGTGCCGGCTCGAGGGGGAGCAAAAAGCTGCAGGAGTAGCACATAGCAGTCAACCTAGCAGAGGAGGAGGAGGGGAGGAGAACGGCGCCTACCTGGGAAGGATGCGCAACAGCGGTCCTCTGCGGCAGCGTCAGCGGTCGAAGGCGTGTTGCTCCTCCGCGGTGAGGTCGAGGACGAGGTCGCAGGTGGCGTCAGAGGTCGAGGGCGTGCGGCTCCTCGGCGGTGAGGTCGAGGACGAGGTCGCAGGCGGCATGCGCTTCTCCTACTCCTGTTCCACGGTGCGCAGCCTGGGGAGCGACGAGGCAGAGGATGGGGCGCCGGCGGTGGGAGAGGTGGTCGCCGGCGGGGATTCGAGGGGGAGTGGCGGTCACCGGCGGGGAATCAAGGGGGAGTGGCAGTCACCGGCGGGGATTTGAGGGGGAGTGGGGAATGGAGGGGAAATCTCGCTCTGGCCGCAGTGGGGAATGGGTGGGGGGATTTTGGCTAAGTCCCTGTGTCGTCGTGGTGAACAGACAGATGCCATAGGATGGCTTAAGTTGGGGCCGAATGGACGCTAGAGGATTCGGGGGAGGGTTTGTGATTAGATAGGATGAACTTCCGGATGGTTTCCTCAAGAACTTAGCCAAGGCTAGAGGTTGAAGAAGAAAGACACAAGGAAGAACTCGCTCTAGATCATCTTCTTTTTTGATCTCCACAGGTTACGGGTTTGTGCTTACGGGATTTCTCTCTCTGCTCATCGCTCCCGAGTACGGGTGTGCCCCCTCTCCTTATATAGGGGAGAGGGTGGCTTTCAGGGGAAGAAACCCTAATGGCATCTTTGACTAGACAAACTACTTTACAAAGTTACTTTAATCATAGATGACACCGGGGTCTTCTTTAAACAGGGAGGCTGACGTCCTCCGGCTTCTTTCATCGTCATCCTCCTCTTTATCATCAGGCCTTCGTTTAAAGCTTCTTTGCTTAGCCCATCTTTGTCCTCTAGCTCTGGAGAGAATCTTTGACCAGTCCTGCCGACATGCTCTTCTTTCTGGTATCCCGGTGTCTTCTTTACCCGGTTCCAGTATACCCCTCTTGGGGATACCGGCTTAGCTTTACTTAGCCAAACTCTTATCTTTATGCTTCGGTATGAACATTAAACCGGTATCTTGATGGCTTAGGCCATCCGGTTTGGCATGCCTTTGGCATAACGGGGGTCATCCCCCAACATTAGTCCCCGAAGCTGGTATAGTCTGGAGGATTCTATCCAACAGACCATGCCAGGTTCTCACGTCTTTGGATACCGGTTTAACCTATCCGGCGCTTAGCTTCGATCCGGCATCTTTGCCCGGAATCACGTTTTCTCTCTTCGCAAGGCATTTCCGGTATCTTATCCTCCGGCATCTTACTCATTAAACACCTCCTTGGCGAAGTCGAGAATATCTCGGGTCCCGCACCTGTCAGTGACATGCGCACTGTGACTGACGCGTCAGTGTCTGGGGTCACTTCCCTTCGGCTTCCGCGCGCGTATTAACTGCCCCATAGCGGATCCCAACCACCGTTTTGGATCCGTGTGCACCTCCCTGTGGCTTTCTGTTTTTACGCGTGTATCGCTGCGCCACGCGGCGGCCCGTGGAGCGAACCGTCGCGGCCCGCGGACCGAACCGCCGCGGCCCGGCGGTTTTCGGCCCACCTATCGCTCTTCCTTTATAAGGCGAAACCGCTCCTTCTTCTTCCTCTTCTCGCATTCCCCACTTCTTCGCGCACAGTTTCCTTTTCTCTCTGCGCCTCCGCCGCTTCGTTTGCCGCTCGAGCTCCGCCACCCAGCGAATCTCCGCTACTGCTCCGCCGGACATCGCCGAACTTCGCCGCGCGAAGAATCTCTGTGGTGCTCCTCTCGCGGTCGCGTCATTGGTGTTTCCTCAAGCTCTTCTCCACCTCGCCGTCGACGGACCTCCTCGCCAACCGCAAGCTCGCCAATCCACCGGCGAGCCACTTCCTCTGCGACTCCGCTGCCTCAGGTTAGGCTCAATCTGCGTTTACCCCTCTTTTGCTTGCTTTCTAGATCTTGAGTTGGTAGTGTATTTACTTCTTCTTTTCTTTTGCTTTTTCTCTCACTCGTAGATCTTCGCGCGGGGGTAAATCATGGGATTCGTGTTTTTCTCGCGTCAAATCTCATGCCTAGTGAGGAGTCTTCCTCCGCCTCTTCTTCTGCCTCTTCCTCTGATAGCCGGCATAGCCAATCCTCCGACGGATTAACCGCCGATCTTGTCCAGATGGACATCGATTCCGGTAGCGACCAAGAAACCGGTAGCTCTAGCCAAGCTTCCGGCGTAGATCCCGCCGGTATCACACGCGGGGCCTGGATGGGCTCCAACGTTAGCCAGTACGAAATTGACTGGCTTTACCGGTCCAGGAGGATTCCGGAAGGAGTATCCTGCCGGCTCCCTGGCGACGAGATTGAACCGGTGCTTGAACCCGGTGAACGCGTTGTCTTTCTCGCTCACTTCGAGCGCGGCTTCGGCCTTCCCGCCTCTGCTTTCTTCCGGAGTTTCCTTGATTTTTACCAACTCCAACCTCACCATCTTCCCGGCAATGCCGTTTTCTACCTCTCTTGCTATGCCACCTTTATGGAGGCTTATATCGGCATTCGTCCCACTCGCGAGACGTTTGCCCGTTTCTTTGCTCTTCGGATCAATTCCGTTCAGGGCAAGGAAATCCCTAAACCCAAACCCCCCGTACAATGCGGGTCTTGCATCATCGGCTCCCGCCAAGGGAGCCCTTTTTTCAAGTTTTCCGGTCTCGAGTCATGCCGGCTATGGCAAGGGACCTTCTTCTACGTGAAGAACAACAGCGCCGCAGATCTCATCGATCTGCCGCCTTTTAATCCGGCGCCGCCCACGAAGGCCAACTGGGGCTACAATCCGAAGGACTCTCATATAGAGACCAACCGGATTATACGCTTCATGAAGCAGCTGATGAAGGACACTAACATCTGCTCCGATGATATTATCCGCGCCTTCATCTCGCGCCGGGTGCTTCCTCTTAAGCGCCGCATGCATAAGATGAGCGAGATGTACGGTCCCGGTGATCCTACCAAGATCACCGGACTTCCTCTCAGCAAGAAGGACATTGTCCTCAAGGCTAGGCAGATCTGCCAGACTGCCATGCCGGATGATTGGGAATGGGGCCTCCGGCCCCTCAGTTCCACTAACCCTCCGACCCAAGAAGTAAGAAATTACGCAACTCGGGTCGGTTTACCGGTAACTTTTATATTGTGACTAACCCTTTTTTCTTTTGTTTTCAGGCCAAGGACCGCTTCCCCGCATTGACTCGGACCGGCGAGGCCCTTGCCGGAAACGTGCTCGGACAAGTTCGACCCGGACCCCTTCATTCATTGGCGAGGATGCGAAGATGGGCCGGACTCCAGCCCTCGCGCCTCGGCAAATCTCCACCGGAACCATCCGGTTCGTCTGACGACCTGACCTTGCTTGAGGTAGCTCTTCTTTTTGATCTCTCATATTTTTCTGTTATTGTTCCTCTGTAGATGTTCCCTCAGCCAACATCAACCCATAGGTCCACGAGCACGTTCCCCCCTGCAGGCCGAGGCAGGCCAAGAGTTTGTGGAGAAACTCATGGCCCAAGGCAAAAAGAATAAGGCTCCGGCCTCTGACGCCGGTTCGAGCCAGGCCCCTGCGTCCAAGCGCTTCCGGACTGAACCCTTTGCGGGGAAGGTCGCAGGTGTGAGGCGCTACAAGAGCAGGCAGATGCCGACTTCTTCTGGGTAAGGCCCCGTTTCTCTGCTTGTTTTGCTTTTACCAAGCTCTTTTCCGGTTGCTTTTTTCCAACCCTTTCTTTTTCTCTCTTTCAGCCCCGCGCTCAAGCTCGGCCCCGGGCTCGAGGGCTCGCCGGATCCGCAAGGACCTCAACTCCTCCTCCTCACTCAAGCCCGGCACCATCCGGGTGCCGGCATCATCCTCTGCCTCCCCTCTGGGAGGCACTACAAGTTCGGGGCGCGCGGCCCCTACACCGCCAGATCACCGCGTGGAGGAGGACCTTGTCTCCCCTCCCGAGAACAAAGACACCGGCGCCAGCAACATCGGCGCCGGAGAAGAAGTTGCCGGGCGGGCGGAACCTCTGGTTCCTCCCGTCCTAGAAAAGAAAAAGAAGAAGAAGACCAAGACGTCTTCCCCCTCCAGAGCCGCGCCGGAAGCTTCCGCACCGGCAAGCTCCAACCCGGGTGACGCGCCTGGCGCTCCCCCTTCTCCCAGGGCCACGCCAACGCCACCGCCGGAAGCTCCTCGCACCGAGCCAGCCGGTGCCACTCCAATAGCGCCGCCGCCCAAGGCCTTGACGCTCGTCGAGGGGAAGGCAACGCCCTCTAGCGCTCCCTCCGGCGGCCCGCGGCCCTTGGTGCTACACGTCGCCCACGCCGCTAGCGCTGCCGGCGAGAAGGCCACCGGCCTGCTTGGCCGGATCACCAAGTTCCAGCGCGAAGGCCGGGAGCTGGGGCACTTGCTGCCCTACGCGGAGAAGTGGAACGCCGCGGACATGTCCAAGGCGACTCGCGGCCTGGGTAAGGACCGGCTACCGGCGCCTGACCCTGTTGGTGCGCGGTGCTGAGAAGAGCACTTCATGTGGCTGCGTCGGGCCGTCAAGGAGCTGGACAGCGCGTGGTTCGATGCCACGAATAACATGATGGTAAGTCTCACAAAGCCTGTCCATTTTTTGATTTATCTTGGTTCCTCTTTTTCTGGCTCTTTTCTATCTTGAACTTTCAACTTTATGCCGGTTTCTCTTTTTGCTGAATCTTGTCTATCCTCCCAGTCCCCGAGTTTCGTGTTGAGAGCGTAGCTCTTAGCGCGAAACTTAATTAGAAACACGCGAAACCGGCATAGCCAGTCCCCGAGTTTCGGGTTAAGATCTTTGCTCTCAGCTAACATCATTTCCTTGAACAGACCACGGCTGACGCTCGGAAGATCCTTTTTGAGGAGCTTCTTTGGGAGCACCGGGACCTCGCTGAGGCACACAGCAAATGCCAAGGTAAATCTCTGCACCTCCGGCATCTTTTTACCGGATAGCTTTCTTTCTCTCAATTCTTAACACTTATGATTGTCTGTTTCAACAGCCATCCCGGAAGCTTCTATTGAAGCCCTCAAGACGCAGCTTGCCGCCGCCCAAGGTACAGCTTCCTGTTTTCCAGTTAACTTGCTTTCTCTACATTGTATCAGTACAACTTTGCTAACACTTTCTTTCCGGGTTTCAGAGAAGAAGGACAAACTTATCCGGCAGCATCAGGAGGATCTGAGCGCCCAGAAAGCCAGCTACAAGGAGCTCAAGGACCAGCTTATTCAGCTTGGTCTTGACAATGCCAAGGCGCTGAAGGCTGCTGAATCCGCTGCGGAGGCCAAGCTGCATGAGGCGCTGGAGGATGCTGGCAATGCCAACGTGGTGTTTGATAACCCACAAGTATAGGGGATCGCGGCGGTCTTCGTGGGTAGTAAAACCCAATTTATTGATTCGACACAAGGGGAGACAAAGAATACTTGAAAGCCTTAACAACGGAGTTGTCAATTCAGCTGCACCTGGAAACAGACTTGCTCGCAAGAGTTTATCGATAGTAACAGTTTTATAGCGATAGCAGTAGTGAAATAACAGCAGCGAGCAACAGAGACAGCGGTAGTGATTATAGTAAACGAGCAGGATTAAAATACGTAGGCACGGGGACGGATAACGGGCGTTGCATGGATGAGAGAAACTCATGTAACAATCAAGCGAGGGCATTTGCAGATAATAATAAAACGGTGTCTAAGTACAAAGCAATCAATAGGCATGTGTTCCAATTATAGTCGTACGTGCTCGCATTGAGAAACTTGCACAACATCTTTTGTCCTACCAGCCGGTGGCAGCCGGGCCTCAAGGGAATCTCTCTGGATATTAAGGTACTCCTTTTAATAGAGTACCGGAGCAAAGCATTAACACTCCGTGAACACATGTGATCCTCACATCACTACCATCCCCTCCGGTTGTCCCGATTTCTGTCACTTGGGGGCATTGGTTCCGGACAGCGACATGTGTATACAACTTGCAGGTAAGACCATAAACAATGAATATCATGATGAAGTAATAACATGTTCAGATCTGAGATCATGGCACTCGGGCCCTAGTGACAAGCATTAAGCATAACAAGTTGCAACAATATCATCAAAGTACCAATTACGGACACTAGGCACTATGCCCTAACAATCTTATACTATTACATGACCAATCTCATCCAATCCCTACCATCCCCTTCAGCCTACGGCGGGGAATTACTCACACAAGGATGGGGGAAACATGGCTGGTCGATGGAGAGGCGTCGGTGGTGATGGTGGCGATGATCTCCTCCAATTCCCCGTCTCGGCGGAGTGCCAGAACGGAGACTTCTGGCTCCCGAGACGGAGTTTCGCGATGTGGCGGCGTTCTGGAGGGTTTCTGGCGACTTCGACTTCTCCCCGTGCGTTTTTAGGTCGAAGGCAATAAGTAGTCCGAAAGAGGGCGTCGGGGGCCAGCCGAGGCCGCCACACACTAGGGCCGCGCGGGCCCCTCCTGGGCCGCGCCGGCCTAGTGTGTGGGGCCCTCGTGCCCCCACCGGCTTGCCCTTCTAGCTCCGCCGGTATTCTGGGAAAATAGGACCTTTCGCATAAATTCCGAGGATTTCCCCGAAAGTTGGATTTACGCACAAAAACGAGACACCGGAACAGTTCCGCTGAAAACGGCGTTAGTCCGTGTTAGTTGCATCCAAAATACACAAATTAGAGGCAAAACAATAGCAAAAGTGTTCGGGAAAGTAGATACGTTTTGGACGTATCAACTCCCCCCAAGCTTAGCTTATTGCTTGTCCTCAAGCAATTCGGTTAACAATCGAGCGATAAAAAGAACTTTCACGAACACATTTGTTCATATGATGTAAATATTCTCATGCTATGGCTAACACTTAGGCGAGTTCATAATAAGATACATGCAAATAAGATCATCTAATAGCTATGTCAATCATGGAAAGGTACCAACAATTAATAATAAGCATCATGAATCATGTATATAAGCGGGATTGCAATGTTCATAAAAGAGTATGATAGAGTGGTATCTCGCTTGCCCATATTTGATCAGCAAAACATAAATGCTCAGGCACCTCTGGAGTTCATAGAAAGACTAGAAATAGTGATTGTCAAAGATAAAAGCATCAAAGTTATACCACAATCAATCATATTTTGAGACAAGCATATTACACTAAGAATGACAGTTGTGCTCTCAAGAAAGTACTCAAAGAAAGGATGGAGACTCAATGTAAAAGTAAAAGATTGACCCTTCGCAGAGGGAAGGAGGGATTAACATGCGCTAGAGCTTTTCATTTTTAAAACAGGAGTAAATTTTTTTTGAGAGGTGTTTGTTGTTGTCAACGAATGGTAATGGGTACACCAATTACCTCGCCAACCGGACTTTCAAGAGCGGCTCCCATGAAGGACGTTATCTCTACCAGCAAGGTAGATCATCCCTCTTCTCCTTTGTTTACACACGTATTTTAGTTTTTATTATGAGTGACACTCCCCCCAACCTTTGCTTACACAAGCCATGGCTAACCGAATCCTCGGGTGCCTTCCATCAATCACATACCATGGAGGAGTGTCTATTTGCAAAATTAAGTTGCTTACTGATGGATCAGAGCAAAACATGTGAAGAGAATTATTAAGGAAGTTTGATTAATCGGGGCTGGGAACCCCATTGCCAGCTCTTTTTGCAAAATTATTGGATAAGCGGATGTGCCACTAGTCCATAATGAAAGTCCATCAAGAGTAAATGACAAGGTTGAAAGTTAAACACCACATACTTCCTCATGAGCTATGAAACATTAACACAATTGAGAAGCATTTTGAAGGTTTAAAGGTAGCGCATGAGAATTTACTTGGAATGGTTTGAAATGCCATGCATAGGTATTTATGGTGGACACTTTGGAACAACTTGGTTTTCATGTGTTTGGAGGCACGAGCAGCGTTCCCGCTCAGTACAAGTGAAGGCTAGCAATAGACTAGGAAGGGGCAATCGAGAGAGCAGTAACTGTCATAATCATGCTTGCGGCAAACTAGATTAACTGAGGCATAAAAGTGATACAAGAACTCTGAGGCAATGTAAATCATTGAGGCTTAATTGACTCTTGTTCAGTCATATGCATGCGTGAGCATGTGCCAAGTTAATTCAAACAAATTATTCAGAGGAGGATACCACAATATCATACCTATTTATGAATAAATTAATGCAAGCAAACATTCATGACATGCTACTCATATTAATAGATTGGAGCTAAACATGAGAGATCATGAACTACTAGACTTTCTTAACTGACATATACCTCACATGAACCAACCAAGCATGCTCACATGGATGAGTATATGTACAAAAATTAAAACAAATAGAGTTCATACCAGCCTCTCACCACAATCAGATCGTCGTATATCGTCATTATTGCTTTTTCACTTGTATAGCTTGAATAATCACTAGTAGGAAAACCCTTATAGGCGAAGCTTAGTTCTGTGGCGCACCGTTTTTGGTGCGCCACAGAAACTTATTTTGTGGCGCACGAAGCTCGGTGCGCCACAGAAATAGCTTAATTTTGTGGCGCACTGCTAAACCGTGCGCCACAAAAACTTGGTGGGCCCCACACCCTGTCACCCCCAATCATTGGTTTTACAATTTCTATGGCGCACAAACCTCGGTGCGCCACAGAAATTACTTCTTCCGTGGCGCACGGCGACGGTGCGCCACAAAAATAAGGTATTCCGTGGCGCATCGTATTCCGTGCGCCACGAAATAAGTTATTCCGTGGCGCACCGCGGTCGGTGCGCCACGGAAATAAGCTATTCCGTGGCGCACCGTGGTTGGTGCGCCACGGAATTAGCGAACCAGATCTACAAAAGTGAGCAACCTCCCACCTACCACACTACACAAGCCATTCTTCTTCCTCCATCTACCTCGTCCCCCCTTCTCTCTCATACCATTTTGACTCCACTTTTCACTTGCTTGGGTATTTATTACACTTACTTTGGTTGATACTTAATTGGAGTTGAGGAGAAGGCTCTCCATACTCTCTCCTCCTCTCGAAGTCATCGATCGCGGTCTCGTCTCGGTATCGAATCTAGAAGGTGAGTAGTTGGAGGAGACATACATATGCTTGGAGGAGACATGCATATGCTTGTAGATCTTGTGTGGCCGTCGTGTGTATGGATGCTTGTTGCGGGTGAAGCGCTTGTGTGTGTGCCGGTGTGGTGCATGGATGTTTGCCGAAATGTTGATTCATTTCCGTTTCGGCAAGTTTTGCACTACCCATATGTCCTACTTTGAGGAGAGGTCATGCCGAATTTTTCCACTCCATGTAATACCTTGAGGAGAGGTACGGCCCATGCATGTGTGTGCATTTGGTGCGGTTCTAATTTCCTGTTCTATGTATACCATTTGCAGGCAAGCATGGTCCTCTCGATGAGTTCCGCTCGAATCTCTAGATACAAGATAGACGCGAAGGAGGACATGATTCGGAACAATAGGCGCCAGATAAGATGTCCGTGTCGATCATGCAAACTCGAGCGCCGGATCAACCCCGATTCCGGACAACCGGAGGAGCACCCGCCGAGGCGCGGTTTCATGCAAGACAACCAGGCGCGGCCGGCCCCATCAAATGGTGCGCATGAAGACCATGTCGAGCGAGACGACTATCATCATGAAGAAGACTATCATCATGCCGACGGGGACTATCATCATGAAGAAGAAGTCGACGGAGAAGATCATCATGAAGAAGAAGATGCCGGCGGAGAACATCATCATGATGAAGAAGAAGATTCCGGCGCGACCACGCTAATTTCGGCCTTGCGGGACTCTCATGTTCAAGATCTGCTCCTCCAGGAGACGAGCAACGATAGAGTTGCAGCTAGAGAGAGAGCCAAGCTGTCGCAAATGGAGAAAGACGGGATGACTCCGATCTTTCCCGGGTGTCGTCCGCAGGATACGCGCTTGCATGTAACGCTTGATTACCTCGCGGATGAAGACGCAGAACAAGTGGACCGATTCCAGCTTCAAGCAAGAGCTTAAAATTCGGCACGATCGTCTCCCGGAGGGGAACACATTGCCAAGTAGTACCGAGGAGGCCAAGAAAGTCGTGTGTCCCCTTGACCTACCGCACGAAAAATACCACGCCGGCATTAATGATTGTGTGATTTATAGGTGCGAGTACAAGGACAGAACCACATGTCCGGTGTGTGGCCACGGACGGTACAAGGTTGGGAACAAGAAGGTACCTCGAAAGGTGGTATGGTACTTTCCTATCACTCCCCGTCCGCAGCGGTATTTCGTGGACCCTAAGGAAGCAAAGCTCATGCAATGGCACGAGGAAAGGCAGAAGCCCGAAGAAGATCCGGAGATGGGCTATATGCCGACACACCCTTCGTACGCCGGACGGTGGCAAACATTGGACATCGCCTTCCCTAGGTTCGGGGGCGACGCAAGGAACATCGGGCCGGGTATGAGCACCGATGGACTCAATCCGTTCGGCAACCGCAGTAGCACGCATAGCACCCGGCCTCGTGTTTGTATGGCCTTACAACCTACCCCCGTGGCTGTGCACCAAGCAAAGGTACATACACCCGAGTATTCTCATTCAGGGGCCGAAACAACCAGGTGTCGACATGCATTTGTATCTCGGGCTGCCGAAAGAGGAGTTAGACACGTTGTGGAAGACGCCACCCCGTACGTGGGACGCCTACACTAGAACTTATTTCGATATGAGAGCCGCGTTGATCACGACGGTCACGGACTATCCTGGTTACGCATATGTATCCGCCCGGGTGGGCCACGGATTCAACGGCTGTGTGAAGTGCATGGACGATACCCCGCATCTACAACTACCAAGGGATCCCGGGTCCTCGAAAACCGTCTACCCGGGTGCTCGAAGGTGGCTTCGCTTGGATCACCCGTGGAGAAAACGCGGTGATCCGTTCAATGGTAAAGATGAGCCCGATGGACCCCCACGCCCGAGGAGCGGCGCAGAAATCGATGATCTTCCGAAAAATTGGAAGGAGTGCCCGGCGCCGGGAAAGAAGCGACCGAAGCCAGCAGCCGCCGCTCGGTGTATGGAAAGCGAGGTCTGTTTTCCACGACTTGGAGTACTCGGAAGGTCCTCCACACGCCCCACAGCCTCGATGTCATGCACATTATGAAGAACGTTACCGAGAGTCCGCTTGGCACTCTTTGCAACTCGGAGAAGTCCAAGGATGGACCGAAAGCAAGATACGATCTTAAACATTTTGGCATCGGGAAAGATCTTCAAGCCCCGATACCGACGATGATGATGATGATGATGATGATGATCGGACGGAAGGGACTCAACGTCTCCGTAAAAGGGCTAAGAAGAACGCGGTGCAGCCTTCCCGCTGCTCGCTTCACAACGAGTCCGGAGGAGCTCGAGCAGCTTTTCAGGTGCCTCCTAGGAGTGAAAGTTCCTCACGGTTACTCGGGGAATATAAGCAGATATCCGGACGTAGCGAAGAAGAGGTTCACCGGGATGAAGTCTCACGATTGCCACGTGCTAATGACGCAGATACTTCCCGTTGCGATCCGAGGCATAATGGACGAGCACGTCCGTGATACGCTGTTTGGCCTATGCAACTTTTTTTGACGTTATCACCAGGAAGTCGATCGGCGTGAGGCAGCTCAAGATGCTACAGGATGAGATCGTGGTGATACTATGTGAGCTCGAGATTTACTTCCCGCCTGCATTCTGTGATATATGCGTCCATCTCCTTCTCCATGTCGTTGAAGACATCAAGCAGCTCGGCCCAACGTTCCTCCACAACATGATGCCTTTCGAAAGGCGGAACGGTGTCATGAAAGGATACGTGCGCAATAGGGCCCGTCCGTACGCAAGCATGGCCAAGGGGTTTCTAACCTACGAGTGCATCTCCTTCTGCCGAATTATCTAAGCACCGAGGACGACGAGGATCATGTTGGTCTACCACCCGAGACGCACCTCGGGAGGCTCGCCGGAGTCGGTCACCGCGAGGGCTACCGCTCGGTCCATGTCGGCATTGAAAATCGACGCGACGACTTTGACAGGGCTCACCGGGTCGCGCTACAACACTTAAAACTGACCGAACCTTTCGTGCAAGAGCACAAAAGCATGGTCGAGCAGAATTACATCGATATGGGCCGGCCGAGGAAGATGGGAGACGTAACCAAAAAGCACAACTCCAGCTTCACGCGTTGGTTCAAGCAAACTCAACCGGTTGAAGCACAGTAGAAATACGCCTTCTACCGAAGATGAAAAACTCATATACACCTTATCACAGGGACCCGCGCATAACGTAAGGACCTATCGGGGTACGACATCAACGGTTACAGATTCTACACCGAGGAAAAGGACAGAAATAGTGAAAATCAAAACTCAGGAGTAACTATGCCGTCATACGCCGATGACGAGACTAATGTCAAGGAAAGATTTTTTGGAAGGATCGAGGAGATATGGGAGCTCAATTACTGTGGAGAGACGGTGCCAATGTTTCGTGTGAGATGGGCCAAGAAGGTCGAAAAAGAAGGCCGATATTTCACAACCATGGTTATACCCGATGCAAAATCGAAGAACGCATCCGCGAAAAATGAGCCATGGGTACTCGGTAGCCAAGTTGACCAATGCTTCTTCATCACCGATCCGTCGAGGCCTAGCCGTGTTGTCGTGAGGAGGGGCAAGAGGAGCATCATAGGAATGCAAGGAGACGCCAACGAGGAAGACTTGGACAAGAACGGTGACCCGAAGATGGAGGAGGAATTCGACGAGCACTTCGACATGCCTACTACTAGTAAAGTAAGAAGGAAGACCTCCCTACCCTCTAAAGGTTGTCCATTCACGCGAAGAAATCTCAAGGTGGCCGGTATAAAGTATTCAACCGCCAACAACCGAAAGGGCAAGAAGATTGCGAAGAGACGGCGCTAGAGCTCGGAGCCGGGACGAAGAAGATCTTTTTTTGGTGTATGTGTGTGTGACAAGTACATGCATGTGTGTGTGAGAGAGACAAGAACATGTGTGTGTGAGACAAGTAATTTGTAATTGAAAATCTCTAGTAATTATTATTAAATGTTGTGTTGTTTCTTGAAAATGTAACAAAAACATTTTTAAAAAGGGAAAAAAGTAGGGGCAACCAGGGTTCGAACCTCGGGTTACCCAAGCCTACCGATGGGCTTAACCACTGGGCTAATGCCGTGTTTCGACGTAACACAGCATTAGCCCAGCTTTGTTTACCAAGTCGTAAATTTCGTGGCGCACCTAGTACTGCATGCGCCATAGAATTCCTTAATTCTGTGGCGCATGTCCCGCTTGGTGCGCCACAGAATTAAGGAATTCTATGGCGCATGCACAACTAGGTGCGCCACAGAATTTACTGACTTGGTGAAATGAGCGGTTCGCTCTTCCCCCATCTCTCTCTTCCCCACTCCCCACACTAGCAGTTTCTTCCCCGACAACGAGCCAACCCTAGCGCAACCACCGCCGCCACCAAGCGCCGCCGCCGCCGAGGAGGAGGAGGAAGGGGACCGCCACGCCGCCGCCGAGCAGGACGCCCAACCCCGAGCCGCCGCCGCAGATCAAGGAGGAGGAGGACCGCCACGCCGCCGCCGAGGACGTACCCGAGAAGGAGGCCGCCGCACATCGAGGAGGAGGAGGCCGCTGCACCTCGAGGAGGAAGAGGAGAGGCCACCGTCGTCGCTACCGTCACCATCGGTGAGCTTCCCTCTCTCCTTCCCTCCACCTTCCCCCTCCCCTCTTCCCTCCCCTCTCCCCTTCCCTCCACCTTCCCCCTCCCGGCTAGGGTTCCCGCTAGTTAGGGTTCATTGGAGTTCATAGTCTCTCGTTTGCAAATTGAAATGCTTTAGGGTTCCTGCTAGTTAGGGCGAATTCTCATGCTCATGCTCATGCTCACTAGAGATTTTAAAATGCTACTGGTTGCAAATAAAGATTTTGAAATAAAGATTCTGCAATATTGTGGTCAAATGGAACGAAACAAGGGACAAAGCAACATGATTGATCCATCTATCAAATGCCTAATGCAAATGCAAATGAAAATGCCTAATGCTACTTGCAAATGAAGTAGGTACTGGTTGATATAGCAATAAGTAGTATTTTTTAAATGAACAACCATATTGCAATTATCAAGTGCATGATTATGCCAATACTATTTAGTGTGTTACAAGTAATTAAACCAAGTGCATGCTTGCCATAAACTGCACATCGCTTATTGGTGCTGTCATGGGCATGCTCGATGCTCATAACAATAATGAAATGAAAAAATGCTTGCTCATGCTCATGCTTGCCATAAATTGCTACTGGTTCAAATTGCTTGTGATAGCAGACTTTTGTTTTCTTTATTCATTGCTTGTCTGTTTGATTTTTGGGTGAGCCGGATGCTGCTTTATGAGTGACTAGTAATAAGTAAATGACTTATGTTGCTCATGTTGCTCTCTCGGTTAATAAAATGAAATTGCATCATGCCGCTCTCTGGTTTGAAACTAATTTTTTGGTTGAAAATGAATGCGAGAGGAAATGCAAAATGAAATGGTAAGCAATTTATATAGTTGGTTTAGTTGGTTTAGATGAAATGCAAAATGCAGTAGCTAGCTAGGTTCATTTAGTTGATTTATGTTGGTTTAGATGAAATGGAAAATGCAGTAGCTTGGTTCATATATAGTTGCTGCTATATTAACTTTACTTCGCTTCCTTTTGGTCAAATGCATGCTACTGATCCAGGGTACATAAAAAATTGGAATGCTATTTAATTATATCTGGAATAATAGCATTTTCATTTGAAGTCACATGTTGGGTAGCTACCGGTTGGCTTGCTCTATAAGCTTGTATGCTTGTTTATGCTCTATAATGCTACTAGTACATGAAATGCTACTACTATTTGAATTCATTTAATGTACTCGGTTTTTGTAGTGCTCCAGGTTGTGTAGTGCTCTAGATTTGTAGTGCTCCAGGTGGTAGTGCTCCGGTGGTAGTGCTCCGATTTGTAGTGCTCCGTGGTAGTCATTGTTGTTGTACTGCTCCAGCAGGTTTATGTTGGCTTTTGTTTGATGTATTGTAGATGGGCAAGTTTGTATGGTCGATATATGGTGGATATTTTTGCAGGGATTTCATTGAGTTGCCCATTTCTCCCGAAGCGTTGATTAACTTCCGTTTCGGTTGAGAAATGGGCACTCCTACGTAGAAAAATTAGCAAAAGTCATGCCGAATTTTCTCGGTTGACTTTTGTACTAACTTGTTGCCTCTTTTTAATGAAGTGCAAATAAACATGTCTGGGCAACACTTCTAAGCCCAGGAGCCGAACGATGAAGCGAGAGAGGCCAACAAGGACTTCCGGGAGGGCTACGAGCAGCCCCCGGAAGGCCGCCGCCGAGTCGCCCGACGATGAGGAAGAGGGCCGGGACGCCGCCTCCGAGGGAGAGGGCCGGGACACCGCCTCCGAGGGAGAGGGCCGGGGGCCGCCGCCGACACCGGCGACGATGACGATACCCGGGACGACGCCGCCCGGACCGGTGAAGAGACGGCCGGTGAAGAGAACGCGGCCAACCGCACGGAAGGTGATAGCGGCGGCAACCCTCGGGAGGGTAAGAAGAAGAGGACGGCGAGGAGGGCAAGGAGGGATCGGAGGCCGCAAGTGCTCGCCAACGTCACCGATCATTTCACGCGTAGTCTCCGAAAGTGGCCTACCCTTGGAGCCTTCGTGGGTTGCCAAAGGGTACGGCATGCAACTAGGGTGCATCGTCCGTGAAACCGTGCCGATCCTAACTCAGGACCTCATAAGCAAGGAGAACGAGGCTATCGCCCAATCCCTCCTCCAGAAGCTTCACCAACGATACACGTTCCCGGAGCCGTTAAATAAGAAGGTGGACTCTTTAGCTCTCACGAAGATGAGCACCGCCTTGAGCAGCTGGAAGAACCGACTGAAGGGAAAGATCGAGGCCGGTGAAAGCTGGGAGAGGATAAGTAGCAAAGACCCGTCGCTCTCCTTAGAAGACTTTAATGCATTCAAGTCTTACTTACAGAGTGACGCTGTTAAAAAATGGACCGCCCGGGGGAAGAAAATGCGGGATTTGAACTTAGGGACCCACCATTGCGGAAGCGGCGGTTACCGAGGAAAACAGCCCACTTGGGACAAGGAGGATGCCGAGATGGTACGTCCGGGGAAAGAAAACCCCCGGCACAAAATCCAGGATGAACAGGCTAGGAACTTTGTCCGGTCCCGCTACTACTTAGACTGGAAGACGGGGGAATTTATTACGGATCACGAAGACGTGAAGGGTTTCGAGAAGTACCTGGTAAGGATAGTTCTATATTATTTCGCTCATCTTATTAGGCAATGAAGCCAAATGGGCTAACCTTAAGTTCCTTTGTCTAAAGGATGAAGAGTTGACGAAGGCTGGCCCGTCGTCCCAGTGGTCGACGGAACCGTGGGACACGCCTTTCAACAGGGCGATGAACAAGTACAAGGAGAGGGAGCCGTACAAGCCACCGACGTCGGCTGGCCGTGTGTCCGGCTTTGGCACAAGTATGAAGCTATCCGAGTACTACGGATCGGATGCCAAGACGAGAAAGTTGGAGAGGAGGTCATCGGCTAAGGATAAATCCGAGGTTCAGGAGCTGAAGAAGAAGGTGGAGTCACTAGAGAAGCTGGTGGCCGAAAAGCCTCGTGGAGAACACGGAGATGATGAACAAGTTATTGGACGAGAAGATCCGCGCATCATCCCCCCGGGTTGATTGAGGGGTTAGCTGCTTGGAATGCGGGAGGTCAAGTGGGGCCGATACATGTGCCCAGCCTTAGCGGCAGCAACTCAAGCTTCCACGTGTCGCCGACGGTGCCGCTCCACCCGACGCCGGCGTCGGGGCTCCACCCGGCACGCCGCCGCAGCTCCAACCGCCGCCGCAGCTCCAACCGGTCGCATCGACGCCCCCAACCGCCGCCCTTGTATCGACAAGAGCCGAGATCGACGCCATCAAGGAGGTAAACTCATTAGTTACTCCTTCGCGTCATCTTCTTTAACTATATATGCCTTTCGTGACTGCCATCTCACGATGCCCAACATGGCGCCCCTGACTCAGGATGAACAATGCATATTTCTGCAAACGGTGGAGCCCGGCGGCAAGTTGGTGGAAGTTGCTAGCGGCTTTGTCATGGCTTCCCGCGTTATGCACGGCGCTACATTGACGGAAGACGTGGCGAAGGTCAAGTTGGTAATGGTAGTGCCGGAGTACCGCTACGCCATCCCCCCTTTCAACCTCCGGCGCAGAAGAAGGCGAGGTTTTGTCCCTTGGGGATTGCACCTCATGGCTTATGAAATGGCCGAAGAACCAGATTCGTCTGGGGGGGTCTTCCGAGTTGTAAGAGAAGCACCGGCGCCACCTCCCCTATCATCCGGCCCAAGATCGCCAACGCCGACGACACCCTTAAGGAAACGGCGGTCGCCGCCCCCACTACCCCGAAGGAACCGACGGTCGCCGCCGCCACCCGGAAGGAACCGACGATCGCCGTCACCACCGTACGCCACAAACAGCTGTTGGGAGCGCTACCGCAACGACCGCCTACTAGACGCACGGTACGCCAAGCGGCGGCATCGCAACCGCCACCACCTAAGGTCCAGGACATGGCGCCACTTGATGGCAATGATGTAGATGATGATGATGACATCGATGCCTACATCAACACCGGCGCCCGCAGCCAAGATATGTACATGCCTCCTATGGATGAACAAGCCTTCCGCACACACGGCGATCAACTTAGTCGTCCCCCTACAGTCACGAAGCAGCGCCTGGTCTTCACGGGTCTTTCTCAAGACACTCCTCCGGAGGCTGGCAATCCAGCTCAAGTCAAGCCTCCTACCGTTTTCAGCCCTAACACGCTGCGTAAGACGATCATCGGGGATCCACCCAAATCAACCCCAAGCAACCTCGTAAGCACCACCAAGCACCCGAAGCACCACCATCGGCACCACAAGCACCCCCAGTAGGTCAAGTGAAGAAGGGAAGGAAGAGAGGAGCCAAGAAGGGCGCATCTTCGAGCCAGCCCTGCTCCTAAGAGGATCCGGGCCGACGACATGGTACCACCTACACCGGATGGCTTGCCCCGGTGTCATGAAGCTCGGTAAACCTATACTGCCTCCGGACATGGAACACCTCGCAAGTGGACAAATGCTCCCTTTGCAGCACTCTATTCATTATCAAGAGAGCGTCCTTCTTAAAGAAAAGGATCCAAATTACCCGGTGTTCTCGGTCAAGGTGCCGTCCAACCAGAACTTCGTCAATGAAGACCCCGCGGATATCTTCTTCATAGCGTTCGAGGACGTCTTCAATCTATTTCACTCGAAACGGCTCGACTATAACTTGGTCCGCCTATACGCGATTAATCTTCGGATGAAGATCAACAGAGAGAGACCCCGCCACATCGCGGTAGCGGATCCCTACTACATGCGCGATAGCCAGCTCCAGGACGGCTCAAGGACACGGACCAAGGCGGTGCGGTACCTCCGTAACTTCATGCTCATGCACAAAGAGAGCAACACCATTCTTCTGCCTGTCTTTCCCGAGTAAGTACACATCCGCTCACGGCCGTCGTAACTTATGCTTTCTTATATATTTCTTCCATTGCCGATCATTTCCAACATTCCATTTCAATTGCATGTGTGTTGAGCAGGGACAAATACCGCACACTCATCATCCTAGATCCAAAGTGGTCACTAGCCCAAAGATTTCGACTCGTCGAGTACGACGACGAAGAAAGACTACACGAGAATAAGGGGTG